>NW_027493567.1:0-339600 GCF_021521415.1 Bidens hawaiensis | reverse complement strand
CTTTACTTTTAACTTCATATCTTTCCGCCATTATACTTATATATCTTCTTTGTGCAGGCGTGGATGCTACCGCATTCCAGGGTGGAGCGGGGAGGAGCACCTCCGGACCCATGACGGTAGGCTTGGTCAACCTACCTGAGGCGATGACCCAGGCGACTGCGCCTGCTTCAGTTGGTTCAGTTGCTCACCCGGTTGAGCCAACTGTTCCAACTGTGACGACGTCTCCGCCGGCTGTCAGTGACATATTCACTGATTCCTTCACTGAGCCGGCGGTGAGTGTTTCTGTGGATTCTTCCACAGCCACGGCCGCGGTTGTGAGTTCACCTCCGGTGAGTTCACCTCCGTTGGTTTCTACCATGGCGGCCTCCGCTATGCCTCCTCCGGCGCCGGCGACTACGGCCGGTCCTTCAGGTATGTCCGGGGTTGGGGCGTCAAGCCAATCTCTGCCTCCTTCCCATCTGCCTGACCTCTTGGATGGATATCCGTTAGGTTCGGGTGATGGGTTTGGCGGCTACAGGCCTGTCGTCGACCCTACAGGTGCGTAGGGTTATTTTGGCCTTTTATTATTTCTATATATATATATATATATATTTTATCATCTTTTCCTAACTGCTTTTTGCTTTTGCAGTGTCGGATTCCAATGAAGTGTATGTTCCACGATGGAACATCCGCCGAGGAACAACCCTTCGAACGCCTGTAGAATGCGTCGAGTGGGCGCGCCACGCCGCCCCAAGGGGGGCGCTGGGGGAAGCAATGTCAAGCTACCAAAAGGGTAGGTTGACAAATGAGCTCCGGATTCTCCTAGCCCGGATGCAGCCGCGCGTCGAACTGCTTTGTCGTGAAAACGACAAGTTAAAGGCAGCTCGGATCCAAGAAGTAGCTCAGGCGC
This sequence comes from Bidens hawaiensis, assembly GCF_021521415.1. Lineage (NCBI taxonomy): Eukaryota > Viridiplantae > Streptophyta > Magnoliopsida > Asterales > Asteraceae > Bidens > Bidens hawaiensis. Next base: position 338,711 of record NW_027493567.1, on the reverse strand, counting down.
GGGCTGTCCGAGAGGAGAACAGGAGGCTCTCCGCTGTTGCTGCGGAGAAGGAGAAGGCCTTCAAGGCCCTTGAGGTTGAAGTTCAGGCCCGTCTCGAGGCCCGTTCCAAGGCTGCCCAAGCTGTTAACGAACAGCTTCGGCTGGCTAAGGAGACTGCACGGAACGCAACTGAGAGGGCCACCAAGGCTGAAGCTGTTGCTGAGCCTCTACGCCTTGAGAATGAGGAACTTAAAGCCAAACTAGAGAGGCTCCAACAGGCTCATGATACCTTGGCCATGGAAGACGCCAAGAAGCTCCAGGAGATCTTGGACCAGAGGGGCGTGCTTGACCATACTGAGCGTAAGCTTAAGGGCGTCGAAGAGGCTGCGGCTAAAGAAGTGTTGCTTGCCAACCTTAATAAAAGTGAAGCCGAATGCGCCCGTAACCAAGCTCAAGCTGCCCTCCAGGAGGCTCTGGTTACCAAGGAATGGCTTCTACGAGAAGCGTTGTCGCAGGTAAGCTTAGCTTCATAATGTCTTCACGCTTTTCTTTATACTTAGAAAAGGTTTTGATACTTGTATTTTGTTTTGTAGGTTGTGCATCGGGTCTTCACGGACACATCATACGACGATGCCATGAGCGCAGCCCTCAACGCTTCTCATGAGGATGGGGAAAAGGCAGGCTTCCTGCTTGGTCTAGGGTTCGTTGAGAAGGGCATCCCGCCTTCCAACTTCCCTTTATATGATGTGGATACTGAAGCTGCTTATGACCAAACAGTGAACCAGTATGCTGCCTTCCCGCATCCAGTGGTGGAGAAGGTGAATGAAGTTGCTGCTGCTGATGATGGGTTAACCATTCTCAAGACCTTCCTTGAACCGCCACAGCCAACTGATGGTGCGGGTACAAGTGGGTTTGGAGGGAGGGGTCCTGAAGCTTGAACCTTTAGATCCCTTCTCACTGTTAGGATAGTTTTTTGTATAGATTTACACTCTTGTAGGCGGGTAGATACCCGGCCATTCTTGTAATACTTGAATTTATATGGAATGTAAATCTTTTGTGCGGGTAGGACCGTCACTCTTACTTTATAAATGTTGTACGACTTGCTCATGCATATTATAGTTTAATTTGGCACTTGTTTTGCCGCATAAACAATGTATGATTCGCTTGTGCATACTGTAGTTTAACTTAGCAATTTCTTAAGTACTTTGAATAAGTTAACCAATCAACGTGGCAGATAATAGGTTAAAGTTTTTGCTTCCTCTTTCGTGATTGTGCGGGTAAGACCGTCACTTGCACTTAGTAGGATGGCTAAACTTTATCTATATCTGACCTGCGTGGAGGTTTTCCTCATTTTTTTCCTTGAAGATATTTTCTAAGTGTTCTGAATAAGTTAACCGTTCGACGCGCGGTTGTCGATAAGTTAAAGTTCAGTTTCCTCTATCATGATTGTGCGGGTAAAACCGTCACTTGCATTTAGTAGGATGACCAAACTTTACCTATGGCTGACCTGCGTGAAGGTTTTCCTCATCTTTTCCTTAGAAATTCTTGCCGTTTTTTGTGTTTATGCGGGTTTTGCCGCCTTCCACACGCAACGACTTCTTTTCACACTTATTTATACGGTGAAGACCGGCATATCAGTGTTTTGAATAAATTAACCGTTCGACGCGCAGTTGTCAATAGGTTAGTTCGGTTTCCTCTATCATGATTTGTGCGGGTAGGACCGGCACTTTCATTTAGTGGGATGACTCAACTTTACCTATAACTGACCTGCGTGAAGGTTGGCCGTTTTTTGTGTTTATGCGGGTTTTGCCGCATTCCACACGCAACGACTTATTTCCCCACTTAGTATGCGGTGAAGACCGGCATATCAGTGTGGAAAGTTCATTAAGTATAAATGTAAGGCCATCAGCGTCAATGTGATAAGGAGAATCATTTCCATTAGAAGTGGCTCTGGCCTTTTCTTTTACAAGTTTGGAATTGATCTACATGCAGACTGTGTAATTGAGCTCCCTTCCATGTTCTTGGGAGTGTCATCGAGCCTTTCGAGCCGATATGCACTTGGTTCGGAATCTCGTTGTTTACGCAGTATGTAGTCTCCGACATTGAAGCTGCAGTTTTATTCGTGTTTTCCCCAACTGGGGTTCTACACGCATTAGCCTGCTCAGCGTTCATTACGCCACGAGGTGCGTGAGCGTCCCATCTCTGACAAATGCTTCGACGATGTCCTTCAAGTCTATGCATTCCTCGGTGTTGTGGCCTCTTGTCCTGTGGAAGTCACAAAATTTGCTCTGATCAGCGTTGTGACGCTCTCTGATTATTGGAGCCTTTGGCAATGGGAGTCTCTCGGTGTCGAATATCTCGGTGACGCTTTTGGTGAGTGGCGTCCATCTGGAGTTCCGGTTTGACGACGGCATGTTATCCTTTCCGCCTAACCGAGGGTGCGAGCTGGATGAGGTGTCAAAGTTTACCCTTGACTGCCAAATGCCTAGCTTCCTCTTTTTGTTTAGTCGGGCGGTAAGGACATTGTTTTCTCTTGTTTTCTGGGTGTAGAGGTTTGTGCTCTGGGGAAGATCTCTACCCAGTTGCCTTTCCGTTTCCGCGAAGCGTTTAGCTGCTGTCATGATGGCATCCCATGTGGATGGCATGCCATCTTTACCCGTTAAGGTGCGGATGAGCTCTGGGTCTTTTGTGCCCTGGATGAAAGCAGCGCGAACAAGATCTTCGCTAACACTACCCAGACTTAGCTTCTTTGAGTTGAAACGAGTGATGAAGTCTAGCAAAGATTCATCTTCCTCTCGAATGCAATTGAGGAATGTCCATTGCTCTTCGGTATACTTTCTTTGTTGGCTGAAGTGTTGGCTAAACTTCTGTTGGAAGTCTGCCCAATCGTAGATGTGGTGGACCGGTAGACGGTCGAACCACGCTCTGGCTGCTCCAACCAGCGTCATCTGGAACATATAACACCACGTGGGTTCCGTCCAGTTGCTGACGGTTGCCCCCGCTATGAATCTGTTCAAATGATCGTCCGGGTCGGATATACCATCATAAGTGCCGATGTTGGACATCTGTTTGGCACTTCTTGGGGCGATTGCTTCCGCAATGTCCCTTGCAAACTTGGAGGTTCCTGCATTTGCAGCGGTTGGTCTGAATGTTTTAGAGAAGTCACGTGGGTTTCCACCCGCGTTTTTTGGTTTGAAGGTTTCTCCAAAATTCCTTCTCGGTTGGAAGTCCGTTTCCTTACGCTTCCTTTTCGCCCTATGGCGAGGGTTTGCGTCGGTGTCGGATTCTTCCGAATCATCGTCCAAGTACTCGCACTCATTGCTCATGTTGAGCTGTTGAGTGCTTCCGAATTCGTCAGCCTGTTGGAGTGAACGCAAGCGTTCATCCAACTCAGCTTGGAATTCCCTTTGACGTTTTTCCGCCCACGCTTTAACTTGTTCAAGTGTTTGGCGGGGGGGCCTCGTCTGTTGTCTTTCCACCTGGGTATCAATGAATCCCAGGGGAGGATTGTTTACTGCACTTGTCCCGGCTCGGGTAACCGGGGTAGTGTTCGTAAAATGTGTGTATTCGCCGGTGTTCCCCCAGTAGCTGGGGTTGTGGTTACTGGTGTTTCTTGGTTATTCGCTGGCTTTGGCAACGGAGTAACCTTAACCATCTTTCCAGAAGTTTGAAAAAACTGAAAAAGAATAAGTTCTAGCTTTTATGCACGGATGGCGCTAATGAAGAAACACTAATCGACCCCGGGCAGATTATGGACAATCTGGGGGTTAAATAGATGTTTCCCACGAGGGGTTAGATCCGGCGAAGATGGTTCTTCTGATATCCTGCAAAACAGACACCGTGAGCTCGTCACTGAGAAGGGTGGGTACCTCCTTGTGACCACCCTCCGGCGTGAGAATCAGACTAGATTGCTCTTGAATATAAGTGTATATTAAGAGAATGACTAGAGCAGATATCAGGTAATATATCAAGATATGAGATATGAGATAAGATGATACCATTCCAAGGTGTTGGAGTATTTATAGCCGAAGGTAGGTTTCCAAGCAGGTACAGCCGGCTGAATAGTGTTCCTGTTCTGCCAACTGTGGGCTACGCACATGCCATGCTGGTGGTTGGTGGGTAGGCAGCGGCTGATAGTGACCAGGCCGGCTGTGTACTATTCCTGTTCCACCAACTGCAGGCTATGCTCGTCCTCCGACTGGTTGGTGAGTAGGCAGCGGCTAATAGTGACATACAGTACAAGAGCGTGCTGCTCGTCATACTGTTGTCAGTGAGCTGTCGTATATTTAGTCAGATCTTTTGTCCATACCTCGTCAGGTACAGTACAAAAGATCCTCCAGTATCGTACGGACTGGCTTATTTGGGCGGGAGTTTTCCCGGCTTTGTGCGGGAGTGTTCCCGGCTTGCTCACTCATTCTTCAGGTGACATTACTGAATTATTTAAGAGTTAAGTGCCTTGTGCGTGTAGCCTTGCTGCGCAGGTAGCCTTCCCTGATGGCTTGTATCCGCAGATGAGGGAACAGGCGGAGTACTTCACCATTGGGAGGCTTTTCCTGCGGGAACAGCTTGCGTACTGCGCGTAAGGACGTCACGTCTCTGAGCATGGTGGGTCCTGCGGGCCCAGTTGGTTTCTGCGCAGACGTCCCTCTTCAAGGGGTTGCGAGTTTAGCCTTTGCGCAGACGTCCCTGTTGAAGGTGAGTCTTGCGGGTTCAACTGCGCAGACGTCCCTCTTTGAGGTGAATCTTGCGGGTCCAACTGGGCTCTGCTGGGACCTACCTCTTCACCGACCTTATGTTGAAACTCAACCAACGCGCTTTTCATGACTTTCGCGTCCGAGACACCGCTACTCCTAGTTCGATTCATTCGAGAGAAAACCGTATGAAAAGCCATGCATTTGGTGTTTAACGAGGTAAGAAACATCTACAAGAATCATTGAATAAATGTTGTAGGTTGTATAATTATATATCGAGAGAAATAACTATTACAATAAACCTTAAAAGAAATTAATAGTTTTTTTTTACCAATTAACATCTTGTTTTCCATCTTTTTTCTTGTCTTAAGTGATTAAAAGTCATACACATTTGTTATAAGACCAAACAAGTGTTTGTATTAATAGTTCTGAAGAGGTAGGTCCCAGCAGAGCCCAGTTGGACCCGCAAGACTCACCTTGAAGAGGGACGTCTGCGCAAAGACCAACTGGATCCGTAGGACCCACCATGCTCAGAGAGATGAAGACCTTACGCGTAGTACGCCAGCTGTTCCCGCAGGAAAAGCCTCCCAGTGGTAAAGTACCCCGCCTATTCTCGCAGCTGCGGATACAAGCCATGAGGGAAGGCTACCCGCACTAATAGTAAGGCTACACGCACAAGGCACTAACTCTTAATAATTCAGTAATGTCACCTGAAGAAGGAATGAGCAAGGCGGGAATACTCCCGCCCAAATGAGCCAGTCCGTACGCTTCTGGAAGATCTTTTGTACTATACCTGCCAAGGTATGGACAAAATAGACAAGATCTGACCAAAGCAGCCCATGAACCAATCACAGGGTGACAGCTCACCGACAACAGTACGAGGAGGAGCACGCTCTAATACAAAATGTCACTATCAGCCGCTGCCTACCCACCAACTCCCATCGTGGCACGTACACAGCCCATGGTTGGTGAAAAAGGAATAGTACACAGCCGGCCATGTCACTATCAGCCGCTGCCTACTCACCAACTCCCATCGTGGCATGTGCGTAGCCTGTAGTTGGTGGAAAAGGAATATTATACAGCTGGCTGTACCTGCTTGGAAACCTACCTTCGGCTATAAATACTCCAACACCTTGGAACGGTATCATTATCTTATATGATCTTATATCATCTGATATTATCTTATCTAGCTATTTCTCTTAATATACACTTATATTCAGAGCAATCTAGTCTGATTCTCACGCCGGAGGGTGGTCACAAGGAGGAACCCCCCCCCCTTCTCAGTGACGAGCTCACGGTGTCTGTTTTGCAGGTCATCAGAAGAATAACCATCTTTGCCGGACCTAACCCTCGTGGGAAACATCTACTTAACCCTAAGATTATCCGTAATCTGCCGGGGTCACTTAGTGTTTCTTCAAGTTCTTATTTGAAAAAAAATAATAAATAGATATTAAATGGTAATGTTTATTTGGATAAACTTTTATTTTTAATAATAATAAAAACATTTAAAGAGGGCTTATGAACTCTCCTTGTTAGGATAAAATGATCCTGAGCTTTCTAGTGTTCATTTGGACCCGAACCGCCACTAATCACCATGAACAACCCCCTGCTGTCGCAGGCCTGGTGTACCACAAATGCTACAACTACTCTTGGTCGTCCACGTCTCTGTCAGGCCCCTCGTTCAATTCGCACCGTTAATTCCTAGACTTGGGTCTTGTCACCTCTTTAATTTCTCTAGTCACAAGTAGCACACTATGCCTCCTACTTGCTGCCATGCACGCAGGTGCACCCTTTTACTCTTTTAAACCACCTATTGACCGATCGCCTATCAAAGTATGTTATGACCAATTGGTGATCACTGATCTTACATGCTTGCTTTTCTCATTTTAGGTTTGAATGCATGTAACGTTGTTATTAATTTATATTATAGTGTGTGTTTCTAAACAAAAGATCATGTTTGTTAAATGAATGAATTCTAAATGTATATATTCATGCAACGTGTATATAACCTAATTAACTAAGTGAACTACATGAGGCTGCCACAAACACTGTGAGTTAGCTAGTATGAAAGAATTTTTTTTTTTTTGTTGTGCCATGTTAACCTTATATTAAATTCAAGAAATATTTTTAAATGCAAGTCACACTGAGGGTATCAAATAGAACTCATGTGATCGGTCACACTTGGTCTATCAATGGTCAATCCAAGACTATTGTAAACATCAACCACTTCTAGTCGACGTTAGTGCTCTAAGCGTTGAAGCACTCAAAAAATCAATTTAATGGTTAAACACACATGTCTAGCTAGTTAAGATCTGAAATATATCACTTAATAACTTATAGATGATTTTGAATCCTGAACGGAATACATCTTGTAGGTTGCAAATCAATAATTAATCTACAATTCTCTCAAATAATTTGAAAACCTTACCTAATACTCTAGATTCGACAATGACAAGTTCACCATAGATTAATATTGTGATATACTATATCCTTGGTTGAAGTTAGGTGTATACTTTATCAACATAGAATCAAACAATGAAAAATTCATCATCTTAACCTCCCACCCCCAAAATTACCTTGCTCACTTTACCGCACCCTTAAATCTTAATCACCCCAAAAACCCGAGTCCAATATTATTAATAAGATTGTGGTATTTGAAAATGAAGAAACACGAGTTCAAACCGAGTTTGAGTGGGTATTTACACAGGGTCGATACACCAAGCCTTGAATCCGATGGAATGAATGTTTGGATACGCAAGTATAAGGATACAGAAAATGAGTATGTGATTATGAGTAGAAGAGAGATATGCTCTCAACTTAGCAAAGAGTCATCGGCTTCATCAAGGTCTACGCGTGCATAGTGTGGATAAGCATAAAGAGTGTATGTATTCGAAGTATGAGATTAGAGAGAGGGCCGTGTTAAGGGATCCTCCTATTTATAGCCGGAGGTGTACAAAGGTGGAGAGGTCACGCTGGACCACATGTCGGGGAAATACTGGGCTGTCACCTCTGTTGCCGCCACAATGGAGATCATTGATGCCGTTTTTTTGCAAGGCCCACCTTTTGGTAGTGTTGTCTCTTATGCATGTCGGTTGTGGTGCTCTAGCCCACTGACGGTTATAACGTTTCCAATGGTCCTACATTTTCTTGTGCAGAGTTTTGGACGTGTCTGTTTAAGGTGACGCATCCTAAAGGAGTGTTTCTTCCCTTAGATTTCTTTGTTAGTTCTTTGGGTCGGATGTGGGTTGGAGACCACCCACATATCTTGGGTAAGTAGATGGTTTTAAGACTTGAATAGGTAGGTTTGTAGATAGAATAGATGTAACAAGCAAAGTAAGAGCGTAGGTAGATAGATACATGGAGGGTGACACAACCACCCACCCATCCAAGTAACAATACAAGGAAAAGAAAGAAGGGATGTTTTGTTTTGAAAATTCAAAGCATAGAAGCAAAGGGCAAAAGCGTCATATGACATAGCGTCCAGTTTCCAAGAGAGAGACCAATTTGTGTAATTTATAGAAACAACATCAGCCTCCGTGCTGTGCTGTGCTGTGCTGTGCTGTACGATCGGATCATCATCATCATCATTCACTGAATCGATCCGACCAGTAATCTTTGGAACCCTAGTACGTACCTCTTATTATTATTATTATTCCCAATTTGTTGATCCTTTTAGTTAGGGTTTCATCGATCAACTTGTCGACCTAGAACCCTAATTCAATTCCAATAAAACCCTATGGCTGCCACTAATCTTCAATCCGCTGACGATGGGGTTATTACCCCTAATTCTCCCTGGAATCGGATTGTCCGTGACTCAGAGGTTGTACCTACTCCGGCGGTTACGGAGGAGAATGTCAGCTCTCCTAATGATTCCGGCGCTGATGACGTCTTTAAGAAGCCTGTGTGGAATAGGCCTTCTAATGGAGGAGGAGGAGGAGGAGGTCTGGATGCTACTCCTTTTAATCCGGTTATGGGTGCCGCCTGGCCTGCCCTAGGAGAGTCCGCTAAACCCGCACTTAAGTCGTCCGACTCCCTTGCAGATGCTTCGTTGTCACCTGCATTACAGGTACCATTATTGTTATTGTTATTATGAATTAAAACATGTTTTGAGCTATGAATATTATCGGTTATTGCAGGTTACAGGAACTTTGTCTCCATCGAATAAACAGCCGGCTGCTGCTAATGTCAATCCTACTTCAACTCCAAATCATGTGGCACCTTCAAAGCACAAGTCTTTTAAGCGTGGTGGTGGGAATTCTAGCCCAAATGTATCAGCCAACGGAGCGGTGTCTCACCCTCCAACGACCCAGGATTTGGTAGTAGAGCCGCCACATAATGTTAACGTATCTGGGAAATCGGTAAATGATCATCGTGACTCACAAAAAGGAGCACAGTCTCACGGTGGTAATGATCATCATCCGCAGCAGCAGCATAATAATCAAAGTGGTGGATATAAAAGAGGAAATAGTAGAAGCTTCAATAACAGAGATCATGATCATGGGAATCAAGAATGGAATCAACGCAGTAGAAGTTTTAATAACCGAGATACACATTTGCAGTCTCAAAGAGGTTTTCCCAGGGGTGGCGGTTATATACGACCCGCTGTACATACATCTGCTTCGCTTATTCCTCCACAAATGCATGTGCCAATGCAACCTTTTGGCAACAATATGTTGTACCCTGGTGAGGTTTTTTGTAATTATCTTATAGGTAATGATATTATGTTATTAACCGTGTGTGTTGCATGATGTTTACATCCTTCTGCAGATGTGACGTCTTCTTTAGTTTATTTTGGTCCCCCACCTCCACCCATGCCTTTTGGTGCACCGTTATCTCCAGTGTATTTTGGTCATGATCCTTTGTTGAATGCGAACATAGTGAGCCAAATTGATTACTATTTCAGGTGCATCTTTTTTAAATGGATAACAGATGGTGGTTTTTTATATTATTAGAAACTTGTCATTTATGATGGTGCATTGCAGTAATGAGAACCTGGTTAAAGATACATACTTGAGGCGAAACATGGATGAACAAGGCTGGGTTTCTGCTAGCTTAATAGCTGGCTTCAAAAAAGTGAGTTGGAAGATAATTCTGTTGGTTGATTCATTTTAATGGTTGATGCTTTCTTCTATTGTAGTGCCCTTATGTTTGCATTTTTTTAAATTGAGGCATATATTTGCGACTCTTCTGCTAGCTTGGTGTTTAAACTGAACATGAAATAATTCTAGCATTGTCTTGATATAAGCAAGTACTTCTATTAGCGCTTATTTGTCTTCCATAAATGTGTTTATATCGAAGGTTCTCAAAAACTTCACTTTTCTATCACAAGTCATATCGTTCATAGACACTAAAATCTAACATGGTTTGTATTAACTAGTACGTTAGAATGCTTCATGCAACATTATCTCCCAACCATATTTAGTGATTTAAATGTCTATTTAATTTAACTAGTGGCTACTAATGAGTGTGTAGAACAGTATAATTTGATTATGAATGCATCCCCATTTCTGTAAAACTACCACCCTTTTCCTGAATCTATCCATACAATTTGATTACTGTGTGTCTACAGTCTATGTGTAACCTCATTATTAACTAAGGCGATGGACATAGACGGACAATAATCAAATTGCATGGGTGTATTCAGGAAAAAGGATATAGTTTACCCGTATGGTGATGCGTTCATAATCAAAGTAGTCTGCTCTACACACTCATTAGTAGCGATTAGTTAAATAGACATTTAAATCACTGAATATGGTTATGAAATAATGATACATGAAGCGTCCAATGTACCAGTTAATATAAGCCGCGTTTCATTATAGTGTTATGAATTAATTTAGACATAAAAAACGATACTACTTGAAGATAGAAAAAGTGAAAGTTTTGAGAACCTTTGATAAAATCGCATCTATGTTTTGACTCTGTTTTTTTCTGTAAAATTAGTTCACTGTGGTGTTAGGGTTAAGGGGTTTTTTTAGCTATCTTGAATGCAAAGAGTCACTATCTCAAAGTTATTTTTTCCACTATGATTGTGATATTTTGGTGTTTCCATGTACCTTTAATTCTACAGTTCAAGTTAATACACTTTTGATATACATGTATTCTTGATTTGATAACAGTTTGATCTTTTATGCATGTAAGTTTTGAATTTTCCACGTTATGGGATCACATTGCGTCTATGTGTTGACCTCTAGGCTCTAGTCTATTGTTAAAGTGCATTCATACTATCTTGTTGGATATGACTGCAAGTGTGGTGGCTGTACCATCTACTCACCTTTTCTTGGCTTTTTTATTATAATGTTTTTTGTTGTGAAAGAAGAAATGATGTTTTGCCCTATTATAGGTTTCCTCTTTGACGGATAATGTTCAGCTAATATTAGATGTTATGCGAAGTTCAGCTGTTGTAGAAGTGCAGGTACGGGTTATTTTCACCATCTCGCTTTATCAAACTTTTGCTGATAACTTGCACTAGTATCTCTAACGATAATCATGTGTTTTAATGTTCTATGATACTTTTATCTCCCCAGTACTCACTTTGTCATAAAAGAATAATTATACTTTCTTAACATGCTTTACTTTGTAGGGTGATAAGATACGTAGGCGAAATGATTGGATGAAATGGATAATGCCTGCACCTGGTCAATACTTGAATCCATCAAGCCCACAGGCTAATCATGAAGGGTTGGTGTCTCAGGTTCAGAGTCTTACATTGCACGGGCAAGTTGAAACTCAGTTTAGCAGGTCGAGTTCTGAAGGTGAGGGGACCGTTGATGTGACTGGTCAACAGGCTGGTTTTGACCATGCATCGGCAGGTTGAAGTGAAGCTTAAAGCGGAGTCTTTAATCTCAAAAACTTGTTTTTTGAGAAGAATGGATATCAAGTATGATGATTACAGAGGCACATGGACAGATAAAAAAAAACTTGAAAAAAAAACAATTTTAATAATGAATGGAAGAAACACCAAAAGGATAGGATTATTATGACATGAGTAAGTATGGGTTTGTTTGGATTTAAGGATTTGCTTCTTTTTTGGACCAATGTTTTAAAACTATCTGTCTGTCCTTTGTGGTTCTTGGTTTATGTTTTGGGTTGATGTTATTGGGGGAGAATTTTGTGATTTACTTCCCCAGTATAATACTTTACTTGTTGCTGCTCTGAGGTGATTTGGACTTGTGATCAAATCATATGGATGATGATTTATTGTGTGCTATTATTAAGTTCCATTTGAATATGATACAATACTTTTATCTTCACTCTTGAATGCATGTGACATTTGATGCAGGTGTGCCAGAGGTCCTTTGCATTTGTGATGCCTGAATTTGTTTGATTTTGTTTGAAGTTGCTCTTTTGTGTTGTTTTGCTTGACTGGAATGCGCTGTTTTGGGTCCGACACTTATTTTTTTTTTTTAAAGAAAAGTTTGATAAACTGGGTAAAATCAAATGCCAAACTAACATACAAAACTCCGAAACCGATCAGTTATCATTGTATGGTTAATCGGCACCAGGGTTATAGTTTGGGCCAAAAGCGACACGTGCGCATCATCTAGACTGGCTGTTCTTTCTATATCTTTATTCCCATTCTAGGTCGTCTTCAATCCATAATTATTCTAGCTGATTTCGAGCTAGTTTTTATCGAGCTATAAGCCACATGAACGCTCCTATATGTTTATTAGATATTTACATTGGTTATTTAATTTGTTTTCATGTTTCTCTCTACTCCATGTGTTTAAAAAGTAATATGCAAGAGTAGTTTAACTAGCACAAATACATGAAACGGAAATAAACCGACAAACAAAACAAAACAAAACAAGTTCCATATAACATAGTTTTAGAGGCCACCGACTACTACCAAGTACCAAGTGTCATGTACCCAACACCAAAATGTCACTTGCTGTGAACTCCATTTTGACATTTGTAAAAAAATATAAACCCCCATCTCAAGATAATAAATTATTTAATCAAGTACTTTATAAAATATATATATATATATATATATATATATATATGGATATACATATAGTAATAAACATTTTCGTAGGGATTGATTTGCCTCAGAAATCAAGAAAGCAATTACTTAAATGAACCATTTCTCAATAAAATAAAAATAATCTCTAGACATATATCAAACTGGACACTTCATTCCTAATCATCATTAGGTACTTGAATAATCATTTATCGTTTGTGTAACACCTCATCATTTGGCATGGAGTTTAAAAGAGAGAAGTTCGCTATAATTTGAGAACGTAATCATGGTTGGTTTAAATATATTTACAAGGCTAATTCGATCACATTTGGTAGTTAATTAGCTACGATACATGAAACTAAACACCATGGCCTATTGGCCTTGAACTCTTATTCGTTTAATTCAAAAGTTGGAACTAACATCCAAATATACATGACTAAGTTCTTTCTTTGTATGGTCAACATGACCCAAACATACATTTAAAGCTGAAGAAACACTAAGTGAACCCACGAGCAGATTATAAATAATCTGGGGGTTAAGTAATGTTTCCCACGAGGATGAGGTCCAGCAGAGAAGGTTGTTCTTCTGGAGACCTGCAAAACAGACACCGTAAGCTCGTCACTGAGAAGGGGGGGTTCCTCCTTGTGACCACCCTCCGGCGTGAGAATCAGACTAGATTGCTCTGAATATAAGTGTATATTAAGAGATTGCTAGATAAGATTGAGATATCAGATGATGTCCTTACCATTCCAAGGTGTTGGAGTATTTATAGCCGAAGGTAGGTTTCCTAGAAGGTACAGCCGGCTGAATAGTAATCCTGTTCCACCAACAGTGGACTACGCACAGGCCATGCTGGTTGGTGGATAGGCTACGGCCAACAGTAAAGGTCGGCTGTATACTGTTCCTTTACTGCCGGCTACGCACTGTTCCACCGACTGCAGGCTGCGCACGTCCCATCGTAAGGGTTGGTGAGTAGGCAGCGGCTAATAGTGACAAACAGTACTAGAGGGTGCTCCTCCTCGTATTGTTGTCGGTGAGCTGTCACCCTGTGATTGGTTCATGGGCTGCTCTGGTCAAATTGTCTGTTCCGCCCATACCTTAGTAGGTATAGTACGAAAGACCTTCCAGAAGCATACGGACTGGCTCATTTAGGCGGGAGTATTCCCGCCTTGCTCATTCCTTCATGTGACTACTGAAGTAGCTAATGCCTTGTGCGTGTAGCCTTGCTGTTAGTGCGGGTAGCCTTCCCTGATGGCTTGTATCCGCAGCTGCGGGAACAGGCGGGGTACTTCACCATTGGGAGGCTTTCCCTGCGGGTACAGCTGGCGTACTGCGCGTAAGGTTCTTTGAGCATGGTGGGTCCTGCTGGAGCAGTTGGTCATTGCGCAGACGTCCCTGTTCAAGGTGAGTCTTGCGGGTCCAACTGGGCTCTGCTGGGACCTACCTCTTCAAAAGCCAAGGAAGTTTTGAAACCATTTGTTTACTAACATCATTAAAAGCGGTTGAATAAGAATGAAAAATAAGGCATTTTGATGAAAATAACAAGAAAATTGTCATCTAGACATAGGTTTGGAAGATAGAAAGGTATTAATCAACATGGTAAAAAAAAGGTTTCTCTTATGCTTAAGTGGGGTAATTTTGTAGAGTAGTAACAAAGTTTTAAAAATGTTTTAATTTGGTCACTTAAGTTTAAAAAGTGTTTCACTTAATCATTCAATTTTCATATTTTTTTAAATTATATGTTTTAACATGTTTTGTTTTTGTTTCAATGAGGAAATATTTGTATCTATTTTGGTATGCATGACCTAATTAAAACATTTTAAAAACTTGATGGTAGATATTCCCAAAGTCTTACGATTCCTTATTGTTATGGTAAAATAATTTTGGTTGAAACTAACTAAACTCCACATCTAGCTTACGTAAAATCAACATTTTTAAAACTTTGTTGAATATCTTTTGTTAAATAATCTGAGTGATATTGATATTTTGCTTTTCAAAAGATTTGATTTCAAGTTATCAAATGCATAGTTTAGTTTCAATATTAAAAATAAATAAAAAACAATTTAGTAAATATATTAAACGTATGGAATGGAATGGATTGGATGATACGAGTAATAAATGGTTTTAATTAATTAGGGTATATATATATTCATAAACAAAATAAAAAAGATTTGTGTGTGTAACTGACTCTAATAAATATTTTAACAAAAATAAACCGCAATTTACGGGGGTGAAGATCGGCCCCACCGGGCAGAATAAAGGCTTTGGATTCCTCACGTCTATCCAATCATAATGATCCACGTCAGCTGCGGTTTCCCATTTTTATTATTATTATTATTATTTCCATAAAACAGTAATGAATTTGGCGGCAACTGGAATCATTTCAAATTGGTGATTCGTTTCCCCCAATTTTCTCACACTCACACTCTCTCAACAGGTTCGTAATGGATTCAATTCATTGCTTTGAAATAATAAATCGATTCTGCATCGCACGTGCTTTAATTTAGGTTTTGTTGATTATTGCAGGTGAATTGATATATATATACCGAGCGACAGGATGAAGGCTAACGGTGACCTCTGACGGTAATTGTTGAAATTAACTTCATGCTTATAGATCAGTGTCTGCATTTGCTGATTATTATTGTAGGTGTAAAGTTAAATATTATATACATCTTCAGTTGATATCTCATGTGATATAACTCTAACTATTACCAGTTCATTATTAGTTCATGTTTATAGATCGTAGTCTGTGCTTCCGTTAATGACTGCTGTTCAGCTTGTTGAGAGTTAGTTATATATTTAATTTAATTTAATTGATCTCTGGATAAGTTTTAGTAGAAAATAAGTTCATCTTTATGGATAGTAGCCTCTGTGTTTCCGTTAATGACTGTTATTCAGCTTGTTGCAAAGAATAACGCTCATTAACTGTATCATGTACTGTTCTTCCTGAAGTTAAGTAGCTGTATACACATGTATTTTTGTCTGCTTTAAGCCTCGATTCCCAACCTGTAAAATCGGATTTTTGAATCTGCATTTGGTAATTGTGTGTAGAGTTAGTTATTTACCTAATTTTGGGGTTATTGTAGGAATAAAATTAAATATCATATATTTGGTTGATATTTGTTTTGATTTGAGCAGCACTAGAGGAAGCTAGCAAATAAAAACAGAGTCAAATGGGCAAAGTGTCACCTAAAGAGAAAATGTCCAAGACTTCAAAGCAGAAGAGGCGTGTGCACGCTTCCAACAGGTATTTGAAGCCAGGGGCTCTTGCACAGCTTCGTAACAGCAAGGCGTCTGCATCAAAGTTATCTGCAGATATTGGGAATAAGAAGATTGATGCTATGGCTATGGATACAGAGAATACTCTATTTCAGAATGAATGTGCCTATGACAGCCCTATATTATTATCACCTGAAAAGTTCAGATACAGTCATGTGACTGGACCACTTGATGTGCACAAGGAGAATTATTTACAGAGAACACCTAAGACGCCTCGTGATCCGTTTCCTGAACCGGATGGATCTGATTATGAATCCAGGCTTGAATCTCTTCCAATGGAGTTGCTGGTAATCCATTTTCCATCTCTATTTTATACTGATCATACATTCCAATTTAGCATAACCTATATTTTAATTCTTGTAATTTATTGGTTCAGGTAAAGGTACTTTGCCACTTACATCATGACCAACTGAAAGCCGTATTCCATGTCTCTGAACGAGTTAGAAAAGCTGTGAGTTATACTATACATATCACCATGTATAACTGTTACATAAAAGCAATAGTTTTAAAAATGGTTTGCATATTCATTCCTCAGACCGTGATAGCTCGCCAGTTTTATTTCAACTACACTACACCAGGTCGGTCTCGACAAGAAATATTGTGCACATCAACACAGCCTTGTGAACACTTGTCTTTTGTGAGGTTAACACTTAACATCTCATGAATATTCTGTTTCTTTTTTCGAAAAATATTATTTTGTTTAATCATCAAATAGTTTAACGGTGTGGTTTTCTATATTTTATAGCAAGGGAGATGATAAAGACAAAGGTATTAAACTACCCATAACTCCAAAAGCACCTAGGCACGGGCCCCGTCCTCCCTCTCACATAAAGTTAACGGAAATGCGACAAATTGCAGCGGTTTTGTTTCAAGAATCGGCATTTCATCCTAGCTACATTGTTCCATCTTTAATACCGAAACCGATATGCAAATCTTTTGGTTCCAACCGTGTGTTGTTCTATGATGAAGAGCTTGAGCTTTGTCAAGCTGTTGCTCAGAATAAGCTTCTTTAGGCTTTGTTGCAGTCTTTGTTATGTAAAGTGGTAAACCTCTCTTTCTCTCTCCTAGTTTCATGTTTTTTTAGGTTGTTGCTATTAGTGCGTAGGTAGAGTGTGATGGCGCAATTTTGAAAGATCTAATGGATGTAGTCATCATCTTGATGAGTGGTAGAATACTATGGTTGATAATGAAATAATATGTTGAATGTTATGGTTTGTAAGTATTATTAGAACAATTTCATTTAGGAGTTGGTTGGTTTGTTTCTTTTATTTTTTGTTTATGGCAAGTAATACTATAGTTTAGTGGTTTTCAAGTTTCTTTGAATTTTTCTATGTTCTGCAATTTGTTGTACTGCAAGGGCGGATCCACATGTAAGTAAAACACCAGTGTCACATGCTGCTGCTATTATATGTAATTGCTTACTTTCTTAAGCAAAAGTATTTAGAGAGTAAAAAGTTCGGATCTCTCATTATGCTTGCATAAAAATTAATATAAAATTGAATAAAAACATGTTTGAAAGAGAGTTCAGTTTTATATTTACATTATGATATATAAACATTAAAAAAAAATAACAATGTGTAGTCCTCAACTTGGTTTTAGAAGCTTGTGCTTTGATGCATTTTAATCCCAAAGTTGAAGAACGGTATGTGAGTGAGGTGTTAAGGACTCAAGGTTACTAAAAAAATACAAAAGATTTATTTAAGGACGATAAGTTAATTGGTTAACTTTTAAAAACTATAGTGTAAGTTATTCTCACCATCTCTGCTTAGATTACTCAATTGATAGTCTAACCTGTTTAACTACTCAAACCAAGTGTATAATTGATGATCAGATTTTAAAAGCTCACACGCATTGGAATTGATCATCTAATTTGTTTAAATACTAGTTACCACATACAATGACGTATCAGACCTCATAACATCTGCATCAGTGGAGGTGTGCATCAACTGCAACAATGTGATCTCATCATTCCATAATGCGATGCTTTCACTTATGCAAACATTTTTAAAGAAGGTCCTCAAGTTAAAACAAAAAGGGTTTAAAAAAGTTAATTAGTAAATAGAATGCAGGAAAAGTCAACTGTTTACTCCTTATTTATATGTCCCCTGGGTTAAAGGCTACTAAAGAAGAACTCCTTACTGAATTAGATTAAACTCTTATTAGTATTGGTAATAATAATAATAAGGTTGCATGCTTCCTTTTATTATTAGTCGAGCACTAGCGTGCTTTCAAAGGGGGTGAGAAAGCTACGGAAGACAATCCGATAGTAAATAACGATCTGGCCCTTCTGTTGAGGAGTAGCAGTAGACCAGTGACTTATATCACTGACTCAGAAAATAAAATTTCACATGAAACAGCAGTTTATTAATGAGAGAAACATGAAGATAGTGATGTGGAGCTTGTGTGGCTCACAAGTATACTTAAATGCATGGGGCATCTATCATATTCATTACCTTCCCACCTGTTTGGAAAGAAAGACACCCATTTGTTGGACATGTTGACTTCATCACAAAAGTGATGGTTGTGAATATGAGACCTGTTTTAAGAATTATTATTTAACAAACATTTTTTAAGTTATTGAACTTTAAAACAATTTTGATAAGTAATGCAATTTCCTTTTTGCTATTTAAGAGTGTAATGAGAAAGTTCTTTTCCTTGATTTTTCATTAAAAATATATTGTAGTTTTTCTTTAATAAACTTTAATAATTAATATAAACTTAAATATACAATTCTGTTTGAGATAATTTGAGCCAGTGTCACTTTTCATTGAAAAACAAACTTTGGCCAACTTACAGGACTAGTACATCACTATCTTCAAGTACTTAAAAACATCAAAATACAAATCAATCAACAAACATATGGAGGTGAATTACAGCTCGCTTCGTTTTTGTTTTTCGATCACAATATTGAGCACGCCTTTTGACCCTTTCGTCCTTTCTTCTTCTTTCCCTTTGGAGGCTGCAGAACAACTTTAATCGCAGCATCGAAAACTTGCTTCACATTCTTCAAAAATAAAAGAAAAACTTTATTCAACATAACAAATCTTCTAACAGAAAAATAATATAATATAAACATGCCCGACTCACCAACTGCGTTTTTGAACTGCATTCAATATACTCAGGAGCTTCAATTGTCTTCTTTAACTCTTCTCCCTGTAAAAAGTCACCATATTTAGTGTTCTACATTAAAAAATGATGGTAAAACGGGTCGACTTAATGGGTCGAAAGTTATACAAATCTTGGGTATGAGTTTTAACACCTAAGCAGTAGTAATGGGAGTTGCGCCAGGGTGATCTACAAAGAATTGACTATCGTCACGAAGATCTACACTCGATTGAAAGTCAACTTTGTTAAAATATTGATACAGTTGAAGCAATATCTCATTAGCATACGTTCAATACAGACCCAATTTTAGAGTTTTAGCTTTATGATTCATGTTTTATGATACAAACTACAAATTTTATTTTAGGAGTGAAGGTTTTATGGTTAACAAAAATGATTGTGAAATAATAACTGACCGAGTTTCGTCCCAACAAGAACGATCGGGACATCAGGGGCATAATGCTTCAACTCTGGAATCCACTAAAACATAAATAGCAAAATAAATAAATAGATAAATAAACCGACATCGTTAAGTCAGGAATTACACATATAAAAATGAAGACTTTACCTTCTTGGAAATGTTTTCATAGCTGGCCTTGCTAATTAGAGAGAATGCCAAAATGAAAACATCGGCCCCGCGATAACTCAACGGTCTTAATCTGTTATAATCCTCCTGTCCTGTTTCATAGAGCACGTGATCAACGCATAAATCATACAGTAGATATTATTATGAAGTTAGTTATTATGTGTTTTGAAAATGTTACCAGCAGTGTCCCATAAGCCTAGATTAACCGTGCTGCCATTGACAACTACATTGGCACTGAAATTATCAAATACCGTTGTTAAAACCACAATCAACAGATAGTTTAGCTAAAATGAATGAAAATTACTAAACAGATCGAAATATATGAAAGTAAATGCTGTGAAATGGAACTGTTACCGTTGGGAAGGTGTTGCTGGTATAAGAAATCAACAAACATGTCTTTCCAACAGCCCCATCACCAACAGTCACACACTTTATGAACCTTGATGCACATGCACTCATATTCTTTCTTCTACACAAGCAGATATTATTATAAATAATAAAGTTTTGGGTTTTACTTTTCTTTAGTCTTTGGTGTCATTACACAATTTATGATTACTTATAAATACCATTTTTAGTGCGTGGGAGGAAAACAAAACAAAACACTTTCTATAAAAAAACAATATAGTTTTTAATATCACATAATTATATTTGAAAATAAAAATATAATAAAATATAATCTCTTTATATAATAAATACCATACAATATATTTTTAAAATATATAATTGAGAAATAAAATAATTAACCCAAACCATTCCACACTCGTTCGTAGGCGTCCTTAGTCACATATCGATTACTCAAAAACCACTCACATATTATCTTATTTCACTTTAAGTATTTCCTATCATCAAATAATCATATAGCGATTTATAGCTTTAGAGTTTAACTTTAGACTTGTACTATATGCCATTTAATTTGTTGTCTTGTACTTAACTCACATGTTTCCTGTATGACTGTGACATTACATATGATCTTATGGGAGTTGTGTTTTACATGTGAAATTATGTGACCAAAATGTTCTAGTTAAATATTGAAGGTTTCACAAATAGAAGTTACTTAGACATTTTTCATAAAATATTTGATCTTCTATCAGGTGTTTGGCTTGATTATCTTATATATATGGATATTCTAATATTTAATTTTCACGTAGATCGATCACTTTTATAGTTATATATAAAAGATTGAAAAACTTAATATCATTAGTTAATATTATATTGAGCTCCTAAATCCTGTTTTAGTAGAGCTCAACTTAATCGAAAATCAAACATGCCACCCTTAATAAGAACTATATTTTCCATCATCATAACATGCATGACTCGAATTAGATTACCGTATGTTCAATAACTCGATCGATTAGGTTTCCAAATAGGCCTATATTAATCAAATGTTAAAACTAATTATGTCAATTAATTATTAATTTAGTGTGTATGTTAAGCAACTTGGGTGCACGAAATTATGGTGTGTGAGAGTGGAGTTTGGAAACACATCCACATCATTCTTTTTAACAAAACTTGCTTCGTATTTTAACAAAATCTCAACCTCCGTCATTGTTCATGCATCTACCAAAAAACAAAACTTGTTAATTATTATTATTATTATAGACAAAATACTTATATCAATCCACTAAGATAAATATGAATCTATAATGAGGGGTAACACCCAAAGGGTTGTGAAAATAAATATGAATCTATAACGAGGGGTAACACCCAAAGAGTTTGGCTTTCACAATTGCCGGTGATTTGGTGCTGAAAACATGATGCGCGCTTGTCATGACCAAGTTGATATAAGTGTTTTTGCAACACATGATGTTGGGTCAGTATGACCAATATGGTTTGGAAAATATGATGGTGGTCCGAGTTTTGTAACCACTAAAAGTACTTGGGTTATCCTAATCAAAGAACGATGTGTTTTAATTGGCGACCGGCCAGTAGTAACAAGCTAGATAACTAACTAACTGAATGTAACAATATTCGGCATGTGTGGAAACCGACCACATGTGATGTCACCTTAATGTACAGTTGGAGCATAAGACGGGAAATGATCTCTCTTGTTATTATTTGTTAAGATTTCTTGAGGCTACGTGTAACATATAACATACACTAAACAATCACTAAAGCGTACCCAACCACAATTTAGAGTTCTTCAAATAAAGTTCATTTTCAAATTTTAGCTCCAATTTGATTTTTTTTTTTTTTTTGCTTAAGAGTTATCATGATAAAAATATACATTAATATATAGTTTTCGGTTACTTCATTTACATTTCAAATCTTAAATATAGCTAATATTTATTTTGTTTTCTAAGAAGAGATACGTAAACTTAACGTACTTTTTATTTTTGACGTGATGACTAACGTCTATATTACTATATTACGTATTTATTGACTTTTATCATTAATTAAGCACTATTGGACATCATGTCTTTAACGATGTGTTTATAGACATTTTATAATTGGGTCCATCATGTCATTATCTTGATTTGCACAGAAAATGGACATCAACGAATTAATCAACTGAATGATTCAGTTTACATCAAATGTTTGTATTTTCAATTTTTTTAATTGAATAATCTTATTCAAAAAATAACAACTCTCATTTACGATTATAATGATATTAATAATTTAAAAACAATTTATTCACTAAAATATTAGTTGATAATTTTCTTAATGTTTTCGTGGTCCAAGCACAAATACATTTTTCTTTAGCTGCTGCTTACATTAAAAGACTTTCATGCAGAATGACTCCTTTTAACTCAAGAACATGAGGACAACTATAAAAGGGACAACTCGACTTTTTAATTAAGTATTTAATTTATCATAATATGGTAGAATATATTTTGTTTTAATTTCATTATCATTTGATATAAAAAGGCTCCCACACCCTTGCAACTCAACTTTGTTTTTAATATAAACAAATCATTTATATTCATCTTATTCTACCATCACATTTCACATTAAACGTTAAGAGAAATGATGAATTCCTAGTATGCAATTAAGGGTGTTATTCATGTTGTACATTTTTGAGAAATCTAATTCTAGAATCGAAACATGATCCTAATTTTTGTCGAGGTTCGGGTTTTATCAGATTGGGTTAAGCAGGTTTCGAGTATTTAGCCTAGAAAAGTTAGAAAAATATAAAATAATAGTAAATAAATTGCTAAAGTTAAAGCAAAGTTTTTATCTTCACTTCATGAAATAAGCAAATAAACCAATATAATTCAAACACCATATTCTTCTTAACAAAAAAAGTTTAAATAGTCCAGTAATTTAAATACAAAAACATCTTCAATCTTCACATCTACTTTGTGCAATATTAAAAGAAAGCCAAATAAATTTAGTGTTTTAATTGTTAGATATAACATGAAACACTAGAATCGACTATCAAGTATTTTTTTTAAGGTAACTGTGGAGGTCAACCCCCCCCCCCCCCCCCCCAAGCCCAAGACATAAGAAGGGCAGGCCCAACTAGCCAGCAACCCTGGCATGCCCAAGTGAGAGAGAGACCCATTAAGACTCTACCCATCTCCACCTATAAATAGAAGAAGATGCTCTCCATTTTCACTAGGTTCTTCACCGACTATCAAGCATTTAATATAGTTAATTAGGGCACATTTGATTAAACAGGTTTTTCAGGTTACTCGGATTTTCCCAAAACCTCGAAAGAAGTAATCGGTGCTCTATTAAAAATAATACGAATTATTTTTAGGTCAGGTTTCAGGTTACGGTTAAAAATGACATGCCCATGCCTGTATGCTATACATTAAAGGAATTGCTATGACATGATTAGCTACTAAAAAAATTGATCACTTTGACAACTTTCTAAATTAATTAATAACTAATATCAAATTTAACTTGAAAAAAAATTCATTATTAAACACCTTTTGGTTGTCTAAGTTGTCTTCAAGTGGTGAATTGCTTGAGATTCCTTTTACTTTTTATCATGCTGCCAACATGTCTTAAAAACAATAAGATCAAAACAGGAATCAAACGCACATACTTTTTGTTACACACATGTTCAGTTCCATAACAAACTCAACACATATGCCAAACACTTCCCTCTAAAGCATGAGCCTCTTTACATCATTCCCCTCATCCGGCCGCTTGGCCCGGTTGTAAACCGACTCGAACCCGTGGGTCCACACGTTGGCAAAACCCGTCACCGCTTGAAAAACATGTGGCAACCCGATTTGTAGGTTACTCAGAGTCATGGCTCTCGTTACCTTGATCGTTTTCTCATATTTGCCCCTCTCCTCCTCGGTCTTCGCCCTCAACAACTCCACCTTGGCCCGTTTGTCCCCAACCTGGTCCTTCCCGTCTGAAGGACCGGAAAACGGGCCAAATTTACGTTCAAGAGCCCGGAGGACCGTCATTTTTTTCTCGAGCACTTTAAATGACGATTCTGCCTTTTTCTTCTGCTTCTGCTCATCGGCTTGTTGGACCACTATCGCGTGAACCGCGGTTAGTAACGCTTTGATGCCCTCGGATGCCACTTTGTCAGGGGCGTTATCGACCACGAGATTCCATTCTTCACAAAGGGTGTAGATAGGGGAGTTTTGTTTGGTGTTTGATAGCGCGGTTTTCCCGAACGGGAAGAGGCTGAGGCGGAGCCAGCCGGTCAAAGATTGGACGTAGTCTCGTTGGCTTTTTACAAGGTTGCAGAAGGTTTGGTGCCATTGTTGGACCTCGAGCTCGAGCTGGAGAACCGCTTGGCGGTGGAGTTCGGATGTGGGGTCCGTTGACAGGGAGGGTTGGAGGTACTTGAGTTGCTGGACTATGTGCATTTGGACTTGGTGGCTTTCATATAAGTTCCTCCACATGACCATTAATCTGCAAGACAATAATGGTACAAAATCAATGACTGTGAGTTTAGTACAACTTGCAACAGCATATCAGCTGACATAGGATCACTAGTCCTTTGTTTTTGACCATATGGTGCAAGATATTGCTTTGAAAAAAAATCATACGGAAAAAACAGAAAATCATGAAAATAAACATCATATCATTATCCATTTATCCTAGGTGTGTACACAAAAAGGCACAATTTTAAGGATTAAGGAATATAAAAAGTAGACAATTTAATATGATTTGCGTACCATGTATTATGGAATTAACAGACCTTTCTTAGGAATACATGAGTACATAAGGCAAATACTCGAATCTGATTCAGACGAAAAGCATATTTTAAGGGATCGATACCCTAACAATTGATTTAATTTCTCTCCAAGGTTTGGTTCATGGTTCAATATGATCAATCCATATCCGCAACAAAGTTAAGAATAAGAAGACTAATTACCCTTTAACAAGTTCCACAAGTTGCGGGTAAAGCTCTTCCTCTCGGAGTTTGACTATTTCATCAGACGTTGACTCGATCGCTTGCGAAGAAACCATCATTCTCGACTCCAGTTTCTCAACCTCTTTCTTTGCTTTCTCGGTCTTCATATAATCAGCCCTCTTTAGCTCCATTTTCCTCAATTGTTCCACCCTCTTTGCATGCTCCATCTTTGAACTCTCCATATTCTATAATCCCAATTCCCAACAAAAAGAAAAAAAACATATAAAAAACATGTACATTTAATCAAAAATGGTAATTTTAGTTGGTAACAAAACAATAGTGTTACCTTAACTTCTTGGTACAACTTCTTCTCCCATGCATACAATCTCTCCACTGTAGAACAATGGCTGGCGCCACTAAGACGGCCACCAACCCCGCCCATGTCATTGCAACCAAACACATTCAATTTCGGGGTCGAGCTCCATGAGCCGAACAACGGGCTCAAATTCTTCCCATACCCATGAACTTTACCTATAACAAACACACAACATATAAACATAAACTCAAAATTTAAAGATTCTGACTTTTAAAAGCAACCCTAATCTTTTTCACATTCAAAATTAATGTAAAAGTAAATTAATATTCAATTTTGTAGACAAAACGCCCTGCTTGAGGTGCGCGCATATTATGTATATATGTGTAAACCCTCGGGTGGGCAAAAGTGAAATTGCACTAATTTTGACGTTATTTTACTAATCTCGTGAAAATAACGTTAAAAGTGGCGGAAGGTTAATCAGGCATCATGTGGTGGCGTTGATAGCCGAAAGACGAGGGTACATGCACCAATCAGCCGGTATCCCGATGATTGAGTGTTATGTGCTTTATGTCCAAGGCTTGATGCAAAACTACTATCGAGCCGGGGGTCTCACCGGAAGCAGCCTCTCTATCCCTATGGGGTAGAGGTAAGGCTGTCTACATCTTACCCTCCTCAGACCCTAACATAGCTTTGCTATTGGTGGGATATACTGAGTACGATGATGATGATGATGATGAATTTTGTAGACAAAAGAACAGAAGTGTGCACGTGATGAATACTCATAACATGATTAACATAATAACATCACATCGGTATCTTGGAAATATGCTAGCTATATTAGTTAAAACTAAAATTAAACTTTAATTATTTATTTAATTTATGAAAATGCTTTATTTATTTATTTTCCAGGGGAACCCGATCTGAAACCGAAGAAACCAAACTGAAACAAAAACCAAAGATTTAATTTTATGTTATTGTAAAAACCGAACTTACAGTTTGATTTTAGTTTTGCATGCAATAATATCCTCAAAACCATAACCGTACCGAGTTTATAGACAGCAATCAATCTACAATAGTTTAATAAAATATTTTAGCCTAAATTATAATAATTAGTTAGTTAATTAACAAAATAACTTAAGCCCAAATTCAATATTCAGGAACAATTTTTCTTTTTCAACTCAAAATTTTCAAGCAGGGAGCTCGAAAAACCCGAAACCGAACAATTTTTCAAAAGTCCAAAAACCAAAGTTTCTTTTTCAGTTTAGTTATAGCCTAAAACCGACCCAAACCGAGCTAGGCACACTCCTAATTTACCTTGGCCGGGTAAGGTAGAGGCCGGAACTTCCAACAAGGCGGAGAGTTTCCCACCGGAATCCGCCGCCTGAAGAAAATACTCATCCAACTCTTTAATTATCTCCACCAACTCTTTATTTTTAGTCGACACCACCACCGCCATTTCACTCGTAGACGTCGAGATCTTAGAAAACCCACTAACGGCAGACGGCGCCGCCGCCACACTCGCCGCTCCGGCAGTGGTGGTCACCGCCGTCTCCGATGCGACGGTGGTCGACCTCTCTTCCCATTCTTCTTCATCCACTGTTCCTGATCTTGTTGATGACGGCATGAATGGGTCCCAGAAGTCCCACGTGGACGAAGGCGGCGGCGGCGGTGGTGGCGGAAGTGGGGTGGTGGTTGTTGTTGTCCATGTTTCTGAAGTGGGGCTCATGGGTGGTGGTGGTGGTTGTGGCTGTGGTGGTGAAGGTAGGGTGGGTGGCAGGTGGTGGTTTACGGTTGTGGTTTCGGCGGTGGCGAACTGGAGGAGTGCGGCGCCGGTGGTTCTTAAACACCGCAAGTACATGCAATGTGAAGCTGAGAAAGCATGCCTTGCTTTGACCAGCTGTTTCATGTACCTTTTTCTTGCTTTGCATCTTGAAACCAGTTCTTCTTTCTCTACTCTTGAATAACAACACCCCATTTTTTTATTTTTCTTCTTCAAGATTATTAATACTATTTTTATGTTATGTTTCAAGAAGAAAAAAAGCCTAAAATTTGGGTCATTTTGGGTTAAATCACAAGAGGGTATTTGTTAATTGTTGATAATAATATGATGTTGAGGAGTGGAGAAGACAAGTCTTGAGAAGTACAACAGGAAGAGCACAAACATTGTTGGACAGAGTGCATACAAGACCTTTTAATTTGTTTTTTGTAATTCAATTATGGTCACCAGGATGCCCCCTATAACAAACTTAATTAAGATCAACTATATCACTCACTTTTCTTTATTATTATTTTTTTGCATGCATGTGATGTGATTAACAAAATTATAGTTAAGTACTGATTTCGGCTCAATGCTTTGCTTAAATCTTTGTTTTTTTTTTTAGTCTAAAAGCTTTTTTCTTTTACTTTTCAGTAAATAAGTTTGGTGAACTTTTATCCGGTCACTTAACCATATTGTGGTAGGGGCGGGTATGCCTCAGCTTTACATGAACCAAATGATTTTAAAATTGTAGATATGTAAAGTTTTTGAGTGAACACATGAGAATAATCGAAATGAACCAGTTGTAACAAATTCAAGATTGGTGTAGTGATAAACACCTTCTCCGCCTTAATGAAAGCTCATGTGTTCTACTTTTGTTAGCTTTGAATTTTTGCTTCTTTATAAAGTGAGTGTAACACCCCAACTCGGAACGGGCTGGCGTGTTACTATTATAGATATCAAATCAATGTCACAATCCAAAATACATCAAAAATCAATGCAACCTTTGTCATGAATTAACTTTTAAAAAGCTTGAACTTCATTATTCTCTCTCATCACTGATCTCCCCGATTTCCCGAACTACCTGTTAGCAAATAAGACAGACACAAACAAGAAAATACGGCTGAGCCAAAAATTGCCCAGTAACGGAGAGAACAATAGTACAGGTAAAGGCATACATAAGACAAAACACATACTGAAATAAAACTGAAACTATTGCGGATATAAAACCACGTTTTAGACCGAACTAGAATTAGATGCGAAACATAATCCGATACACGATCGGGACGTAATCTGAATATACTCAAATTTAACCAAATGCGTATACACATATCAAAACGGACCAGAATATAGCGAAACAAAATATAATTACTAAAATACACGACGATGACGTTAAAATAAATAGGTCGTGTAATACGGAAGCACCCAGAGCCTAAACAGAGGGGTACACAGCTAGCTAGTCCATGCACCAAGGAGACGGTGTGGGTGGTGTGCACACATTGTTCCATCTCAACAGAAGTCAGGAGTCAGGAGTCAGGAGTCGGAGCTAAGATCGATCTATACGCCTCTAAATGGCCAAGGTACTACATGAGTACTGTCAGAGACGCCGTGAACTTTGATTACGCACTGTCACGATAAGTGCATGCCGTTGACGCCCATACGACATTTCAGACATGCTCGGGTGACAGAGTACAAAAGCTAATTTCATATAATAATTATTCAACAAAAATGCTACTAAATAGACATGCAATAATAAGTACAAAAGTATATAATCTATTGCATGTTACATAAATAGATATAAAACATAACAAATAAACCGAACTCAAACTGTAATAAAAGCTAACGAAAAGTCCGTACTACAAAGTGACGGACATCGAATATAAAATGGAATATAATTAATATTACGAGTAAACGAAAACAGAAACCGTACTACGAAGTAACGGAATACAAATAATACTATAAGTGAAAGAAAACAGAAACCGTACTATGAAGTAACAAGAAACAGAATCCGTACTACGAAGTAACAAGAAACAGAATCCGTACTACGAAGTAACAAGAAACAGAATCCGTACTCTGAAGTAACGAAATATAATTAATACTAAGATGAAACAAAAACAGAAACCGTACAACAAAGTAACGGAGTATAAATAATACTAAAAGGAAACAAAAACATAATCCGTACCTTATAAGCGAATGGCAAAAACTGTAAGAAGACTTAAACTTTGATTAAATGTCGCGAGAACCCTCGACGGTTGCTATAACGATGTGGATTCGTGGCTGCGGACTTCAGCGACGATGTCGGGTTTTGATTTCCAGCAAGTGGCGACAACAGCGGCTAGCTTCGACTCCGGCTAACAGAGCGGATTTCCTTCTAGGCGGTGGATTTTCGGTGGCGGTACTTAGCGGGTTCCGGTGGCAGCGGCTTAATGCAGAAACACAGAGAGCGGAGGCGAATGGTGGTGTGTGACTACCAGAGGCGTCGGCACGCGGTAGCTACGGTTTCTCTGGCGAGTTGCAAGGCGGCTGCGGTGGTGTTAGTGGTAGAGAAAGAATACGATTTAGGGTATTATTATCCAGGAAAATAAAAATCTTGAAGTGTTATCGTATATATATATATTAAAACGAATTATAAACACGATCAAATTCCTAATGAAATTGGTTGTTTGTTGCTCAAGGTTTTGATGGAAAGTCATGCAGAAGTTTCACCAATTAGTTACAATTTGACTTCATTATTATTATTATATACATATTTATGCATGCAATGATTTTCTTTATTATTACTCACATGTTGATTAGATAATATTTATTTTATATATCACGTTCGGTTAGTCGACATTATTATTCGATCAGTTTTACTAGCTATCAACTCGTTTTAAACTCGACACATTAATTGATATTTATATATTTATGGGTTTTGATTTTCGTATATTACAATTCTAACTCCCTTAAAAGAAATTTCGTCCTCGAAATTTACGTTATACTTCATTACATGTTCGGATATTTCAACACTCTACCCCCTAAAAAAAATTTCGGCCTCGAAATTTAAGACTTCTAAAACATGGAACTATATTATACAATAGATAGACAATACGTTTGACAGAGAGGTAGCAACAACTAAAAGAACAAAGAGTTGAAGAAGCACACATTTTAAGAAATTTGGCAGAAATTACGAGAATGCAAAGTGGGTTACCCCGACATCAGCTAGCACGTATAAGGCACATCAGTTAAGGAAAACAAATCATACTAAAAAGAGTACCACCTAATGTATCGATAACTCTGAGACACGAACAACTAAACGAAACTAGAATCAATGAGCACATGCAGATCACGATTCATAGGAATAAATAAGAGTTGATCCCTTTAGTGTTAGAACGTTTTAATATAAGAACGAATAGCTCATGAAACGAATCGGATGAAGAAGAAAAAAAAGAGATGAAATCCTAGCCCAACGTCTACCCAATCCTCACATGTCCTATTTATTTAGGTTTTAAAACAAAATAATTTTTTTTTAAAGTTTCGACAGGAAAAAACCTAAGCTCTGATACCATAAATGTAACACCCCAACTCGGAACGGGCTGGCGTGTTACTATTATAGATATCAAATCAATGTCACAATACAAAATACATCAAAAATCAATGCAACCTTTGTCATGAATTAACTTTTAAAAAGCTTGAACTTCATTATTCTCTCTCATCACTGATCTCCCCGATTTCCCGAACTACCTGTTAGCAAATAAGACAGACACAAACAAGAAAATACGGCTGAGCCAAAAATTGCCCAGTAACGGAGAGAATAATAGTACAGGTAAAGGCATACATAAGACAAAACACATACTGAAATAAAACTGAAACTATTGCGGATATAAAACCACGTTTTAGACCGAACTAGAATTAAATGCGAAACATAATCCGATACACGATCGGGACGTAATCTGAATATACTCAAATTTAACCAAATGCGTATACACA
This sequence comes from Bidens hawaiensis, assembly GCF_021521415.1. Classification (NCBI taxonomy): domain Eukaryota; kingdom Viridiplantae; phylum Streptophyta; class Magnoliopsida; order Asterales; family Asteraceae; genus Bidens; species Bidens hawaiensis. The sequence continues at coordinate 307,807 of NW_027493567.1, read as the reverse complement.
TATCAAAACGGACCAGAATATAGCGAAACAAAATATAATTACTAAAATACACGACGATGACGTTAAAATAAATAGGTCGTGTAATACGGAATCACCCAGAGCCTAAACAGAGGGGTACACAGCTAGCTAGTCCATGCACCAAGGAGACGGTGTGGGTGGCGTGCACACATTGTTCCATCTCAACAGAAGTCAGGAGTCAGGAGTCGGAGCTAAGATCGATCTATACGCCTCTAAATGGCCAAGGTACTACATGAGTACTGTCAGAGACGCCGTGAACTTTGATTACGCACTGTCACGATAAGTGCATGCCGTTGACGCCCATACGACATTTCAGACATGCTCGGGTGACAGAGTACAAAAGCTAATTTCATATAATAATTATTCAACAAAAATGCTACTAAATAGACATGCAATAATAAGTACAAAAGTATATAATCTATTGCATGTTACATAAATAGATATAAAACATAACAAATAAACCGAACTCAAACTGTAATAAAAGCTAACGAAAAGTCCGTACTACAAAGTGACGGACACCGAATATAAAATGGAATATAATTAATATTACGAGTAAACGAAAACAGAAACCGTACTACGAAGTAACGGAATACAAATAATACTATAAGTGAAAGAAAACAGAAACCGTACTATGAAGTAACAAGAAACAGAATCCGTACTACGAAGTAACAAGAAACAGAATCCGTACTACGAAGTAACAAGAAACAGAATCCGTACTCTGAAGTAACGAAATATAATTAATACTAAGAGGAAACAAAAACAGAAACCGTACAACAAAGTAACGGAGTATAAATAATACTAAAAGGAAACAAAAACATAATCCGTACCTTATAAGCGAATGGCAAAAACTGTAAGAAGACTTAAACTTTGATTAAATGTCGCGAGAACCCTCGACGGTTGCTATAACGATGTGGATTCGTGGCTGCGGACTTCAGCGACGATGTCGGGTTTTGATTTCCAGCAAGTGGCGACAACAGCGGCTAGCTTCGACTCCGGCTAACAGAGCGGATTTCCTTCTAGGCGGTGGATTTTCGGTGGCGGTACTTAGCGGGTTCCGGTGGCAGCGGCTTAATGCAGAAACACAGAGAGCGGAGGCGAATGGTGGTGTGTGACTACCAGAGGCGTCGGCACGCGGTAGCTACGGTTTCTCTGGCGAGTTGCAAGGCGGCTGCGGTGGTGTTAGTGGTAGAGAAAGAATCCGATTTAGGGTATTATTATCCAGGAAAATAAAAATCTTGAAGTGTTATCGTATATATATATATTAAAACGAATTATAAACACGATCAAATTCCTAATGAAATTGGTTGTTTGTTGCTCACGGTTTTGATGGAAAGTCATGCAGATGTTTCACCAATTAGTTACAATTTGACTTCATTATTATTATTATTATATACATATTTATGCATGCACTGATTTTCTTTATTATTACTCACATGTTGATTAGATAATATTTATTTTATATATCACGTTCGGTTAGTCGACATTATTATTCGATCAGTTTTACTAGCTATCAACTCGTTTTAAACTCGAAACATTAATTGATATTTATATATTTTTGGGTTTTGATTTTCGTATATTACAGTGAGTCTCATAAATTAAACCTTGTAAAGTCTGAATGCCCAAAAGTGTAAAATTAGCAAACTCTATCATGACACCACCTAAATATAGTGATATTTTTAATGAAAAAACTACGTGTCATATTGTGTTTCTAATCTTCATTTAACGTTCGGGAGTGTTTGGGTTTTCTTATTTTTACTTTCTTATAACTTATTCACTTTCATTAATTAAAATAGTGTTTGGGTAGTGTAACTTATTAAACTTTTAAGGGTAAAGTTAAAATATAAAGGACAATAAAAATGAGAATGGTGAGAATGAATCAAATCCATTGATCATATATTTGAATGGCTGAGATTAATTTAATAAATAAAAATTGATAGAGAGGGCATGAAGTTAATAACCCATATTTGTTGACTTTCTCTCTTCACATGCAAGGCACATGCCAATTCCCCCATCATTTTAAAATGTCCATATCTTTTTCATACGACATTATTGTTTTTTAAAAAATTCACCATAATAATAAACATTTTTTTATCTTTAATATGAGTATCATAATGTTATATAAAAATAAAAAAAAATTAATGGGTTTTTTAATTGTGTTTTTTTGTTGTTCATTGTGTCATTGTGTAATATGTTGTTTCCACTGTGTTTTACGTTTCAAGTCATTGTGTTATATATATTCACCATTGTGTCTTACGTTTTAGGCCATTGTGTTATATGTATTCACCATTGTGTCTTACGTTTTAGGTCATTTTGTTATACGTATTCACCATTGTGTTTTACGTTTCAAGTTATTGTGTAACATGTATTAATCATTGTGTTTTATGTATTAGAAAATTCGTTGTTATTTTATCTTTATTTTTACATATTATTATTACACAATGGTGTTATTAGTATTTAAAAAAACATAATGATGAGTTGAAAGACACAATGACGAAAAAACACAATGATGAAAAAAGGCACAATGATAGGCGAAAAGACACAATGGCGAAAAAAAAACACAATGGTGTGCGAAAAGACACAGTGACGAAAAGAGACACAATGATAAGCGAAAAAACACAATGGTGTGCGAAAAGACACAATGACGAAAAAAGACACAATGATAATCGAATAGACACAATGGTGTGCGAAAGACACAATGGTGTGTGAAAAGACACAATGACGAAAAAAGACACAATGATAAGCGAAAAGACACAATGGTGTGCGAAAAGACACAATAACGAAAAAACACAATGATAAGCGAAAAGACACAATGGTGTGCAAAAAGACACAATGACGAAATAAGACACAATGATAAGCGAAAAGACACAATGACGAAAAAAGACACAATTATAAGCAAAAAGAGACAATGGTGTGCGAAAAGACAAAATGACGAAAAAAGACACAATGATAAGCGAAAAGACACAATGGTGTGCGAAAAGACACAATGACGAAAAAAGACACAATTATAAGCAAAAAGAGACAATGGTGTGCGAAAAGACAAAATGACGAAAAAAGACACAATGATAAGCGAAAAGACACAATGATGTGCGAAAATACACAATGACGTGATTTTAGTTTTAAATTTTATATAACAAAAATTATACTCATATTAAAGATAAAAAACGTTTGTTTTTATTATGAATTTTTTTTTTAAAAAAATATAATATGAAAAAGTTATAAACCGTTCTAAAATGATAGGGGTATTAACATGTGTTTTGCATGTGGAGAGAGAAAATGTATACAATTTCCTTTATACCCTTTTTCCTTTGGTCCCCACTTGACACATATCAATTATTTATGGCTTCTCACCCTTCTAATTTTTATTACCCTTTGTAAAATAACTTGACCCAACTTTTAAAGAAGAAAAAATGAGTTTTTTTATAACTTAAGAAAAACTTCTTATTTAAGGAATAAGGAGATGTAAATAAGAAATCCCATACTAACATTTAACCAAACGATTCTTGAAAAAACTATGAGTGGCCCTAATACACAAGATGGAATATGTCCAATCAATGAAATATAACGTTGTTTTAGGGGTAACAGAATTCGATTTCTTGTAAATAAATAGGCTCTATAAACCTTTTATAAATGTAATTAAACTTAAATAATAAGGGGCCAAAGATGAAATTATTTGCAACTGAGAGTAAAATCACTAAAATATAGCTATCTCACTATTCTTACATTTGTATTTCTTGAAGCATAAATTCTAGAGAGAGAAAAAATAGTTATTTGAAGAACCGTTTTTGCGTCAACACCCCGACTTTCTTGTCAGTTATCAAAAGGGGGTTACTCGTATTAGTAATTATACCTCGATTTTCTATTACTATCTCTTTAAATTGAAATTAACGTACACTATTATTCCATTCAAGTAATAGAACATGAAATGTTGTTTGAGTGAATAATCTCATATTTAACTACGTACATATTTAACATTAACTTTCTTCATGTATGGTCTTATAGAATCAAATTTCACTAAAACGTTGTGTATTTTATTAAAAAAACCCCATAAACTTATTGTTTGTTCCCTGTCTTGAATTGATGATATATAAGTTTTAAATCTTTATAAATTTATCCTTTTTTTATTTCTTTTGTATAGTGTTTGGGGTTTTGATTGCTTAAACCCGATAGGATTGTTTTGAAATTTAATTAATTACGTTATGGATTTTTAAATTAATTTGGAAGAGGTGACTGATATATAGGTAAAACCCATGATTGTTCATACCCCCTTATAAATGTTTTGTGTGTTCATGTAATTAATTATCATGTAATAGATTCAATGGTGAAACGTAGGTGTGATAGAGATGGTGGGTGGTGGAGTATTGAACTAAATATAGTAACATTTAATATTTTTTTGACTTACAATTAAATCCTAAATTCATATATGTTAAATACTTTCATACAATAATAAATAGGATAACTTAGTAAGCTATAAACTTTTGCGTAAAAGTTTTAAGTTTTATAAAAATGTAAAAAAAAAAGGGGAAAATGAATATTATTCAAAATTCAAATAGAGTTGTAGAATTGATAAAAAAAAATAAGAGTACGTTTCAAGGGACTTAGCATCATGGCCTATTAGCTCAGTTGGTTAGAGCGTCGTGCTAATAACGCGAAGGTCGCAGGTTCGAGACCTGCATGGGCCAATTGATATGTTTTTTATCTTTTTTTTCAAACATTACAATCTTTAGAACACACCTTCAAGGCATTACTTTATAGCCTTTTCTGCATATATACTAATTAACCAGATTCTTCCATACGTCTTATTATCGTGGGTTGACTAAAATTAGCATACTCCCGTCTCGGGATTTTAGCATTGACATTTGCTATAAAAAGTTGTTCATTTTGTTGAGTTTGACCGCTATAAACTTTTATTAACAATTACTTTCAGTTAACATGTAAAAACTTTACAAAACAAACAAATACATAAATTAGTAAAGGTTTAGAGCTCCACTTTGGATGTTAACACTGCCACGGGTAGATTATTCTCTACCCATGCAAGATAGCCTCCTCCCATGTTGTATATATGCTTGAATCCCTGAATTTTTTTTCATTATTAAATAGTTTCTTCATTATATTCATATACAATTTAAATATTTTTGAACCAGAAAATAAACAGCTAATTTAATTAAGACGGATAAACTAGTATTGTACATACCGCTTCAAGAAGTGCATTTGATGCGTATACAGAACGTACCCCGGATTGACAACCCTGCACACACAACATTCGAACATCACCCAACTTGTTACATGATATGTTGTAACTATATATTACTTAATAAGTGACTTTTAACTTTTAAAATCTGTTAATAAAAGATTCATTTTGATGTAAACAAAGTAAAATAAGCGTATATTACTTTAGAGTTTTGACCCTAAAAGTATGTACTATTTATTATTTTCTTATTTTGATATGTATGTATACCACAACAAGATGATCCTCCTTGTTGCACAATGACAGTACTTGTTCCAAGAAGTTGCCATTCTTCACCCTACCTGATATCGCACCAAAATTGCACTTATCAATGATAAATTTGTTGTTTAGAATACATAATTAGTTTAAGGACGTTAAATAATTTAGCTACACCATTATTAGTTTGGGCCATGTTTAGTTTAATTTGTCTATCAGGCTGGGCCATGTTCAAGTGTCACTAAAATTAAACCTACCAACCCGTTTACATTACAATATGACCCCATAACTCATTTACAATCTCATAATCTGTTTTATAAGGTTTTAAGTGTGTTCACCTTAGAGCTGATCTTTCTAATAAAACTAAATATATGGACCGTGTTTGACAAGATAATTTACAACATAATACAAGTATTGGTAGTGGCATTAATTATTTTGATTCCAACCAAAACGTACAATAATGTTTCCAAAAATGATAATTTACGTACGTACGTACCTTGATTGGTATCAAACATATATGGAATGTTAAGAGCATCATCAAAATCTACATGCCCTTTCATAAATTCTTCCCAAGTCCTATAAGCAAAAATTAAAACACTAAAATAACTAAAGAAATCATCAACACCTAACTATTTCATCCAAAATAAAAATAAAAATCACCTGACGTCAAGGTAACGATAGTCACCATTGCGAAGAAGGTCGTTCGCTTTACGAACATCAATGGTGGTCATCTCCGGTTCTGAGCTACCAGAATAATATTGAACCAGAAGAAGACAGATGATTGTTTGATGAGTGTTCATGTTGGTGAAAATTGAATATGCATAGAGAATTGGGAGATTAAATAACATATAAAAGCTTGATTATTGTGAAGAAGATGAAGATTGTAATTGATTACTTGGTGCGCACACAAATTAATTTTGTTGGCTGTTTTTGACTTTCTGTAAACCAATAGATTTACCCGCACACAAAATGAGTTTTCAAATTAAATATTGTATATATTATAAGAACATTCTTTTTTTTGTTAATTAATATTTTTATTCCTTAGTATGAACTTCAGGAATCCGTTTTATCAAACTTCTTCTCCAGATCTTGCAAAGTTCATGATTTTGAATGAAAACTTCTTCTCCATACCTGCATTCCTATAAGCATCTGTGTGCATTTGATAATCTTCTAATTTCGGTGTTTTTTTTTATATTTTATTCGTGTAAGGAGGGTTTTACGATATTATCTGTTGCAAAATTAATATCGTTTTGGCAATCTTGTTTGATTCTTATCTCTTAAAAATATTTTTTAAGATTACCATCAATGATCCGTTGACAAATGAAGCTGTTTGAATTAACCGTTGCGATTCACAGGTTGACCTCTTTTCCAGTTTAATTAAAAAATTATATAATATGTTTTATGTTAAAATTTGAATGATTGGGTAATTTGCATAAACACTTTAAAGAGAACTTGACACCAAATATTATAGCTTAACATGAATGTTTTTAACACTTTTTGAACGCGACGCACATACTCGTGGATGCCATCAAATTTTTGTGGGTTGCTTTGTGTCATCCACGAGTACACGCGTCTGTGTTCGGTTCTTGTGACTTATACCAATTAAGTTTTTAATAAGTAGTTGACCGTGAGTCTTTATATCAACTAAACACGACTTATTTATCCAAACATGTTCTCAAGTTGACTTGAAGCTGATCCAAATTCCAAACTGGTTTGCACTAAACTCCCGCCATCGACACACTTTTTATTATTATTTTTTATAATTTTGGCAAAGATTAATTATATATATAAAACGAAAGAAAATATAAAAATTAAACAATTATTAGTGTTTAAAGTGGTTTTCACCGGTTGTACACATATATATCATTTAAAAAACATCACTTTAAATTTGGCAAACTTTAATCCTAAAAACCTAATTTTCTATCATTTGTACGTGACAATATAAAGTAGCTTCAAGCCCCATATGGAGTGACAAGTCAAGTAGTATAAGATTCACTCACTATGTGTAGCTCATCGATCTCCATGTGAGTATCAAAAAGGCACCCATGCATAAAGTAGAACAATCTTCACATGAATGATTTCTAAAATGTTTAAAGGTTGAAAGGGGTGGTTGTCGTGATGCCCTTTTCATTCAGTTATTTATAAGCAATGCATGGTCAAAGATTCAGATGGAATATAAATAAATAGAGGTTCACAAGACAAGTGCCAATCATGTGACACGTCCCAATCAGCTGGGAAACAATAGCTCAAGAAATATTAATACAACCATGTCTTCATAACTAAATGGCAACCATATATAATATTTCACTTTCTTTTATGTACTTCATATAATAGTGACAAGTCACAAGCTAGTGAGATCTTATAGGTTTAAGATGTTACACATTAATGATCAGGAATTAATAGCATAAGCTCAGATCGTAATACCAGTGTTTTAATCAGCACGTGTTCATTCCATTTGCCTTCGACACTTTTGGATCCCTAGCTCCCGAGGCGGTTCGTTTCTTGGAGCAGGTGCAGAAGGTGGTCCACAGTGACTCGCAGAGCCCGGGGAACTAATGATTTATATTTAGTAGAATAGGCTTTGCGATTAAAAAGGGGATAGCGGCGCAACTTGTTGCTCGCTTACCCATTATCCAGATGTAGTTCGGTTTGTGTTATATAAAAGGATCAATATTTTCAAAAAAAAAAAAAAAGTGTTTTAAGTAAATCAGCATTTGTTCAAACTCTTCAAACCAACATCGGCCTATGACGTCATAAGTATGACTCAGTATACGTTACATAATAAGAGTTTACCTTTGTCATAGTTTCATATATAGTTCTATTTTATAAAAAGACAATTTTCTAAGACATGAATCTCTAAGATGCTTCTAACTATATTCAAATTAACAAACTAATTATACCCCAACCTCCTCAAAAGTAAAAAGTAAACAAATTAATTAAGTTTTGCTCCTATAAATATTCAATTCAGTTCATACATGCATACTATTTTTTTAAGTAGTTTTTAAATTTAAAATGATGTATTGTTTTTAAAGACATGTTACTTCAAAAGTAGCTGTTTTAATTTCAACCACTCGAAATTTTAATATTAATTTTTTATGTATCATCAAACGTATGCCATCTTATTCTTGAAATCTTAGCATTATATTGGAGAATCTCATTGCTATTACTCAGGAATATACAATATATTTTATACGGTGATACCATACAATCAGAAGGCAAAAACATTTAAACCTATTTTAAGTTATGATATCATATATATTTTTTTTGAATGACAAATACTTATACTCTATAGAGTTTGAATACTAACCTCATATTTTTTACCTTAACCACCAAAGTAGAAATGGCAATACCGTATACTTTTAGATGATAGCACGCTAAACCCAAAACAAAGATAACTAGGAGGCTTTTTAAAGTTGTATTAAACTTTGGAATCAACTGAATCTACAATTTATTCATATAATTAAATTGCATGCGTTTTCTTGATCTTAAACTATACAATATTAATTACAATCACTTTGTTAAAAAAAGTAATAATAAAAAAAGTGTCAAGATATTTAGGGTGTGTTTGGCAAAGGGCTTTTAGGAGCTTTTTAAGTGCTTTAAGCCACAAGCTTTTAGAAAAAGCTCATATTTAATAAAAAATATTGTTTGGTAAAAGAAACTCAAAGCTTTTAGAGGATGAGAGCTCTAAATTGAAACGCTTGAGAAAAAGCTCTACAAGCTTTTACATTTGAATTTACAAGTTTGGTACTTGAACTTTTATTAATTTTTGTTAATTTATATAATAGTTACACATTTAACCCTTATTCAAAACTAACTACCCCCATGACTTTTTTATGAGCCATAATTTTTTCACACGTTAATAATTTTTTAAACAAATTACATCATAAAAACGAACATTTTATTCTCTTTAATTTGAGTATGATATTGTTATACTTCTTTAACTTTAAAAAATTAACATACTACCTGATTATCGGTTAGGCTCGGTAAAAAGTCGAGTCAGATGAGCTCGAGTCATGTGTAAGACCAAATTAGGAGTCGATTCAGATGAACTTGAGTCATGTGTAAGACCAAATTAGGGTCAGAACGAGTCGATACAAAAATGGTTAAATTAGTTCGATTCGTGTCGGTACGCTTTTGAGTCGAAAGGGGTCAGGTCTGAACATATTTCAGATTAAAACAGTGCATGTTCATAAAGGGATTCATATCAAAATATGTTGGTTTAAAAAAATTATCTATTTGAAAATTACTATATATTTCAGCTTTGTTTCTTATTTTCGACATCATTTACAAGCTTACAGCTTTTCCATGACGTCTACATTTAGGTTATGTATGCACCGTCATCAGGTGAATCATGTACCAACATTGATTATGCGGTTGATGTTAGGTTGTGCGCCCATTCCGCCGCACCACGCGGGCACCCAGCTAGTTTTATTAAAAGTTTCTGCTACTCTGCCAAACACCTAAATATTTAAAAACTACAGCTAACAGCTTCTAGCTTTCAGCTTCCAGCCTTCAGCTTCCAGCTAACGGTTACCAGCTAATTTTACCAAACATACCCTTAAAAACCGAAATATACACTGAAAAGTTAAGATCTACATCTACTCATACCAATACCGATGCAATAACATTAACAATAATATATAATTTTTGTAGCATAGTGTGCCAAAAAAAGTTGTATAAACTATAAATTAAGTAGCTTCTATGTATCTAAATCTGTTTAAACTAACAACTAGCCACTAATTTACAGCTTTAATCGCTTGTTCGAATTGAAGCTGAGTAATTAAAAAAGTGACATTAATATATAAAAGCTAGCATTTCTTCTATAGCCTCCAAGCCGACGTCAATATGAAATAAGCAACAAGTGTAACGCCGGAAGCTTTAGCCAATGAGCCGCTGCCGCTACTAGTCTCAGCCAACTGGCCGGCTCCGGTGGTTTTGCGACTGCACACAAGTTAATAAATAATTTTTAGAATACCCAAAAATAATTGATAATGGGGGACTGATCAACCACACAACACGGTTACGTGGGTGGCATTATGTTTATAAATATTTTTTTGTCAGTGGGCACCGACGATCGATGGGCACATATATTTATACATTTATTATTTTGATTTTCGAATAATAATAATAATATTCTACAGATTTCAATTCGAATATTGTGCTTATAAATATTGTTAAATAAAGAAAAACCGACTTGGATTTACAGAAGAGAAAAGTTACTTTAAATCTGGCGAATATAATTTCTGCCATTCAAATATATATAAATGTTAATAAAGGCATACAGATATTAATATTATTCCATATTACGTAAGAGAGATCTATAAAAAGAATGGATGCACAATATAAAACATTCATATAATCTGTATAGTAGTTAAAACAAAAGAAAACATTGTAAATTTAATATTTCAATTTGTCTCTACTAATCCAATATCAAAAATAAAATAAGAATGAACTAGTTTACTTGTTTATAAATATAACCTACACATGTGTATACTAATGGTATAAACAAAGAAAATATATAACAATTACGCATTTATTTCTTAAAAATAAAGTTTCAAAAATATTGAACAGAAAGGATTGTTGTCAATAATTCACCCAATAATATATATAGTTTTAAGCGTATAATATTTAAAATAAGTTTTAAAAGTTGATGCTTTGAGAGTATAAAATAGCATTATATACTCAACCCGATCTCATCGTAAGTTGGATAACAGAAAATGACACAAAACCGACAAATGACTATTTTGTACATAACGACATGCAAACAAATAACAATGGCCTTATCGATTAAGAAATGGACATATTAGTAAATTTACCTGTTCGCCGGCGTCGGGCAGAAAGTGATCACATAGTCACCGGCGGTGCACGTAAACGTGCTAGTCCCGTCGTCATACGCGTAACTATAAGCCGTCGGACACGCCGCTTTAAAATACTCCGAATACGACGTCGGACCACACATTTGCGGGGTCGAGTAGGCCCCGCTGCAACAATACCTCGGATCACCAAACGCCTCACAAGCACTCTTACAAGCAATAGACTCATCACTGCCCGTCAAACGAAGCTCTGACGGACAGTTTTTGTTTAAGTCCACAAAACATCCAGTGACATTACAGTTGTAGTCACTGGATGCAGTTTGTGGAACTACCACCATTGGCAGGTTGTACCCATCAACGAGGCTAACGTCGTAGAAGTCCAGCCCGTTAGCCCCGTTGAGGGTGAACTCTGCCAATGTGGCAGGAGGTGCGGCTCCCCCACCATTGCATTCAACAATGCCGGAGCCACAGTCACCTGTCAGGCAAGTGAACCTGTCTGTGGGTCAGTGGAGTAGCTGGTCCGGCCTCATATGCGGCCGGACCAGCCTGCTGGGACAGAGATGGAGTTTGATTGGCTCGGCTGGAGGGGGAAGCCGGTGGTGGGTAGAGGAGGAGTGCCCGCCCCGGAGAGAAGGCCGGGCCAGACCGAATAGTTGCATTGATTGGTGAGAGTGAATGTTGCTGACTGAATTGGGTTAGTTGAAGATATGAGAATTAGAGGTAGAATAAGAGTGATACAAAATTTAAGTTTTGCCATGGTGGTTGTAGTCGTTATGTAGGGATGGTTTTATGTTTTAGTAATTAACCGTTTTGGTTCACTCTACATGAGGATATATATATATAGTGCATAAATTATCACTTTGGCCCCTACTTTTATAATAAACATCAAACAAATCTTTTTTTGATATGAAACTCTAGAAGGTTTACACCATCTATAGTGAGGATTTTTTTTGGTAGCGTTTTGGTGCCATGATGCGTGGGAACACCACCTTTCCAGACATTATGTTTTGAGTGTGCATGTTATTTACATTACTTGCTACAGCCAGCGTTTTGAAAATGTTGTGTGTATATGTGTGTGTGTGTGTGAGAGAGAGGGTGAAGGAATATATAATGATTTTATGAGAGTTATGGTCATTTTTCCACTATACTTGTTTTTTGCAAAACTTTGAAATGCTGACGACGTAAAATATCTGAGATTACCTAGTTTTGACTAGTCTTATAATTTAAAAACTAAACTACGATACCCCGTTGGTATTTTATTTTAATACATAGGTGTCAGGCGTCAGCTTGCCTCTTTCCCAAAAACAAACATAAAATGACGTGCCGGGAATAAAAATTGCGCAAGCGCTGAAGGCAAGACACTAGATTAGCCTTACCATCATTTACCCAAGCACTAAGACCATGTGTAGTCGTAAAGCTCCACATCCAGGGGTTATGCGCCACGTGGCGCCCAGTCAGAGTTATGGTTTTGTATAAAAAACAAGTGTAGTCATAAAGTTGGCATAACTTGGAGGGGGGCGGTGTTTCCAGAGTTATACCCTTGTGTTTTCAGCGTTGTATATAAAACGCTTGGAAATTTGACTTCAACATAACGCAGGGGGGGCGGTGTACCCCCCGCGTTATGGCTCAAAACGCAGGTGGCAAAGCCACCACTACACATGGTCTAACAGTGAGGGACGACCTTATGTATCAAAAACAGCCGGTTAAAGATACGATACGTACGGACTACTTGATGCATATATTTTATTTATTTTCATTTAATTAGTCAAATATATAGTTAAAACAGAATATTGAAAACAAACACTTATTGACAAGTATTAGGTAATAATCAAATAAATTCTACGATAAAACAAGGTCCATTCATGGCCTGAATCATGCATATTAAATGTTGTCCTAATATCATTATTATGTATAAATTCAATTTAAAAAGTAATAAATCCAAAAATGTTTCAATCGTAAAATACTTTTTGATATAGTGAAGGTGTTAACAAAAACTATAGCGTGTTAATAATGAAAACCATATGCAATCATTTAAACAAAAATCATCAACTCCATAAAACTCATAACAATCGATATACTAGTCTAAAACTTGATTATTTTATTGATTTGTGATTATGAAATTGATTACACATAAACCTATTTATAAAACAACCAATCCTAGATCAACATCACTCCTTATTAGACTAACTTAAAAAACCCTTAGGTTTTGTAAGTACAACATGATATATACCCCCCTTAACACAAGATTTACTAACAAGAACAACATGGCTTGTTTTAAAAAATCATTAACTAAATTAGAAATCAAATTGGAAAATCCAAATTCAGGTTGATTGTGTATAACTAAATTCGGGTTTGTTAGAAAATAAACGCTATATACATACATCAAATTCGGTACGACATTCAGTTTATACGTTCGGTATCAGTTTTTTGGTAAGGCGCCTTTTATGCAGGTGCGTCAAAACCTACATACTTTGCCTAACAATTAGTCAGCATAAATATTAGTGTGCAACTTACTCATTCGCACAGGCTAAATCAATAATTTTTTCAAAAGAATTGACCAAAAATGTATATAATATGAACATTACCACAAAAACAGTTCATGTGTAACTAACTCATTATTATTATATATATATATTTGCAGGTACATAAAGAAAACTATACAAACATAAAGAAAAAAATTACACCAATACAACCAATATTCAACACGCAACCTAGTGTTCCCGCGCAAATCAAAAGAGTCGATCTTTAGCTTTGAGGATTACGAAGATCACGATATACATACCTTGGTGAATATGAAACAATTTAAATGACCCGAGACTCTTTTTGACTTTTCTTGACCACAGTTTTCCCCTGAACCCACGCTTTGCAGTTCCTAACAGCCTTAAGTGTTACTATCCACCTGCATCACAAAGGTATACTCCTTCACAGAGAGTTTAAGAGAGAGAAAACAAAAGTATTTGATTTCGGGTTCTGAAAATACATAATTTTGTTAAGTTTACCCTTAGATAACCAGTTTTGTTCCAACAGGCCGGTATGGAATTTATTATCCAAAACTGATTAATTATTCGACCTATATATTTAGAAAGTGCCTGCCACAAAAACGAGCTAATTTGTAACTAAGAGTACTATAAAGTGCATTTATTATGTTCGCTTTACTTTTTGGGATCAGATGTACAATTTCATTTCCTCAAGACTAATAAGACACCACTTTCATCTGCATGAAATTGATCTTTGAGCTCGATCTTCATCAAGCGGGCTATAGGCAACGCCTTTGCATCAATAAACCCGGGCTATATTACTATTAGTACAAAGTGCACCTCCTATGTTCAGCTATAGTTTTCAGGTGAAACATACACATACCTCTCCCATTTCCTCAAAACTAATGACACCATTGTTATCTACATCAACTGCATCAAATTGATCTTTGGCATCCAATAGCTCCTCTTCATCGAGTGTGCTAGCCAATGGCTATATATGTATGTATGAATACCAAGTGTACGTCATATATAATTAATAAATTATTTGGGAACATTTTTATCTTACAATACGAGATAAATACTAATTATTACCTGTGGGGCGTACTGTTTTAGGCGACGGTTTATCACAAATTCACGCATTTTGGATAGGGCAGAAATATCAAGAGGGATTTCAGCAGCATTTCTGCCTTGTCGAACCCATGGGTGGGCTACAAATTATAACAAAGTCAGATACAACTAACTTATCAAGAAGAAGAAGAAGAAAAAGAAACATACATAGGGCCTGAGCAGCACTAAGTCTTGCACGTGGATCTTTCACAAGCAATTTCTTTACAAAATCTTTGGCGCTTGGGCTTATGTTAGGCCACGGTTTGCGCCTAAAATCAGGTTTGTTTCGTAACACCTATTAATTCATACCAATCTTGTAAAAGATACCATACAGATTAATTATAGATACAAAATTCATAATTAGATTAAAATTTACCTCCTTAAAAATACCATCTTCGGTCTTATCCCAAAAGGGGCGACGCCCGCATAGTAGAATGTACGTGATAACGCCTATGCTCAAAACATCTGATTCGGGCCCTGATTTACGTCTCAATACTTCGGGAGCAATATAGTATGCACCACCAACAGTATTAGTAAAATCCTTTCCAACCAAAATAAAAGAATATGATATATGAAAATACATCCATATGATGAATGTGGTGGATATGTAACTATTGCCAATATACTAAATATTAATTTAAATAGCATGTTCCAACAAATCATTATTGCTGTAAAAAATGCAAATAAGGATACAAAACATTATTATTGTGAAAATGACTATCATTTTCTATATCTTCTGAAACACTTAAAACATTTATTATCCAATTATAAATTCAAACTGCAGAAGCATATCTGGAAATTGTGTCAACACACCTCGTTGGTGTTATTTTTATATTCCTCCAAATGTTGAATTGCTTTTACCAAATAAGATGGTTAGAAAAGATAACTACTAAAACTACATACAAAACAAGATATATATGACACTAACCTGGTCTTATAAAACCCGATACACCAAAATCTGCAGCTTTTAAGCACGAATCGTCTTCTTGGGACTTGAAAAGAAAATTCTATAAAAACAAAAATCCAAGACAGGGTTAGCAACATCACGTCAATGTAAGATGGTCTGTATTATGTGTTATCATACCTCTGGTTTCATGTCACGGTGCACCAAACCATGTAAATGGCATTCTGCAGCAACTATAAGCATTTGCCTTACGACGATTGCTGCATCTTTCTCTGAATAACGACTGTCTTTCCTAGATAATAGAAAACAATTTTAAGTCGTAAAACCATACACGCAAAGTGAGGGGTGTTTGACTTTTGTGATTAAAGACTCAAAAAGGTTGGCGTTTAACTTGAAGATTGATAGTCCTTACATTTTATGCCAAATTTTGGATACCTACTTACATTTTACAAGTACTATATAGTTGTCGCGTTCATTCTAAACTTAAAAATTAAGATTCAGTTAACTGGTTTGACCAAAAACTCGACATCCATCAATAACGTTAGGAATTCTTACTTGGCTAAGATCCGGTCTAATAACTCTCCACCCTCACATAACCTGAAAATGGCAACCATAAAGTCAAATTCTTTATAACTGAAGTCAATCACCGAATAAAGAAAAAGTCAGGATTGTTATTCAACACACTCCATAACTATGTACACATAGGAGCTATCTTCATATGCATTATATAACTGAACCACATATTCTTTACCACTTAAAGCTTGCATTATTTTGACTTCTCGTTTAACATCTTTCACAGCAGCCGGAAGAATCAACTGTTGAAAAAGGCAAAAAAAACATGTCGGTGATTATTAAGTTCATACAGCTATATGAGTTTTGTTGGTAACATGAAATATTATCTTAACTAAACAACAAAGCCAAAACACATGTGAATGTTGTGCAAGCAGGCTGTAACCATGATTATGGTGGTATCCAAATCAAAGACGGGTAAGAAGTATGATTCAAGCAATCAGTTATCGATCTGTTGCATTGGAAAATGATGACTTAAGTGAATTATTAAAGTAAAAATCTGTAATCTGGATAATTTGTTAATTCATCACATGAACTTTCTGAGCTTTGCATTTTGATAAAATAAAAGCAGATTTATTAGTACTGATTCTACAGAACTAGAAAGAAATATAGTTTTTGGCTGAGAATAAAAAATTAACGCAAAGCCCTAAAATAGAAATTAGATACATGGATCACACACCCAAGTTCATAATTATAGCTTATAATTTTGGGTATAAAATGCAATCAAACAGACATCAGGTAAACTAAGGTTACGCCTCTAGAGTACTAGATATATATATATGTAATTATAAGATAACATGACAAAAAAGTTACCTTACTCTTGTCAATTTTCTTGACAGCAACACGGTCTCCGTTAGCTTTATCTGTTGCAACATATGTGTACCCGACTCGACCATGACCCAACAATTTCCCAATCGAATACTCCTCATCAAAATCCTTAAGATACCCAAAATCTGTTATTTTCCCATAAGAAAGAAATCACTTCATTTCTTGAATTAGATTTTTCTTTCTTGTTGTTATCATTCTCCTGCTCTTTGGGTTTATGGGAATTGGCATCAGATCCACCTTCATCATGTGTCCCGGATGTCTGGTGGTAGTTGGGGGTGTTGCTGCTGAAACCACTCATCTCGGGGTTATTCTTATAGCGTACAGGTCTTCTATGCATAAGTGCAGACTCACTAAACTCGGCTCATTGTGCAGTCTAATAAAGCAGATTGCAGATTCTAAAAAAAAATTAGAGTTCTGTTTTTGAAAGCGGCATCACCCACCCCCCAAAGCATGCCTTATGCATCATATTTAAAACCAAGCCAATATGGATTTTGTTACTCTTAGTCAGCCAACAATTATTATGTATATTAGGAATAGATTATAGTTAGTTATTTAGAGATAATCATTGTATTTATTGTGTATATCCTTTCCTTATTTCTTGGTTGTATTCTTTCCTATATATAGGGTCATTGTTTATCAATAATAATCGATCGATACTTTACAACCATAATCACTTTCATGGTACCAGGGCCATAATCTGATAACCTACTCTCTTCTTCTTCTTCTTATTTTTTTTTCTCGATCCCACCCTAATACTCACCGGATACGTCCGACCCCGTCACCATGACGAAAGAAACGGTGGCTGAATCATGGAACAAACCCGATCCTCTTCATCCTGCCTATTCCGTGTCGAACATTCAATCCAAGATCCGGACTTTAGACGGAACGAAGGTTACTTATTCGGCATGGGTAAAACTGTTTCGCCTTCATACTGTTGCGTATAAGGTATTAAACCATATCGATGAATCAGCCCCTCCAGCCGCCACATCTCCCGAATACGCCCAATGGAAAGAACTCGATGCATTGGTTCTTCAATGGATCTACAGCACCGTTTCGGATGATCTTATGAAACGTCTTATAGATACAACTGTGGCTAGAGCGGCTTGGACAAAGCTCAAGAAGATCTTCTTAAGCTTCAAAAAGGCTCACGCTTCGGCGCTTGAGACGAAGTTTTGTAATCTCACACTGACAGCATGTTCCTCGGTTGACGACTACTGTCAACGGCTGTCCGATTTAGCTAGTCAATTGGCCGATGTTGATCAGCTCGTCTCTGAATCACGGCTTGTTCTTCATCTTGTTCGCGGGCTTCCACATGAATATAACACCACTGCTTCTCTAATTAATCAGCAGGGTGTTGATTGGGACCAGGCTATCACTATGCTTCATGACGAAGTCATCCGGATTGAAGCTCAGAAGGGCTCACAGAATACAGTTTTGGCTGCTACTGTAGCACCGCCTTCAGCTGGCTCTTCATCAAACAACAATCAGCAATCTGAAGCTTCCTACTCCACCAATAATCGTCGTGGCAGCAGAGGCAGAGGCGGGGCTTCCAACCGCCGGGGCAGAGGCAGGGGCAGATCTCAGCAACAGCCCCCATGGACCACCTATCAGGGACAGCTGTCTTCTTTTCCTAATTGGGCTTGGTGGACACCTCCACCATGTCCTTACCCGACCCAGCAGCAGTGGTCTGGCAGCAAGCAACCCGACCCACCCTCGGCTCCTCAGGTTCAGTTCACCGGCTTCCCTCCGGCCACCGGTTACTCTCCGGCTCCGTTTGCACCACCTGGATTCAACCAGCCCCATGTATAACCCGCTCTGCCCAACTGATTTGAGTGCTGCAATGGCTAATATGCATGTTAATTCTCCTAATATGGCTTGGAACTCAGATGTTATGGATACAGGGGCCGAGTCTCACGTCACTAAAGACCAAGGTAAAATCGTTATCCCTGATTCTACTCCTGTATGTCGTCATATTTTGGTATGTAATGGTATGCTTTTACCAATTAAAGGATCAGGTACCAGCTTTCACCATTTACCAAACCGAACTTATATACTCCCAAACATCCTTTATAGCCCTCAAATAATTAAAAATCTTATTTCTGTTAGACGTTTTACTCGTGATAATCAAGTGTCTGTCGAATTTGACCCGTTTGGTTTTTCTTTGAAGGACCTCAAAACTAAGAAGGCACTATCTCGCCACAACAGTACCGGGAATCTTTATACGTTCACGCCGCCTCAAGCCACTTTTATTGCTTTCCACCACTTACCTTGGCATGATCGTCTAAGACATCCAGGGGCGCAAGTTCCAGATATTTTAAATCGTAGTTTTAATTTTCAATGTAATAAGGACAAAAGTCACAATCTTTGCAATTCCTGTCAACTTTCAATAGTAAAAGATTTCCTTTTTATTCGTCTAATACATTTACTTTTGCTCCTTTTGATATTATTCATTGCGATTTATGGACTTCGCCAATCACGAGTAAAACAGGATACAAGTATTATATGGTGCTAATTGACAATTTCTCACACTTCGTGTGGGTTTACCCCCTAAAATATAAATCCGAAACCTTTCCCACTTTTGCCAGATTCCATCAATTAATCTTCACCCAATTTAACCGCAAAATAAAAACTTTTCAATGCGACTTAGGGGGTGAGTTTGACAATTTAGCGTTTAAAACTTTTGCCCAACAAAACGGTGTGCTTTTCCGTGTTTCTTGCCCTCAAACATCCTCTCAAAATGGAAGGGCAGAACGTATGATTCGCCGCCTGAACGACATTATACGGGCTCTCTTAATTCATGCGAATCTACCTCCTTCGTTTTGGGTTGAAGCCCTACACACCGCCACTTATCTTCACAATATATTACCAACCAAACGCCTAAATTTTTACACACATACATTTGCTCTTTATCTTCGTCACCCTGATTACGAACACTTACGTGTGTTCGGCTGTGCGTGTTACCCTAACACATCAGCTACTCAGCCTCATAAACTTCACCATCGGTCCATCCAATGTATTTTTCTCGGGTATCCACCTGACTTTCGGGGATACCGTTGCTTCGACCCTACCACAGACAAGGTACACATCTCACGACATGTGACCTTTGATGAGCACGTGTTCCCGTTTACACTTCCTCATCATCCTACCTCATACAATTTTTTGGACGACACCACCCCACCAGGATTCACATTCCATTGGCCCATTAACCAGCCCACACCCAACATTAACCTGCCCACACCCAACCCCGTCACGGCCCCATACCCATTCACATACTCACGTCGTCCTCGTCTTGCACCACCTTTGACCAACCCCTCTACCACCATACCAGCTTCGACCCAAGCCCAGCCCCATCCTATCTAGCCAACAGGTCCGATTACTAACCAACATCCCATGACAACTCGTTCCAAATCACGGTCCAACCCTTCGACTATACACAACACCATCTCCCTTTCCCCGGTCCCTACTTCCTATGCCAAAGCCCTAACTGATCCAAATTGGTTGCATGCAATGCAAACTGAGTATACGGCATTACAGGATAATGAAACATGGGAGCTTGTTCCACGCCCACATGACCGTCCCGTGATTCGTTGCATGTAGCTATTTCGGTATAAATTTAAATCGGACGGATCGTTGGAACGTTATAAGGCCAGGTTGGTGGTTAATGGAAATTCACAAACAGTTGGTGTCGATTGTGATGAGACATTTAGTCCCGTGGTCAAACCAGCCACTATTCGCACGGTTTTGTCTCTTGCTGTGTCAAGGACTTGGCCTATTCATCAACTTGATGTAAAGAATGCTTTTTTACACGAGGAACTACATGAGACGGTTTTTATGCATCAACCACCGGGTTTTTATGATAAACGTTTTCCTAACCACGTTTGTCGGTTGAAGAAATCACTGTATGGTCTTAAACAGGCACCGAGGGCTTGGTACACCCGTTTTGCTAATTTTATTACCTCCAAGGGGTTTCGTAGCAGCACCTGTGATCAGTCTTTATTTGTTTATCAACAGGACCCGTCTAATATTGCATATTTATTATTATATGTTGATGATATAGTCCTTACAGCTTCTAATGACCGTCTCTTAAACAACATTATTGGCACGCTCTCAAGGGAATTTGCCATGACTGATTTGGGTCGTCTACATCATTTCTTGGGAATAAAGGTTACTCGGCAAAAGAATGGTATTTTCTTGTCACATACCCAATATGCCAAAGACATAATCACCCGCGCTTCCATGTCCTCGTGCAAACCTTGTTCAACACCGGTTGATCTTTCATCTAAATTAAGTGCTACAGATGGAGCTCTATTTTCGGATCCGACATTATATCGGAGTCTGGCGGGTGCACTGCAATATTTAACTATTACTCGTCCAGATTTGTCATATGCAGTTCAACAGGTGTGTCTCTTCATGCATGAGCCTCGAGATCCTCACTTTGCCTTTATGAAGCGTATCATCCGTTATTTGCAAGGAACAATTGACTATGGTATATGGATCATGAGATCTGATTCACATGACTTGGTTGCCTATTCTGATGCTGATTGGGGCGGTTGCCCAGATTCGAGACGCTCGACATCGGGTTATTGTGTCTTCCTTGGTGACAATCTTATATCTTGGTCTGCTAAACGTCAGCCTACTGTCTCACGATCCAGTGCGGAAGCTGAGTATAGGGGAGTTGCAAATGCGGTTGCAGAAACGACTTGGATTTGGAATCTGCTGCTCGAACTTCACACTCCTTTAACGCGCGCATCAGTAGTTTTTTGTGACAATGTTTCAGCGGTCTATTTGTCCAATAATCCGGTTCAACATCAAAGGACAAAACACATAGAGATTGACATACACTTCGTCAGAGAGAAGGTTCGTCTTGGGCACATTAAAGTTCTTCACGTCCCATCCTTTATGCAGTATGCGGATATATTTACCAAAGGATTATCTCGTGAACTATTCCAATCATTTCGGTCCAGCTTGAGCGTCTGTCCTCCGCCCGCTCAAACTAAGGGGGTGTCTTAGCCAGCCAATTATTATGTATATTAGGAATAGATTATAGTTAGTTATTTAGAGATAATCATTGTATTCATTGTGTATATCCTTTCCTTATTTCTTGGTTGTATTCTTCCCTATATACATGGTCATTGTTTATCAATAATAATCGATCGATACTTTACAACCATAATCACTTTCAGTTACATGTTAGGCTTTGCGTATTGATTTGATGGTGGTGGGAGGTGATAAAGGCATGGATGGTAAAGAGTAGTTTTGGTTATTTTACTAAAACCATAGACCACGGGTTATGTTACTTATGTAGGCAAATAGTGAAAGCAGTGACCGGATCTACAAATAGTTTAGACTGAGTCATTTAACATAGTGGTTTCCGAAAAGTATATAGCACTCATAAATGAATCATGAAAATGTAAGTATCTAATTACTTAAACGTTCTATGTGTAATTAATCTATCAACTTGAAAAAAAGCCTTTTAATGAACTTACATAGGTCTCTAATAACCTTTCAAGCTTTTCCATGACATGATTCATAGAAAGTCGGTGTTGTGGACTTTTATGCAAGCATTCATATGCAATTTCTGAAAACTCATAGATCAAGTCTAAGCTCATTTGTTCCCTTAAACTGGGGTCAACGATCTGCTCCACTCTCTTCTGTTGGTAATACTGTTTGACCGTTGGAGCAGATAACCAGAAACCATCATTGTCTTTAACTAAGCACAGCTTCCCACACAACACTTCAAACAATACTATGCCAAAAGAATATACATCTGATTCTTTTGTTACAATGCCAGTAGACATATAGTCTGGGTCACAGTATCCTGGTGTGCCACAAGCATGGGAAATAATAGCACTTCTATTAAAACCTGCTAGACTTAACTTGGAGAGTCCAAGATCGGAGATCTTAGCAACCCAGTTATGATCTATCAAGATGTTAGAGCTTTTCATATCACGATGTATTACGGTTTGATGTTTCCCGACATGATAATGAAGATGGTTAAGCCCACGAGCAGCATCAACACATATTCTGATTCTTTCCAGCCATGTAAGAGAATGAAAACCACTGCTACGGGTTAGATGTTGATCCAAACTTCCATTGGCTGCGTATTCGTAAACAATAATCTTCTCGGTTCCCTCATCGCAGTAACCAATAAGAGTGATCAGATTTGGATGCTTTTGACCGCCGAGGAGCTGAATCTCTGTCAAGAACTCCTTCAAGCCTTGTCCAAACTGCTCATCCAACCGTTTTACGGCAACAGCGGTCGGTTTTCCATGAATCAAGAGTTCCCCTTTGTAGACCTTACCATATCCTCCTCTTCCAATGCAGTTATGGAAGTGATTGGTTGCAATCTGAATATCTCTTAATGGTATTTTGAGGTGTGTTGACTCTTTCAGCACTGACATCCTGTTGCCTGCTTCAAACTTCAAAGGGGTTCTGATTAAGCATTCATAACTACAACAAAATTAATTAGCTTATGCTTATAAAATCAAAACCCTAACAAGTAAAATTAAAACTCATATTTCGTCTTAATTACCTCGGAGATATACAAGACTGACTGACTGACTGACTGACTGAGAAAGACAAGACACTTTGGAGTTTAGGTGGTCAACATATATAGGTGTAATCACTAGTAATTTAAAATGAAAAGTTGATGATGACTAGACTTGCAATATAGATAAAGCTTTGTCAGAAAGACGTGTACAAGCACCACTCTGAATTCTTATTGGTCTCACTAAAGTCTCTTTTCGTTTTGAATCAATATCAGGAACAAACGCTTGCTTGCTTGTTTCTCTCTTTAATTATTAAGTTAAGGGTTTAATATTTCCATCTCAAACTGAAATGTCAGTGCTGAAAGAGTCACAGCACCTCAAAATACCAATAAAAGATATAGAGACTGGAACCAATAACTTCCAAGACTGTATTGGAGTAGGAGGATATGGTAAAGTCTACAAAGGGGAACTCTTGATTCATGGAGTATCAACTGTAGTCGCTGTAAAACGGTTAAACAAACAGTATGGACAAGGGTTAAAGGAGTTCTTGACTGAGATTCAGCTCCTCAGCGGTCAAAAGCATCCCAATCTGATCACTCTTATTGGTTACTGCGATGAGGGAAACGAGAAGATTATCGTTTATGAATACGCAGCCAATGGAAGCTTGGATCAACATCTAAAGCCTGGCAATAATGTTCCCGCTCTTACATGGATGGAAAGAATCATTATATGTGTTGATGCTGCTTGTGGAATTAACCACCTTCACTATCACGTAGGAAAACATCAAACCATAATCCACCGTGATATAAAAAGCTCTAATATTCTCATAGATCATAACTGGGTTGCTAAGATTTCTGATCTTGGACTCTCCAAGCTAGGTCTATTAGGCTTGAATCGCAGTGCTGTTATTTCCCGTGTTTGTGGCACACCAGGATATTGTGAACCAGAATACTTTTCTACTGGCGTTGTAGCAAAAGAATCGGACGTATATTCTTTTGGCATTGTTCTATTTGAAGTTTTGTGCGCTGCATCATGGACCGTGGTCACGGTGGCTTCCAGTTATCTGCCAGCATGGTCAAAGACCATTACATAAGGAAGAAAATGGGTGAGATTGTTGACCCAAGTTTGAAGAAACAAATGAGCTTAGACCTGGTGCACGAATTTTCAACAATTGCATATGAATGCTTGCATGAAGATCGAGAACTACGACCTCCTATGCATCTTGTTGTGAAAAGGCTTGAAAAGTTATTGGCGGTCCAGGTAAGTTTTATACAAGATTTCCTAGAGTAAATCATGATAGATTTATTATGCATAGAACAGTCAAATATTTTCTACAAAAGATGCCGTGTCTCTACATATTTCCTAAGCCAAAAGTAGTACAAATCTTATTCAGTGAAAACTAGAACCCGTCTTAATACATCTATAATAACTAATTAATTCTTCATTTTATGTGTTAAAATGTTCTTGAAAACGTATAATTATTTTGTTTGTCAACAACAGAGGTCTTTTTTTTAATGTTTGTGGTCAAGTATTCAATATGTTGATTGGTGTTTCGATAAAGATTCTAAACTCGTTTCCGTGTTCTGTTTTATAGACTTCTCTTTTCAAGTTACCAACAGACAGTTCACGTTTAAAGGCTACAAAAATTGCTCTATCAGACGGTATAAAACCAGGTTACTTTTATTTAGCACCAAATTTTGTTTGCTGAATACATAAAAACAACACAAGGGGGGGAGGTTAGTTTGATGTTTTTGCGTAGTGATCTTCTAGTATTGATCAGAATACGATGAACCAATTGAAATATAAGTGATATGAGACACAATACTAATTGATAAAATGACCAAAAAGTCCACTCAGCTTTAGAGTATTCAGGCATTCGATCCAATCAGCTCTAATTTTTTTTTTGTGCCACACAACCCATTGTTTATGTGAATTTATTTATAATTGAGTATGTTTTCCACTTTCTATAGCACACTCATCGGTTCGAGAAGGTGGTTATGCTTCTAAAATTCCTCTTGACATTTCTGTTCTATGCCACATGCGTGAATTTGTGAAATATGATCGCCTAAAACAGTTTGCTCTACGTGTAAGTATTTATCTCATATTATAAAGTTAATGCCACATAATTTCTTCTTAAGACTCCATATTCTTGCATAGGCTCTGGCTAACGAGTTTGATGAAGAGGAGCTATGCTATCTCAAAGATCAATTTGATGCAATTGATGTAGATCAAAGTGGTGCTATTACCCTCGAGGAAATGCGAGATGTATGTTTGACCACAATAATCAAACAAAACATAAAAATGCACTTTGTACTAAAATTAAAATAGCTTGGTTTTGTGGCAGGCCTTAGCTAAAAATCTTCCTTGGAGATTGAAAGAAACACGTGTTTTGGAGATTCTATATGCAGTAAGCCTGTTCTGTTTTAAATATGATAGTTTTGGAGTTTAGATTATTTGACCTCATAACCTTTACTTATGCAGTTAGAGGGGGTTTGGATTTACATTTTGGAACTGATTTTGTACTGTTCATGATTATGTTTATCTAGAATCACATAATATTATTCACCTTCAGAACGCACATCCAAACGCTCACTATAATTTCTTTCTCATGATTTCCATGTGTTTTTATACTTTGAGATGCAGATTGATAGCAATGAAGATGGGCTTGTTGATTTCACAGAGTTCGTTGCAGCCACTCTTCATGTTCATCAGTTGGAGGAACACAACCCTGAAAAATGGCAACATTTATCACAGGCTGCTTTTGAGAAATTTGATGTTGACAGGGATGGATATATAACTCCTGAAGACATCAAAATGGTAAGCTATTGCTTTTGACTTCTGTTGTACATGTTTTTAACAACTTCCAGAGGGCGAATGAAAAGTTTGACTTTTGAGGTCAAACATACCAACTTTTTAGGTTGATGCTGAAATTGATTTTCAGTGAAAATTTAAACACCGAAATCCATGTTTGCGGAAGGTGGTGGTGCATTTGGATCTAGCAATTAAAATTGCTAGAATCTGTCCCGATAATTAAGATGAAAATCGGTTCGTTTGACCTTAAAAGTCAAACTGCATATACATATGTGTGCGCACACGCATTCCACTTCTGGAGATCAATTTTTTTGCTTATGGGTAAAACAGATTGCTTGCTTAGAAAACTAAGAATGGGTTTGACAAAATTTCTATATTTGGTCCATTCATATATAGCACTTAAACACATGTTTCAGTTAAATTATAACCATTTGCCTCAAATAAGAAGACATTTTCAATGGGTTTTCAGCATACTGGCTTGAAGGCCGGCTCGATAGAAGTGATTCTGGAAGAAGCTGATATTGACAAAGATTGTAAGATTAGCTTGCCGGAATTCCGCAGAATGTTAAGATCCTAAAGCAAGGTATGTAAACCGCATATTCGTTAAATTGCACGGGAACATGTATTTTGTATGTTAAATCGTCAAAGATACACTGATTTTGACCAATTTTCCAATGTTAATTAATGTTTGTATATATAAATATAGCTAATTTCTTAAGCTATTTTCAACCAAAATATGAACACTCCACATTGAATAATAAGTAAGTATACGAGTATATGAGGAAGAGCATAAACCTATTTGAAGAAACACTAATCGACCCCGGGCAGATTACGGGTAACCTGGGGGTTAGATAGATGTTTCCCACGAGGGGTTGGACCCGGCAAAGATGGTTCTTCTGATAACCCGCAAAACAGACACCGTGAGCTCGTCACTGAGAAGGGGGGGTTCCTCCTTGTGACCACCCTCCGGCGTGAGAATCAGACTAGATTGCTCTTGAATATAAGTGTATATTAAGAGATTGCTAGAGCAGATATCAGGCATAATATGTAATACGAGATAGTATATGATGATAAGATGATCATACCATTTGGGGTATTTATAGCCGAAGGTAGGTTTCCAAGAAGGTGTAGCCGGCTGAATAGTATTCATGTTCTACCAACTGTGGCCTACGCACGTGCCATGCTGGTAGTTGGTGGGTAGGCAGCGGCTGACAGTGACCAGGCCTGCTGTGTACTATTCCTTTTCCACCAACTGCCGGCTATGCACGTGGTATGACAGGAGTTGGTGAGTAGGCAGCGGCTAATAGTGACATACAGTACAAGAGCATGCTGCTCGCCATACTGCTGTCAATGAGCTGTCGTATCTTTGGTCAGATCTTTTGCCCATACCTCGTCAGGTACAGTACAGAAGATCTTCCCGTATCGTACGGACTGGCTTATTTGGGCGGGAGTATTCCCCCTCCCGCCTTTGTGCGGGATTGCTCCCGGCTTTGCTCATTCCTTCAGGTGACAACTGAATTATTGAGAGCTAAGTGCCTTGTGCGTGTAGCCTTGCTGCGCGGGTGGCCTTCCCTGATGGCTTGTATCCGCAGCTGCGGGAACAGGCGGAGTACTTCACCATTGGGAGGCATTTCCTGCGGGAACAGCTTGCGTACTGCGCGTAAGGACGTCACGTCTCTGAGCATGGTGGGTCCTGCGGATCCAGTTGGTTTCTGCGCAGACGTCTCTCTTCAAGGTGAGTCTTGCGGGTCCAACTGGGCTCTGCTGGGACCTACCTCTTCAAGTCCCCCCAGTCCAATGTTCTTCTCATGAATGTTTAATAAAGTGAGGTGAACTTTTGGACTTAAGCAAAGGGTTTTGAAAAGGGTTTAGTTTTAAGGTTTTCCATGGGGATTCTTCCCGCGGAAGTTCTTGTCACTTGCAGAAATTCCCGACTTTCCTGCTTGATCTTTGGGTATGATGCGGGTAGGTCTGTAACCTCCTCGCAAGTCAGGAGCGTTGAGTCCCACTTGTGTGGATTCTCCATGAGGTTTTGGTAGTTTTGAACATAGTGATCAATTATGTTTAAACCACCAATTCCATCTTGGAGCTTCAAACAATGTAGTTCCCGACATTCCCGCTATGCGGGGATGTTATTTCCGTTTTCGCAAGCATTGCCCAGAAGATCCTTCTTGGTTTCAATTCCCCGGAGCGCTAGGTATGTGAAGGGTTTTGCCTTAACACTGTACCCGCGCTCGTCTTACGGTTACTTTATTTCCAAGATATTCCTGGCGTCAATTCCCTGCGGGTGCTAAGTATGTGAAGGGTTTTGCCTTGACACTGTACCCGCACCCGTCTTATAGTTACTTGGTCGCCAAGGTATTCCTGGCGTCAATTCCCTGCGGGTGCTAAGTATGTGAAGGGTTTTGCCTTAACACTGTACCCGCACCCGTCTTATAGTTACTTGGTTGCCGAGGTATTCTTGGCTTCAATTCCCTGCAGGTGCTAAGTATGTGAAGGGTTTTGCCTTAACACTGTACCCGCACCTGTCTTACAGTTACTTGGTTGCCAAGGTAAGGGGTATTTTCCCGCTTACTTTTGAATCTTTTTGAATTTTTTGAAATTCGAAGAGTTGGTGAAAGGATAAGAACAGTCCAAACTGCTGAAACGTCGTGCGACGGTTTCTTCTGACTGTGTCAGGACGTGCAGGAAGTTATGGTGACGTGACAGTACATGGTCATTCCAGACGCTTTTTCAGGCGCGTGGGCGCGATTTTTCGGGCGCGTGGCCGCGAAATTAATTGTACGCGTCCTTTCAACAGCTGTTGCCAGCTTGCTTTTTGCCACGTGTCATAGTTTCATTGCACCTTCGATTTCTCTCTCTTCCGCATTAAATTCATCGCATTAATTGCGATTAGTATATAAAGGGGGAGAGGGTTCTTTGTAATCCACACTTTCACTTTTCTCTTCATCTTCAAAACGATTTCCGGCGAATACTCACCTTTTTAGTCGAGCATTCTCTTGAAATCGTTTTCTTCTTTCATCTGCAAGATGTCTTCTCACGATCTCGAAGCTACAGCCCAGGAGGCTGGGGTGTACGCCGATGACAAGAGTACTGCTGGCGAGTGCCAGTGTGCTCTGCCTGTCGATCTATATCAGTACATCGTCAGGAAGTTCATGCTCGAGTCTCTCGAGCCTGAGTTTCCTGAACCTCATCAGACGGTGTATGATGCCCCCAGAGGCAAGATCGGGGTATATGCTGCATTCTTTGTCTATGGGAATCTTAGGTTCCCTTTGACAAAGTTTGTGTACCGTGTCCTGGAGAGGCATGGTGTACACCTGACCGAGGTGCACCCGATGGCGATCACGAAGATTCGCCACATCGAGTGGGTGTGCCGGATTCTGGGCATTGAGCCCTTCGTCGACCGCCTGATGACCTTCTACTCTTGGAGGTGCATCCAGGGGTGGTATACGCTGATAACCCGGATCAAGGGTTTGAAGATTTGCGCAACCGAGCGCAGTCTTCGTTCGTGGAAGCGGGAGTTCTTCTATATCTCCGCTCGCGCCATCCCCCTTGTCATGAAGTTCAAGAATGGGCAAGCACTTCCCAGCCTTCACGCCTCCAACTACCAGGAAGCGGAATGGTTCTCGAAGATATCCCGAGTCCAATCTCCGGTTTACCGCTTTGCGGAGTCCGGGATGGTGATGCTCGGGATGAGCCGGGTGTGGAAGGATGCGGATGCGCGAAAGATCCCGATCGTCCTCGAATACGGTTTGAACTCTGTTCCTTACGGTATGCTCTGTTTCTTTTTGTTGATTTAGAATCTCTTCTAACTTTTTTCCTGTTTATTTCAGAGGGGAACGACTTGCAGTCGCTCCTGTATCCGCGGGAGGCTGACAGTCCCGCTCGGATGGGTACTCGCGCTCTAGATGAGAACGAGTTGCCCATCTTTGAACAGAAGGCGGATCGGTTCGTGGAGGTCTACCCATCAGGCCACGAGATCCTGAGCGCCAGGCGGCCAGGTAAGGCGTTATTCAACCCTCGACCCCTCAATGCTGAAACCTCTGCTGGAATTCCTCTAATCTTATGTTCTGATGAGGAATCCGCAGATGGTCCTCCGTTGGTGCGGAAGAAGAAGGCTGCCGGCGGGAATAAATTTACCCTTGAATAAATTAACCGTTCGACGCGCGGTTGTTAATAGGTTAGTGTTCAATTTCCTCTATCATGATTCGTGCGGATAGACCGGCACTTTCATTTAGTGGGATGACTGAACTTTACCTTTAACTGACCTGCGTGAAGGTTTGCTGTTTTTTGGGTTTATGCGGGTTTTGCCGCCTTCCCCACGCAACGACTTTCCACGTAATTATGCGGTTAAAACCGGCATATCAGTGTTGAATAAATTAACCGTTTGACGCGCGGTTGTTAATAGGTTAGTGTTCAGTTTCCTCTATCATGATTCATGCGGATAGACCGGCACTTTCATTTAGTGGGATGACTGAACTTTACCCTTCAACTGACATGCGTGAAGGTTTGCCGTTTTTTGGGTTTATGCGGGTTTTGCCGCCTTCCCCACGCAACGACTTTCACACTTATGTATGCGGTGAAAACCGGCATCAGTGTTGAAAGTTCATAAAAGTATAAATGTAAAATCATCAGCGTCGATGTTCTAAGGAGAATCATTTCCATTAGAAGTGACTCTGGGCCTTTACAAGTTTGGAATTGATCTACATGCAAACTGTGTAATTGAGCTCCCTTCCATGTTGTTGGGATGGGAGTGCCATCGAGCCGATATGCACCTGGTTCGGGATCTCGTTGTTTACGCAGTATGTAGTCTCCAACATTGAAGTTGCAATTTTATTCGTGTTTTCCCCAATTGGGGTTCTACACGCATCAGCCTGCTCAGCGTTCATTGCGCCACGAGGTGCGCGAGCGTCCCATCTCTGACAAATGCTTCGACCATGTCCTTTACGTCTGTGCATTCTTCAGTGTTGTGGCCTTTTGTCCTGTGAAAGTCACAGTATTTGCTCCGATCAGCATTGTGACGATGTCGGATTATTGGAGCCTTTGGCCATGGGAGCTCCTCAGTGGCGAATATCTCGGTGACGCTCTTGGTGAGTGGCGTCCATCTGGAGTTCTGGTTCGACTGTACGTTATCCCTTCCGCCTAACCGATGTTGCAAGCCGGATGTGTCAAAGTTTACCCTTGACTGCCAAATGCCTAGCTTCCGCTTTTTGTTTAGTCGGGCGGTAAGGACGTTGTCTTATCTTGTTTTCTGGGTGTAGAGATTTGTGCTCTGGGGGAGATCTCTACCCAGTTGCTTCTCCGTTTCCGCAAAGCGTTTTGCTGCTGTCATGATGGCATCCCATGTGGATGGCATGCCATCTTTACCTGTTAAGGTGCGGATGAGCTCTGGGTCGTTCGCGCCCTGGATGAAAGCAGCGCGAACAAGATCTTCGCTGATATTACCCAGACTTAGCTTCTTTGAGTTGAAGCGAGTGATGAAGTCTGGCAAAGATTCATCTTCCTCTCGAATGCATTTGAGGATTGTCCATTGCTCTTCGGTATACTTTCTTTGTTGGCTGAAGTGTTGACTAAACTTCTACCGGAAGTCTTCCCAATCGTAGATGTGGTGGACCGGTAGACGATCGAACCACGCTCTAGCTGCCCCAACAAGCGTCATTTGGAACATGTAACACCACGTAGGTTCCGTCCAACTACTGACGGTTGCCCCCGCTATGAACCTGTTCAAATGATCGTCTGGATCAGATATACCATCGTAAGTGCCGATGTTGGACATCTGTTTGGCACTTTTCGGGACGATTGCTTCCGCAATGTCCCTTGCAAATTTGGACGTTCCCGCCTTTACAGCAGTTGGTGTAAATGTTTTGGAGAAGTCACGTGGATTTCCACCTGTGTTTTTTGGTTTGAAGGTTTCTTCAAAATGCCTTCTCGGTTGGGAGTCCGTTTCCTTACGCTTCCCTTTCGCCCTATGACGAGGGTTTGCGTCACTATCGGATTCCTCCGAATCATCGTCAAAGTATACAAATTCATCAGCCTGTTGGAGTAAACGTAAGCGTTCATCCAACTCAGCTTGGAATTCTTTTTGACGTGCTTCCGCCCACGCTTTAATTTCATCGAGTGTTTGGCGAGGGAGCCTCGTTCGTTCTCTCTCTAACCGGGTATCGGTGAATCCCAGTGAGCGATTATTTACTGCACTTGCCCCAGCTTGGGTAACCGGGGTAGTGTTCGTAAAATTTACTGCACTTGCCCCGGCTTGGGTAACCGGGGTAGTGTTCGTAAAAACTGTGTAGTCGCCGGTATTCCCCCCAGTAGCTGGGGTTGTGGTTACCGGAGTTTCTTTAACCATCTTTCCAGAAGTTTGAAAAAACTGAAAAGAAATGAAGTTCTAGCTTTTATGCACGGATGGCGCCAATGAAGAAACACTAATCGACCCCGGGCAGATTACGGGTAACCTGGGGGTTAGATAGATGTTTCCCACGAGGGGTTGGACCCGGCAAAGATGGTTCTTCTGATAACCTGCAAAACAGACACCATGAGCTCGTCACTGAGAAGGGGGGGTTCCTCCTTGTGACCACCCTCCGGCGTGAGAATCAGACTAGATTGCTCTTGAATATAAGTGTATATTAAGAGATTGCTAGAGCAGATATCAGATATAATATGTAATACGAGATAGTATATGATGATAAGATGATCATACCATTTGGGGTATTTATAGCCGAAGGTAGGTTTCCAAGAAGGTGTAGCCGGCTGAATAGTATTCCTGTTCTACCAACTGTGGCCTACGCACGTGCCATGCTGGTAGTTGGTGGGTAGGCAGCGGCTGACAGTGACCAGGCCTGCTGTGTACTATTCCTTTTCCACCAACTGCCGGCTATGCACGTGGTATGACAGGAGTTGGTGAGTAGGCAGCGGCTAATAGTGACATACAGTACAAGAGCATGCTGCTCGCCATACTGCTGTCAATGAGCTGTCGTATCTTTGGTCAGATCTTTTGCCCATACCTCGTCAGGTACAGTACAGAAGATCTTCCCGTATCGTACGGACTGGCTTATTTGGGCGGGAGTATTCCCCCTCCCGCCTTTGTGCGGGATTGCTCCCGGCTTTGCTCATTCCTTCAGGTGACAACTGAATTATTGAGAGCTAAGTGCCTTGTGCGTGTAGCCTTGCTGCGCGGGTGGCCTTCCCTGATGGCTTGTATCCGCAGCTGCGGGAACAGGCGGAGTACTTCACCATTGGGAGGCATTTCCTGCGGGAACAGCTTGCGTACTGCGCGTAAGGACGTCACGTCTCTGAGCATGGTGGGTCCTGCGGATCCAGTTGGTTTCTGCGCAGACGTCTCTCTTCAAGGTGAGTCTTGCGGGTCCAACTGGGCTCTGCTGGGACCTACCTCTTCATTGGATTTATCATATATACTACTTCGATCATGTTGTATCTAAAACGACTCATTTTAACCCGCCCGATTCCACCCAAAACCAATTCGAGTAGAGAACCACGTGCAAGTTCCATGAAGATGCTTTGAAACATATGTGACAACTCCTTGATGACAACTTATAATAATGAATGTTGGAAGAAGCCACCAGATGCATCATGCATGTATTGAAATTATTACTCAAACGAGCATGAGCCCATACTATGATTAGAATTAAACCTTATATATTTTAAAAATGATATTATATCTGAATATATGTAAGCGTCTGAAAGCACTAGGTTACGCGTTCGATACCACGTGTACCATCTTTGGATTGCACTTCCGCGCCTCCTATGTCGAGTTAGACGCTTACCGGAGCTCGCCCAATATCAACCCATTGGATACAACAACCTAAGTAGTATGTACCGTCAGAGATGGTGTTAGTTACGATTCTTCAGTTTAATTATCCATTTACCCCTACTTTTTACCTATGGGCTATGACCAGTGGTTTGTTGTTTGCTCTCGCACAACACAACTGTGTTGATAGATTCAAATTCTTGCAAATATAAGGTAAGGTTGGATGCATTTAAGGTGGAAAAATAACTTGTGGTTCAAAACAACTTACCCATACTTTTTATTAAGTGGCGTCAATGATCAAATAATTATTGTATCAACCTTTCCTAGTATAATTTTTTTGTAAGAAACAGCCAAGCATATAATTTGAACATGACCACAAGAACTGTTAATATGTAATTAACTCAATATTATATATAAGTACATAAAGAAAACTATACAAACATAAAAAGAAATTACACCAACACAGCCAATGTTTAACACACAAACAAGTGTTCCCGCGCAAATCAAAAGGGCCGATCTTTAGTTTTGAGGATTACAAAGATAACAATATACATACTTGGTGAACATGAACGCTAGTATTTGTTTTGATTGACAAAACAATATAAACAATCAAAAACTCTTTTTGACTTTTCTTGACCACTGTTGTTTTTTGTAATGATCATGTCATAATCCCCGAACCCATGCTTGCGGTTCTTAACAGCTTTCGGAACTCTGACAAGCTAATCTTACCATCTTTGTCGATATCAGCCTCTTCCAGAAGAGGATCTATGGAACCCTTCAGGCCCGTATGCTACAAAAGCCAATCAGAAGTTTAAAAGGTAATCTGTGATTCTTCAACAACAGAAGTCAAATAAAGTCGATGGCTTACCATTCGGAGCTCTTCAGGAGTTATATATCCATCTCTATCCACATCAAATTTCTCAAAAGCAGCCTGTGATAAATGTTGCCATTTTTCGGAGTTGTGTTCCTCCAACTGACGAACATGAAGAGTGGCTGCAACAAACTCTGTGAAATCAACAAGCCCGTCTGTGTTACTGTCTATCTGCATCACAAAAATATAATCCTTCAAGATCCTGAAAAGGGTTTAAAATATAAATACATGCATACATACAAACAGGTCATGAGACACCCACAATGTTACAAGAAAAAACGAGAAAACTACTACCAACAAATCAAAAAAACAATGTATTCTCATTTCTTTTAATTATAAGGTTAGAAATGTAAAAAACGATAAAAAAGAAGAGGATTTGAACTTTACTGTGATATATGTGTTAGATTTCAAATTTTTGAATTTTTTTATCTTATTTAATATAAAACTGATAATTTACTTAAAAGTATAAATCTAGTTATATATTTACTATTATGATTATTATACCGTCCTAATGAAGCGGGAATAAGGAATTTGCTGTCACAGAATTGTGACACGTGGCACTCTCATTTACTAATTGATTAGGTACAGAAGATATATCCAAAACTCAATCAAAAGCTGCCTGCGATATTATATTTAGTTTGACTTTTGGGGTCAAAGACCCCTTTAGAACGAACGGGCTTACTGCTTCGAGAATTTCTGAAACGCGCGATTCTTTCATCTTCCACGGAAGGTCTTGAGCAAGGGCCTGCAACAAAAGCGAGTTGATTCGAAATTAATAATACACAGTGCAACTATTGACTTTAGTTTGACTTTTGGGGTCAAACATACCTCTTTCATTTCCTCAAGGCTAATAGCACCACTTTTATCTACATCAATTGCTTGAAATTGATCTTTGAGATTCGATAGCTCCTCTTCATCAAGTGTGCTAGCCAACGCCTATGCATGGTTGCATGAATATTGAATTTCAGAAGAAAATATTTTGGATTGATTTTATAACGCGAGATAAATACTTACCCGTAGAGCAAACTGTTTTAGCCGACTGTATTTCACAAATTCACGCATGTTGGAAAGAACGGAAATGTCGAGAGGAATTTCAGAAGCATTTCCACCTTCTCGAACCCATGGGTGTGCTATAAAGATTGACATTAGAGAGGTGATTAAATGCGAGTTTTAAAAGTGATGTGGTATATGATTAAAATTTGATGAAAAGTGGTCATAACTTAGGATGCGGAATAGATTGTATGGATGTGCTTAAGCTATTTGACATTGTAATAATCAGATAATTAAATGGTTTGAGTGTTTGACAAATTCTTATCATTTAAAAATTAACATGTAAAATGGTCACCAATACATGTTTATTTAAATAAGGAGCGAGGTTTTATGAAATTAAAGTAAAATCATCTCAAGTTATGTTGAAAGGCGGTAAATAGGGAAGTAGACTTAAATGATTAGTTTTATTATTAATGCTGATATGCAACTGATTATCAAAATGATTATTTGACCCCATAAATAATTATACAATAATCAGATATAACAACACTTCCAAATCACAAAATTCCAAACAAAAGAGATCACAATCATTCTCTTGCATACTTTAAGTGAAGTTATTCTCTTAACTCATAACAGACAAACTTCAAGATATAAATTAGAGAAAATTACAAAAAATAATCATTTTCTTGGGTGTGCTATATTTATATAGCCTTATCACTAATAGTGACTTGAAATAATATGACACGCGGCACCATTGACCATACCACGTACATATTTGCGTATGCATTATTATTTGCGTATTCACAAATAGAATGTAGCATTTACAGTTTAGACAAATAAAAGTAGACATGCCATCAAAGTTTCATGCAGTCACGGCTATATGCATGAAATTGTTCTGACTAAAAAAATGATACTTTCTTAATTTTCTATATGGATTAACACGAAAGAAAGGAGAAACATACATAAGGCTTGAGCCGCGGTTAATCTTGAACGCGGATCTTTCACAAGCAATTTCTTTACAAAATCTTTGGCACTTTGGCTTATGTTAGGCCATGGTTTGCGCTTAAAATCGGGTTTGTTTCTTAACACCTATCAATTCATAAAAATCTTGTAAGTTGTAAAAGATACCATTGAATGCATCACCAATTATAGATACATTTTTATAATAACAATTACCTCTTTAAAAATCCCATTTTCGGTCTTATCCCAAAAGGGGCGACGTCCACATAGTAGAATATATGTTATGACGCCTACGCTCCAAACATCCGATTCAGGCCCGGATTTCCGCTTCAATACTTCAGGAGCAACATAGTATGCACTTCCAACAATATCAGTAAACTTCTTTCCTACCAAAAGTTAAAAAATTATATTAACAAAAACATTTAAATGCTAAAATTACATACATAACAAGATATGACATGAACCTGGTTTTATAAAGTCTGATAGACCAAAATCTGTAGCCTTTAAATGTGAATCATCTTTTTTAGACTTGAAAAGAAAATTCTATATAAATTAAAACTGAGGCAAGGTTAGCGTTGTCCTAGGAACATTATGTATAACATGAAATGGTTTTTAGTATGCATTTTCATACCTCTGGCTTCATGTCACGGTGTACCAAACCATGTAAATGACACTCTGCAGCAACTTTAAGCATTTGTCTTACAACGATTGCTGCATCTTT
This sequence comes from Bidens hawaiensis, assembly GCF_021521415.1. Taxonomy (NCBI): domain Eukaryota; kingdom Viridiplantae; phylum Streptophyta; class Magnoliopsida; order Asterales; family Asteraceae; genus Bidens; species Bidens hawaiensis. Next base: position 270,041 of record NW_027493567.1, on the reverse strand, counting down.
CTCTGAGTAACGACTATCCTTCCTGGATAAAAGAAACTAACTTTAAGATTTAACTAAAAAACTAACAGGTTTGACAAAAAAAGTCAACATCTATGAATAAGTTAAAAGTTCTTTCTTACTTCCCTAAGATCCGGTCTAATAGCTCACCACCTTCACATAACCTGAAAAGAGTAACCATAAATTTAAGTTCTTTATAACTGAAATCACTCCGAGAACAAAAAGGTTCAACGCTGTTAGTCGACATACTCCATAACTATGTACACGTAGGAGCTATCTTCATATGCATTATGGAACTGAACCACATTTTCGTGACCGCTTAAAGCTTGCAATATTTTGACTTCTCGCTTAACATCTTCCACCGCAGCCGGAGTTTTCATCTGCCGAAAAGGTCAACACAGCAGCATAACTATGGTCAACTGTTGCATCTTTGTGAAAATGATTAAACAAGTGAATTCATTAATCCGGAATCTGAATCATTTGTTAACTCATCAAATAATATTCCTGAGCTTCAAATTTTATTATAAAACATAAGCATAATTAATTAATTAATAACTGCAAAACCCTAAAATGAAAATGAATCATCATATATGTATAATTTCATAATCAAACAGACAAAATATGCTTAAAAGTATGAAACAAAATGACAAAATTTTACCTTATATTTATCAATTTTCTTGACAGCAACACGATCTCCAGTGGATTTATGAATAGCAACGTAAGTATACCCAAACTGACCATGACCCAACAATTTGCCAACAGAGTAATCATTGTCAAAATCCTTAACGTACCCAAAATCTGCTCTTGTCCCACAAGGAACAATCACTTCCTTGTGCCTTTGTCTAATGGGCTTCCCATTAGACCCACCACCTTCATCATGCTTCCTGGCGGCAGTGTTGCTGCTGTTGGAGCCACTGATCTTGGTGGTTGACAAACAAGCACCCATATTATATTATATGATCAAAATCAAGATAAAAATCAAATCTTTGATATGGGTTTTGCGGGATTTATCATAAAATTCATTACAGACAGCAATTGGGTTTATTATGTTTGGTTATGTAGATAAGAAAATCAAGAAAATGTGAAGTAAATGGGAGTAGTTGTGGTGGACGGTGGTGGTCAAAGTCAGACTTTTTCTCAAGAATATGAGAGATGAAAGAGGACCCCATGTTGATAGGGTCCAAAATATAATTTGTTCAATTTTGCCTTTATAATTTAGTTTGCTTAAATATTATTATTAAGGAATTTAAAGTTTATAGATTTTTCATGTGTTCTCCATATTCTTTGCAATGGAAATGGCCCCACATTTTGCATTATTATCATGTCTTTATTCTCATATATTTTCTAGATCCATCACTAATTCAAACATTCTAACACTAGGCACTAATGACAAATCATGGTCGCATGATTTGTCATTAGCGCCTAGTGTTAGAATGTTTGAATTAGTGATGGATCTAGAAAATTTTTTCAAGCATCAGTAAGGGTTTCCTTTTTAGTGGCTTAGGGAGTGATGGTTTCACGGTCGGGCAGACTGCTCTAAAAGCTGCTTCATACAAATTGACTAACTTGAAAATGTTTGTCTTGACAACCAAGGCGTATTTATATCGTTCGTATTTGACACTTTTGGTTTCCTCGCACATGAAGTTGTGGGGCTACTTAGTCGAGTCCAACGGGTCATGCATAGTAATGTTATAACTCCAAGATCTATCGATGTAACGTTTAAAAGATTGGGTTTTGTTATACAAAAAGGAGCTTGTAGTGCAACTTGTTGCCTGTTTGCCTTCTTTCTTGATGTAAACACTATATTTTAAAAAAAATAATTCAACGTCGATTGTATGTCGATGATTTTTAAAAGCAGACTGCTCACATTTGTTTTCACAAATTTACTGATCACGCTTGCCACTTATGTACCAAGTTGTTTTCACAAATTACCACTCATAATCAATTCCTATTGAATCTTAACTTCATGCTTATTTTTATCAATCATGCATTTCTGAAGTAATTTTTAACGCGTTTTTAATAAGAAACAATGAAATTTATTTTCACCAACCAGGCAACACGACTTCTCTCAAGGGCGGTGCCTTTTATACCATGTCCAGATGCCACATATCATATCAAGAGGGCCATGCTCCCTACCCTTGATCACTGACTTCGTCCTTTTGAACCATCTGGTTTAAAGGTGTCTGAAATGAGATTACCTTTGTACAAGTGCATGCTCCACATACTTTATGTCATTAGCCATCCTCACATGTTTCACAAATGTTAATTAAAATCGCATTTCAAATTTCTTATCGAATAAAAGGAACTGAATAACCAAAAGAACATATGAAAGCCTCTACAATTCTAAGTTGTTTTATTTAATTTTTATCATAACTTTGTTGAAGGGACTTTGTATCACTTTCGTGAGCTAAAACAAAATGTATACTAGTTTTTTATGTGTAAAAAGTTTCTTATAGAATAAAAGGAACTAAATAACCAAAAGAACAGATGAAAGCCTCTACAAATTCCAAGTTGTTTTATTTAATTTTTATCATAACTTTGTTGAAGGGACTTTGTATCACTTTTGTGAGCTAAAACAAAATGTATACTAGTTTTTTATGTGTTAAAAGTTGTTAGATGATTTTATGAGAAAAATCCGAAAGTATATTGGTTTTACACGATATTTGCCCTCTTTTAAACTAATTAGGTATACTTATTTTTATTTTTTATTATATATGGGATTTAATCTCTTAGCTCTTGACAATATAAAGCCTAATCTAATGTATATATTAAAACTTGAAATAATTTCTTACTTGCATAAAGCCAAATAATAGAGAAGGCTCCACATTATTGGTTGTAGTTTTCATTAGCGTGCAACTAGCATCATTATTTATTGACAAGCAATCACATATATAGTATCCCTATTAATTTATAATCCATAAACAAAACTAAACGTCTTAAATGTGAGACATTTAAAATATTGGTTTTGCTTTTTTTATATTTTACAGTTTTGTTTTAAGTTTTTATGATTATAGCAAAAGTCAATAGCTTTTTCTTTTTGAATAGTATATATACGTGCTAATCCAACCGTCCCCTTCGAAATTTTGACACTGCCTCCATTAACACGTGTTGAACAACAGAAGAAAGAAGACGAAGAGAGTAAATGAATAAATAATTTATACAATTTCTTCAATCCTTGTAGAGAGCATTCACAACCCATTCTCTATAATTAATATTTCTCTAAATTATGGAGAACAAAACATTCCATTTTATCAACTTTATGTTGTAACTCAAGTCAAACTTAAGACGTATGTTTTGAATTGGTCTTATAACATACAAGTATATAATGTGACCAAAAAAAAGAGAAACACACTAACCTTATACCCCAAATCAAAAATCAACATGCAATAAGAAAAATATTAAAAATAATGTAAGTTGGTTTAGTAAATGCTTGCTCATCATATCATCTTTTGACTTTGATACTTTGAAGGAACGAAAACAAAACATAAAATATAGATATAACCCAAAATTTTGTGAATAAAATATTAAGACAAAAAAATAAATTAATATACATACAGAGAAACATGTTAAAAGAAACTGAAGGGTAGGAAAGCTTCAACATAAAATATGTGATTAAAAGGATTATCATCAAACTACTAATATTGTTCGAATTAGTTACCGAATTCCATGCAACCAATTATAATTTAGTCAAGCTCAAAACAAGAGTTGTAGTTGCTTGCATATGCATAACTTAAAACTAAGATGCTGCATACCGCTAATATTACTAATGCCTTCATATCTACCAGCCTTCTTGCCAACTCAAAACCAGGGATGCCACGTAGGATCCATCATGCACAAGTTTCTTGGAGTTAAAGCTGCTTCGACAAGTTCCGTTACACCTCTTTGCACCGACTGCGGTGGATCCACCGAGTTTTCCTCCTAAAAATCCAATCCCACCCAATAATTAACATCAAAATTCACATGTAAACTACCGATAAAAAGTTAAAATGGTTCAAAACACACACACACACGTACCTCTTCTGATATGAACTGTGGGGCGATCTCATTGATCCGACCAATAACTTGCTCCACATTTGTGGTTATCTTTTGTCGAAATTCAACAGGGTTCAAACTACCGCCACCGACAACCGGGGCCAATGGCATTCCAAGTGGTCTTCTCCATGACCAAGACAACAGCTCATCACGGAAAAACATAGCTAAATGATGCCATAGATGTTGACTTTGCTGCATTTCACATGTAAAAGTAAAACCATATTAGACCCAAAACATCAGTTCTTTCTAGCCTGCCTGATAATATTTAGAAAAGAAGAATAACCTTTGGGGAAACAACAGCTTGAGCAGCTGCACACATGGCAGACACAATAAGGCCCTCGACACCAAAATGTGAGAAAAACGCCTGCAAGTTTCTAGTCAGCCGAAAAGGCACGGGTTCGTTAAACTCAATCATGCCATTGGCGTCGTAAGCTGGATGAAAATCTGTTTGGAATATTTTCCCGGTGTTCTTGGCAAACAGTATTTTATTAGGCGATCTTCCGCCTATCTGCAGCATGAAAGATGTGAAACTTGAAAGTGCCAGCTGGATGGCAAACTGCTTCTTGAAAGCCCACATATGATTCCCACTTAACAATGTTTTGTACATGTATTGTGAGAATATGTTGTCAAACACGTAATCTTTTGTGATGTGGTTGTAAGCTTGAAGACGAAGATCCACCACAGTTTCTGGTGATATTTGACCCGAGATTGCTTGGTTTAACTGCTCCTTAAAATAAGCGATCGGTTGGTCAGCCTCTTTATTGTTTCTTGAACAGTGGTTTTCATAGACCTCAAGAAAAGTACTATATGTTAAGTCATCTTCGACCATCCGCACCTGAAGTGGGGCCCATACATGCGAGTTTAGACTTGCGTATGAAAGAATCGTAAAAACATCTAATGTAGAGTGGCTCAAACATACCTGAGACCAAACAGGGATGATGATGGGTGTGTGAATGCTGATGTGGCGGCGTCTTGACTCTTTGTGCTTATCGAACATGCGATTCATCACACGGAAAAGTTGTAATATTCTTTCATCACTTCTAGCATTTGGTGTCAAAGACGTTTGGACAATAAAATGGCGTTGGGACCCATCTGAGCCAATAAGAGTCAAACGACGGAAACTGCTACCGTGTCTACGCACGATTGGGATATCGGCTCCTACCCTATCTAACTTAACGGTATGATCCGGTGCAACTTCCTGAAATGCGGTAAAAACAGGATATGAGTTAAAATAGATATTGAAAATGGTGAAACACGGAAACCGTATTTTAACTTACTTGATCGGTGAAGTACTGTCCTGGAACCTCGACCTCGACCACATGGAAGTCACGCAACACGCGACTTTCTTCCTCGAGTTTTAACACAGCTGGGAACCGATCTTCAACATTGCTTTGAAGAATGTTTTTCCAGTGTTTAAGTCTTTCGGTTAGGTCAGACAGGGTGGCGGGGAACGTAGCAGCGCTTTCAGGATCAAGATCGCGTTCAAAATCCTGCTTGTATTCTCTAACAAACTCAACATGTTTGTTAACAGCATCTGCTGAAAAACATGCCCTGCAAACACCTGAGAGCTCCCTTTTGAGAGATTGAGGAACCTCTGCAGTTGTGGCGGTTGGATATTTGTAGCAACGGTGGAGCAGAGCGTTAACCACCGCCAATAACCGCTCTTCTGGTAGTGTCACAAATCTTGAACCGATTTCCGTCAGCAAACTCTGCAAATGTCAACAGTTAGCAAACTGGATTAGAAAATAATTTGATAAAACACTTATACCTCAAGTTCACTAGCTAAGTTGGTGTGTTTGCTTCTAAGTGCTTCCATAATATCTTTAGCAGCATCAAAAGCACTAGCAGCAGAAGCAACTAAACCCATAGCATAGTTACGCCTTATAGCACTCTGAGCACTATCATTTATGTTTGTATGATTTTGCTGTTCATCAGCAACTGTGGACCGTTCAGGCTCTTGACTTTGCGAGCCACCACCATCAACAAGACCAGTTGACTGGGTTCCTTGATTAAGTTGACTTTCTGAGGCTGCAGAACCGCCAGCACCACCAGCTTGTCTAGCATTCCCATCAGGTCCGCCATTCATGTTTTGTTGCATCCTTTGTTGCGCCATTGCCATTCTACCAAACTCAGATTTATTTGCCACGTCACGCCTCTCGAGCAGATACGTACGCAGCCAGTAATATAAGGCCTAAAAGTCACAATATGATTTAATCAAATTATAATGAGTCTAAGAACCAAGAGAATGGAGAATGTATGGTGACATGGTCTACCTGAGGATACACAGTTGCGACTTTTAGTAGGACGAGTTTGCAATGTGGGGCTTCAGATCTTTGTAGGGATAATAATAGTTGTGGAATCCAAGAAAGCCAGACCCAGTGAGGTATTTGGTCAACATACTTATCAAACGCTCGTCCCACAGGCTCATTAGGAGTGTCAAAGCTGAGAAGGTAAAGAACACGAGCTAGATGGCTTCTCGAATTAGTAACACCAAATTTAATTCCGTGAAGAAAACAACTCACAGCATACTCCAACCAAATCTCATCATGTGTCTCTTTGAAAGCCTGTAAAAATGATGCAATTTAAGCTTTGACTGATGAATTAGCAACACCGGAAGTTAATAAAGTAACTAATAAATGGGTACCGTGTCACAATAGCTTCCCCAACTTATCCACCCTTTAGGAAGGTTCTTAAAAAGGCTGATGGCATTTGAATATGAAAGATTGGCGCCTTCACAATCATTTAGCTTCAACAAAAAGTCACCTTTGATGCGGAAAATTTCTGCTTTGTGTTTGACATGAAAGTATTCCAGATTAGTATTGTTAATTAAATTAAGACCATGTGTAAGCTCTCCCTTCATTTCCAGATACGCCTTTGCTTGCTCCCTGATCTTAACAAACGCCTCCTACAAACATCACAAATTGCTTATATTCAGATTCTATATCTGTAACAAGAATTAAAGTAACAAAATGCATATCATTATACCTGCACTTCCATAGTAGAGTGACCATACATTTTATCCAAAACGCTCACACAAACATCATTAAGACCCTGCTTACGTGCAATGTGGGCAAGTTTATTAACATTCCATGCCTTGTCACGGTAACCGAGATGATGAAGTTGTTCGTTAGTGTTACTGTTAGTGTTGCCAAAATCTTTGAATGCATCAATCACTGCATTATACATTTCATTTCTCCACTGAAGCAAGTCACACCAAACAGACAACTTATCCCATTCGTTTGGAGTTCTAAGCCTCCATGTTTCAAGAATGTCTTTTAAATCAGCATAGAGACCATTATGTGCGCCAACAGGAGAATTTCCAGTTTGTTTGTTTCCATTAGCAATATCTACTATAACTCGGGTTGATTCTTGAACCTCAACCAATTGTTGGAATTGCTGCAAAAGAGGAATCTTTGCATGAATAGACATCTCAGGTAATTGCCACCATTGTTCCAAAGCAAGGTCAACACCTTTACCAACAAAATTTTCAGCATCACTAACACCATTTGTATTCTTTTCATGTAGAGAAAAATACGCATGGATTATACGAAGCTTTGGAGTTTCTCCAATTTGAGCGTTTGTAATCACATGATCTTTCAAAAATGCCCAATCAGGTTGTTTCCAGAGACTATCATATAAAACTTCGTAATTATCAACAAGTTTACCAAAGTCTGACAACACGTCCCACTGACTGAGTTGACTCGCACAGAGTAACCATTGCTCTTCCCAAAGACACATCTCTGCTTTTGGTACAGTGTTATTGTAAGTACCTTGGGTTGCCTTAACCATGGCTTGGTAAAACAGACTTTGAGCCCGCTGCCAGTAACCATGTTGAACAAGTGAGAGCCCAACCCGTGTTTCACCAGTAATCGATCGTTTCTTCCATAACCCATATCTCATATCTTCCTCATTCAGCAAACGATAAAGTTCAGCAAGAGATTCAGAGCATTTTGTGTCATTCTGAAACAGCATCACGTGACTTTCTAGAAGATTTAATGCAATGTGCCATGCATTGTAAGTCTTTCCTATGTACTTTATTAGCTCACTAGGCATCCGAGGTTGAGGGTGGCTTAATTGGAGTCCTTCCAGAAGAGCTTGCACCACATTTGGCCTGTTACCTTGTTGTTTCTTATGGTAATCTTTTGATAACAGAGAGATTATCGGTTTAGCAAGTTTCACTTGTTCATCTTTGCATAATGTCACCCAGACAATTGGAAACACTAATACCCATAAATGATATGCCACATTTGCATCCGTATGTGCGAGCTCTCTCAATGGAATCACAAGATCACCAACCTGTAGCCGGCTCATTTCACTCATAAACTTGGCATGTTTTGTGACAAGGGAATCAATTGTTATTGGGGTATCTTCTGCCACATCAAACGAATCGGTAACCATAGATTGTTTTCCAGAATGTTCTGGAAGAGAACCTGCAGCCAGAAGAGAGGTAACCTTGGCAGAATTTGGAGGAAGTGTAATAGGCTTATTCTCAACTAAGATGGCAAGAAGAAGATCAAGCCCTTGTTTTAACCAGAATACATCACTCAAAGCCTCCCAATCTTGAACTTGAATAATATACTGCAGCCTTGTGAATAATGTTTTCTGAAGAGATTCGTGATAAAGAGAGAAAAACTTCATCCTCATTTCAGGATCCTTTGCCCTTAAACCGAGTAAAAACTGTCTCTCTACCTTCTGAAAAACTTCTTGGCGCAAGGATAATGGATACCTGCGAAACAAATCATCAATGAAAAGATGCAAGCTTTAATGTGTTGAACTTTATATAAGATTCAAATTTTATGCTTACTTATTCGCATCTGAACAAAGCCCATACAAGAGCTCAAGATACTTCCGGTCCCACTCTTCAACAGAACTTGTGAAAAAACTCTGCTTATCAACTTGAGAAAGCTTTTGAAGGAAAGCTACAACTTCTTTTGGAGGAAGAAAAGAAACTGAGGTGGCAGTCACTCCAGGCGTACCAAAATCATTATCAATCCATCCCTTTATTACATCAAGGATGCAAAGAAGCACTGTATGATCAGTTCCTTTTTCAGAGAGCAAGGAACTTAAAATCTGTGTTATTGACCTTTTGAAATCAGGCCCAGGTATGACCCTTTCACCAATGAGTTTAATGATAGATTTAAGATTGGTGATCACCACTCCAATATCAGAACCTTGACGAGATGAACTGACTGCAGAATCTGGATCTGTTCTTTGGCCCTGAAACATGAAGTTGTTACCAATTAGCTATACACAACATAATAAAGTACAAGTATTGTATCAAAATTCAAAGGTATACTTGTCTTGCGTGAGATCCAGGTGCAGATGCCGAGTCACGTGCTAAACGTTGAAGAACACGGGCCAGATTGAAAGGATCAATGACATTCTTTTGAACTTCTGCTAACGTTTGTATGATATACAGAACAAAGCTAATCATGGAAGCAGAGTTATCTTCACCAGCTGTTTGAGGAGCTGCAACAGATTGAAGATGCTTTTGTATAAGCTCCTCAACTTTTTGGTACAATGCTTTAACATCCGGTGGAGTACTAGCTGCTTCTGAAGGAAAAGCAACAAAAACCATTTTCAACAACGAGCATAACGACTTCCCAGCATCTAACATCTTGTACTTAAAGCAAGGCTCGAGAATCTGCAAAACATTATTGCTTAGCAAGTTAAGATGATTAGACCTTTTATATAAATCTAGACGACGACATTATGATACTTACTTGAGAAATATGAATAATATTATTACGGATGAACAAATGTGGTTGTTTCTCTAAAACTTTATTCATCACATCCAAACCCTGTGCCAGAGCTGTGGACGGGTCCTTTGACTGAGTTGGTGGGATGCTGTTTAGGAGCTTCTCTAAATAATTGAATTTAACATTAGCGTTTGGCCACACTTCCAAAGCTTGTGATAAGAGCTCTAGAGCTTGCTTATACATGAGACTTGCTTCCTTGTCCTTCGGCTCTATCACCAAGGCTACCTGTTAAGCATATATCATATTAACCAACTGCCAGCTGGCCTTAAGTTCAAAAGTTCATATTATATAAAGTAAACACTTACTCTTATCAGAAAGTTGATTATCATTTCCTCCATTGCAGCATTTGGCTTAAATTCTTCATCAGGATGTCCAGTAGATCCTGGTGTTTCTATATTTGGAATTGAGGGTCCACCAGGTGACATGACACCAAGAGATTGAAGACCAGGCTCAACCTTTAACCGCTTAGTTGAGTCTTCAGAAAACGCGGATCCATCCATAGGCCGTGCAGAGTCCGCACCAGCGGAACCCAAATTTGACCCGTCATTATTCTGACTAGTGCTTTCGTTATCATTGACTATTTTCATCTCATTTTGTCTTTGCTTTTCCCAATTGACGACCAACCCAGCAAGTTCAATGGCAAGCCGGCGATTCTCGGAAGTAGTAGTATAAGGTAAACCAAGGCGACTGAGAGAATTAACCATTTGAGGTACAAACTGGGCCCTACAACTGTAGAATAGATCTGAATGGCGAACAATGAGTTGGAATATATGGATGAGATTAGGAATTGAGTGTCCTTCCTCCACAAGAATCTTTTTTGTGTAACGTATCCAAATTGGCATACGGGAATTGTCACCAATTGGCAATCTACGCGGAAGTGCTGGCATTAATATGTCAAGGGCTTGTTTGACCAACATTTTATTCTCTGGTTGACAAGTCCTCAGAAGGGCAACAAACACCTGCAAGTTTAGCTGTGCAATTAGTAAGTTCCTAAAAGTGATATGAGATCTAAAGTAGCTAGATTTAAGCTAGTTTTACGACTTTATCAACTTGCTATCTGTGACAAAGATTCGTTTATTAATCTCAATACGTGTCTCATTTTCACGAATATACCTGTAGTATGATCTTTTCTGGAGCTTGATAGGCCTCCAAGAAGTGGCATACGTTGACAAAGGCCCACTGCTTACTAGCACTCTCTTCACGTTTTAGGTGATTCCACCCAAATTTTATGAGTTCCTTCCTATGATGAACAAGGTCATTTTGGAGATATTTGAGAAGTAAAGTAGCAAGTTGTAGTAGCTCTATCCTCAAAGGCTCATCATAATCAGCAGATACCTATGCAAGATGAGAGAATCAAAATAGAGAACTTAACAACATGAGCTGGCATAATTTATATCACTTACAGACACAGAAAATACTTAACATGAGCTGGCTCATCATAATTTATAACTCACCTCTTCAGGAGGATCCAAAAGCTTGTCAACAATTGTTTTGATGATAGCAGTATCTATAACTTCCCATGTCTGTTCATTCTGGAATGCATGAGCTAGCATTGGAAGAATCAGCATTTGCATGATGACCACCAAGTGATCATGGCCCATTTGTTTTGACTGGAATATGTCTAAAAAGTGCAAAAGGAGAGTTTTCTTCATACTGGGAGGGTAGCCCTCAGCCACCTGGATGAAAATCGCACAATTAGATTTAACAACTTACAAATAGACTTGTTTCTATTCTTAACTATATGAAGTTGCATAAGCAAGAGTCCTCTTTCAAAATACTCATACGTCAATGATGTAAAACTCCTTCAAGAAGGTAAAATCAATGCGTGTGTGGTATAAGAAGATTGAGAGGATTTCAAACAGCACACCGACTTCAGTTTTATCATGGCGTAAATAGTTTAAGAAGCATTTGACCAGCCATTTGCTCTCTTTCACCTGCATTTTGTTACAGTAGAAAAAATATCAGAATATCACACACTATATGATAATTGTGTTTCGAAGATGCATATAATACTCACTTGAACCAAACTCTGTTCCTGCTTATTCTGCAGCCGTGATATCCTTGCAGGGGACTTCCACAAAAGAACCAATGAATCAAAAACAATACGGTTACTCTGCAACCATCCAGGAATGAGTTTGACCAATGTTTTTATAAGAGCAAGGCCCTGGAAATAAGCATCTGGCAAGACATTTGGGGCAGTGGGGTTGGGTTGTGCTTGTGCTTGTGGTTGAGGTTGAGTGTTATCATCACCCCCTAACGAAGAAGTTTCCAGAGACCCCTGGGCCGTTGATGTCTCAGCCTTTGGAATGAACTCAGGAAATGCACTTAAGAGTATCTTCTCTGGTGACTTTGCAAGTTCTTCTCTTAATGGTTGACCAGCATCTGACCGAATGATGTACATTAACCTGGATCATGTCAAAAGAACAAGTTAGATGAGAACTTTACAAAGAAAAAGGGTTTCAAAGTTCAAACTTATAAGGTAAACATGTATTTTGAATCCTACCGGCGGAAATATTTAGGCTCGCATAATCGAGCAAGAAAATAATCTACAGCAGCTTGTGGATAACGATTTAAGAATTTAGTCAGTGGAAGACGATACGGACTATTGATCTCACTATAAAACTGTCCAGATAGAAGAGCTGCTTCTAAATCGATAGTCAAAGTTACAAGTTCATCAAGGAACTTTCCTGCTGCATTGGGGAGTAAGTGAAAAAGCTCGATGATAGCTGCATTAAAAGTTGATAGGAGCATACTTAGATATCAATTACAAATTTTACATTATTTAAAAAGAGAGAGAAAGGGAGAGAGAGAGAGCATCTTCACCAGCTGCTATTTTTGGTTCTTCACCACTTTTCCATGATTTTTGAATCTGTTGAAGCTTTTCTGGTTCCAGCCATCTCTTCAAATGCTCCAAAAGTTTGCCTCCCAAAGCCACATTAAACCAATTTGCTAAGAGTTCGAGAAGGCGGGCCAGACCTTGCAGCAGAGGCATATTGAGGTTCTTGGTATGTGCCAAGTTAACTAGTATAGGCCTCAGGCTGCTCTGTAGAAGTTCCATAGGCATTCGTTGCTGCAAAATAACCTAAAAGGCAAAGAGTCAACAGCCAAATAAGACACATACTAACCACATATAACATAACATTATTAAAATGCACAATAACTAAGGAAATACCTGTCTCAATCCCTCTTTAGCAACAGCTACAATTTCTGGTGTCCGGCTAGTCAAGGACTTGAAAAACATGGAAATGATTTTCGCACGCAGCTCAGAATGATTTTGAGTCTTAAAATCTGCCCATGCCATTGCTGTACATAAAAGTTCAATGCACGCTGTGCGGAGTTTAGTCAGTGACATGGCAACTTTTGGGTTCATAAACTTTGCAACCCAAACAGTCTCATCAGCCTCAGCAATCTGTAATGCTTCTTGAACAAAGTTAACTAATTCCGGAGTCAACTTGATAAGAGGAGGCCTCAAAGCAAGGCAAAAATTCAAAGCAGTCACAGTCCCAACCTATAAAATACAGACAATTAACAAGCATTCTAACAAGCAGTATGACAAAGAAGTTGATTAAGTTAATTAATTACAGGAAGCATGGTGTTTGTTTACCTGTTGTTCAACATTCTTTGACCTAAGAGGGCGCATTAGAAGAGACTGAAGCAAAGGTTGGTGTAACGGTTCAAGCAACTCAGATACTTCACTACCGGTTCGACTAGCCAAAAGTGCCAAACAAGACTGCACTGTTTTACTGACTTTTACAGTTGCATTTGTATTTAACAATTCTGAAGCAAGAAACTCAACAACTCCTTGAAAACTATGCCTGCGGGCTTCACTGTTTGCCTCATCAACATTATTCACCACCCGGAGGACCTGGGTCAAAACCTGACTAGTTTCTTCTTGTTCTTTTGCAGCATAGACAGGGAGTCTTTTAAGAACATATATAAGTCCTCTTACAACACGCACTTGGAAAACACATAAAGTTTCAACAGTGACTTTCCCGACTAACGCACCAAGACCAATAACCCCACCCATTTGAGCTTGCCAAGTGGACCCATAACAGCAGTGCAATAAACGAGGTAATAGATGATCAAAAATGGGAATTCTGACACTAGGAGGAGGTGAATAAACAGGACTCATTGATGGACTGGAAACAATCATAGGTGTACCAGGACCTGATCTTGACATGATTGCATCAGCATGCTTGGAGCGTGCTAGTAACAGAAGGGTTTCAGAAAATATGTTTAAAGCATTGAGGGCGGCTTTGGCATGGAGCCTGTTTTCATCCGCAAGCACTTCCACAAGAGCATCTAAAAAGATCAGAGGGTCCAGTTCCTTTAAATTTGAGCTGTTACCGTTTCTTTGTTTCAAACTGTTACTTGTGTTGGAAGACAGTAAAGGACCACCAAGAGGAATGGCTGAAACAGGGGCATTGGTAGAAGAATTTTCCAAGTGAAATATGATCGCAAAATGGCGACAAATATTAGCAACATATTCATCCTTGGGATCAATTAAATCAGGCTCTGCACTTGCAGCAATTATGGTCATGAGAAGGATCTTGAATACAGATTTTTCAGCCATTAGCTGTGTTTTGGTCTTGACCCCCAAGTCAGTCTGCAAGAAAAGTTTTTTAAGCATCAAATGAGAAGCAAAACATAATGAATCGAAATAGAACTTGTAACTAAACAAACCTTTACTTCGGATGCATCAGATCTTCTCCAAGATGGATCAACTGACGAGACCAGAACGGTTGATAAGTGCTTAGATATTAACCCATCATCAGTTACACGACCAGGCAAATCAAGCTGTGATGATAAGCATACTCGAAGAAACTTCAAAGCTTGTTTCCTATAAAAAGCATCCATGCTACTGTTCTTATTCATAACAGCTGATATAGCAAGATTAATACATCGATCCAAAGGTACCAAAAACGGGGTTTCAGGCTCAAACGTAAGAATTAACCGGAGCCCGTGTTCTGGGTTTTCCTTGCACTCAAGTGCAAGTGGCTCTTTAAGAAACCGTCTATTACGACCACCCAACTTGCCAAGAAGTTGTAAAGATTTACCACCCCATGGGTAGGGTGCGGGCCTTAAGTGGGACCATAATGCTAAAATCACTTCAGACATCACATTAGCCATACTTGGTTCCAAAAAATCAGGATTTAAACTATCAATCCAGAACTCGAGTGTTCTCAATCCTAAACCAACAAGTTCATCACTCCCGTTAAGACACATTACAAGTGGTTTCATCAATCGAGGAAGATGAGGTAACAATGAACTTAACCGTGCAGGGAGTGTTAAGCAAAGCTCTAGTAAAAGGTCTCTCATTTCTTCAGCTGTGGGGCCCTCAAGCATTGCCAACAACATATTCAAGCAGGGCTGTAATGTTGGAATCAAGTCTCTTAACAAAAGCTCAAATTTCCCACCACCTAATGCACGGAACATTGTTCTAAGCAGTTGTAAATAACCAAGTGGTCTCTCAACTTCACTGCCACTTTTCATGCACGCTTCCACAGTAACGAGAACATGAGGCTGTAAAATGCGTTCACAGTCTGCTGGAGCTTTGGCTACAGCACCAAATAAAAACCTAAAAAGATGTAGAACAAGTTTTGCTGCAGGGGAGTCTGGATGTTTCAGAACATCAAGTTTACTGCTAACTAGAAAATTAACCAAGACATCTGCAAATGGTCTGAAAACCTTGGGTGCTTGAAGAAGAGTAGAAACTATGTGCACAAGCTGTGTGTTGGATATCATGCATTCAAAAAGTTCTGGCATGCATAATGAGAACATATCCATAAGGTCTCGAGGTTCCATGATAGCGAAAATCTGGGAGAAAAGATGAATCATTTCTCTCTCCTCATCTTTCTCTTTGAAGAGAGCTAAGCAACGGACACCACTCTTCAAGACACCAGAAGCTCTCCATACCTACACAAAGCCATTTCTTTATTTAGTCTTAATTATCATGGTATTCTATAAAAGCATTAAAGTGTATAAACAATAAACAATAATACCTCTTCTTCTCTCAGCCCTTTAAATGGCTGTCCTGTGGATGAATTAGGCGTGCTTGCTGGAAGCATCTGTGGAGGTGTCCCATGAGTGGAAGGTGGGACCTGTGATCGGGGTAGATGTGCGTGTGTGATGCTCCATATTATTGTTTTCATTCCTGGTAATATAAAAAGATAAGATTTTAAACATTAGAATGCTCATTTTGCAGCAAACTTTTAAAGAACTCCACGGGCATGACAAAATCATTCAAGATAATGCTTAAAATGACAGATCAGATATAAAAGAATTGAAGAAAATTACCCATAACCAATGTCTTGATCAAATGCTTACAATCACTGACTTCTTTTGAATGTTCCACCGGAACCTGAATGTTCAGAACAGCCTGCGAGATAGTTTGTATGTGGAATATAGTGTCAGTGTGTCACGTGCTATCATAAACATGTATTTATAACTCAAATTCTCACTAGATATAACTACCAAAAAATTATATAGACAAAATATGTTTCATGGCTACTGTCTTCTTTTACCGTCTAGTGGGATTTAATCTAGTGGTAACTTGAAGTATTTATGGTAAGAGTTGAATTATCTAGCATTTTCAAAGAATTCTAAATATGTACCATGTACGCCTCATATCAAAAGAAAAACTTGATGCTCATGAAAAAAAAAGGTTAGTTAATCAGTATAACCTGTACTGGTAGCTCAAGCTTTGATTTTAAGGTAGATCGATCCTTTCCTTCCTCTCCATCTTCTAGTAGCTATCAGAGAAAATGAACAAAATTATTGGAATGATGCAAGAGTAATAGGACAGGAAAAGAAGCAAACATGGTCACGTATTTTTACTTTCATTTAGTTAATGCTATTATGCAAGAGTAATAGGACAGGGAAAGAACCCATAACTCGGAGATGGTTATTAGCTAAAAGAAATAAAACAAGGCTGTAGCCATGTAAAGTATACCTGAGGTATAGTACGTTTAAAGGTGCTAAACTTCCCGACAAAAGCATCCAATATACGCCCCTACACGTAGAATAAGAACAGGCTATCATTACTCTAAGAGAAAGGCCTATCTTAATTACAACTCCAGAATGAAGGGAATAGCAAACCAAGTCAAGAAGCCATATAAAATATTACCAATAAAACCCTTGCTTCATCCATGGATGGCAGATCAACGCCTTTCTCAAAAATTGGCTCCACCTAAAAACATATTCATGAAGTACACTTATGATTATTAGACAATGAAAACCAAACTAGAGCTCTGACCCCTGAAGAGGAGAAAAAAATATAGGGATAAAACAGTATTGGTCATTTAAACTGAGACCCAAGATGTACCAGATTTAACATTAACCGTGCACACGTGGTGTGGATGCTGAGAGATAATGATGCATCATGCATATTACTTGAGAATAGGTAGATAATCCTTGACAACTGTAGAAAAATGATAAAATACAACAGTAAGAGATGTAATACAAGAAAACATCACATAACACCTTATTAATACATCAATGCCTCAATATTAATGCATAAACTTTTCAGTAAGCTTCAAACCTGTGGAAGTGAGAGGTCTCCACGAACATGATGAACAATTTCTGCTAAGAGACTATACGCCAATGGTCTCAGCGTCTCAAAACAAGCCCGTCCAATTCCCACGAGAACCCTAACATAGTTCACAAAACTCTTAGAAGCTGTTTTAGATAACATATCGTACGCAAAACACTATCTAGAGAGATCAAAAGTAAGTAATTTTATTAAAAGCATTTTTCACGTATGTCCTGATCAGCGGCAGAATCAAAATTCCAAATACAATTACACCTCTTTATCTCATATTACAATAAGTGCTTGAAAAAATGAAGAGAAAAACACGTCTTATCAAATCCATCATCTTATTTTATAACCATGGACAGATAATGAGTCACATTTCAATTTGAATGAACAATGTCACTGTTGAATTTCAGTAACAAAGAGAGAGCAGATGATGAAGTTAGCAAACTATGCACAAAATATTACCTTTCTTCCAAGAGTGTATCAATCAGAGGAAATAAACCCCTCTTAAAATCTGTTCCAAGGACATGTTTCAATGCTATTAACAACTCCTGCGCATGATAAGTATATTATATATACCAGCTCACATACATATGAGAAGCATTTAACTGGGGACAAACAGATATAGTTCATACTACCTTTCTGATGGAAACAGAGTCTGAACAAGTAACAAGCAGGTTCACGATGCTTTTACATATGCTGTCCTCATGTGCCCTAATATAATCAGCAAAGCTCTTCAATAGGTAAGTCAGGAATGAGACCGTCTGCAACAACAGAGCCAGAAATAGATAAGTATACAAGATAATATTAGCCTTCACAAATGATTCGGTAAATGATTCAGTAAGACGATACAAAGACAATCTCAAAAATTACCTTAACCTGGGCCCCTTTTAGCTCAGTGAAGTGAGTCTTCAAATGTGGAGGAACCTTATCAGGACCAGGGACTGAGATAGCAGTAACCATCAATGGCAATAACTGAGGGATATTGGTTTGGACAAGCCGGTTATACAGCTGAAAGAGAAACATAACCACCAAAGGACTCTCGGTCACAATCTTGAATGACCTAGTACTTGGATTAAGTTGACCAGCCCCAGTGCTTGAGGCAGTGGAAGACCCAACTTGATCTGAAATCTCCATTGGCTTAATGTCTTCACTACCGAGCGAAGGTAATGATGACATTGATGAAGGTGGTGTTGATGGAGCCACAAGTGCACCACTTTCAAAGAAATGAGTAACTGTGTGTCTAAAGTTTTGGTAAATTTTACACACGAAGTCAAGGAAAGGCTGCACTTCAGTCTCTTGGTTTGGTCTGAAATTCCTCAATAGATCAAATATGATGCGAATGCAAATCAAACCGTTCTCCTCATTGTCAGTGGTAAGAACATGCATTGCAACTTTCAGTAGCTCTTGAACAAAAGGCCTCAGCACTTCACTGTGAGGAAGACGGTTTAGAATTTCAATAATAACGTTTCGCAGCTTATGCTCAGGGTTGTCAGTAAACTGAGGCTTTGTTATTTGATATAGGATCACCGAAAACGGGCGGAAATAACACTTAAGGAAATTCAAGTACTCCCCTGTATGTGTTATCTCTAAACTATCCCGCACCTCCATTGCCATTTGTAGCCTGTTTTGAATAGCTGTACCAAACAAAACAAAGATTTAGACTTCAGCCAACAACATAATCCAACTTAAGAAAACAGACTTCTAAAATCTAAATCACAAAACACAACCATCACATTTCTCGAGTTGTCATCACTGTAAACAACGATTCACTATCTTTCAGCCTAGAAAAATAATCTCAAACTTGTAACAAGTTCTGCATATTAACTCTAGCGATATCCGATTCATATCAATTTTAAACTCAAAAGGTCCCAAAAAATTACAAGTTCAGTAAGAGTAAGTGTGACTCATATACAGTGTTGCAAAAATTAGGACTAGTCCGCGATTAATCGCTATTCGGCCAGTGACTGACTAACCTACAGCAAATCGGCCAAATTTATCGCTAACTGGCCAAATCACCCCTAGGCGAACCAAATTGCCAACCTTTGTAAATTACATATAAAAATGTGTGTACGTGTGTGTGTGCGCGCAAAACTGAAAATTACTTAGAAAATATGTGTGTGTGTGTGTATAAAGACAAATTACATAAAATTTCCAATCCAACTAACCGCGAGTAGTTCTACAACAGTGCTCAGTTTGTCTCGTAACAAAACGCCCAAAACAATTAATAATAAAAGTAATTGAAACATCCTAGGGCTAGAAAAAAAAAACTCTTCTATAAATCGTACATCAAAACATTCATCATACACAACTGATCGTCCAAACATCACAATTAACAGAAAGTAAATAAACTAATAGTACAATAGGTAAAGAGAAAGGAAGTGTAATACGGAGGTCGGGTTCCATGAGAAGGCGAGAATGCTGCTCGAAATTCTGAATAGGACTCATGACTCCTCAAACCCTAGCTGAGGATCAAAACTGTACTTGATGATTCAAAGTCAGATTAAGAATAAAAACTGTACAGAATTAGGGCTTGTATAGTGAATTTGGGGAATTAGAAGAAGAAGAAGGCTCATGTAACTGTGTGCGTCGGAAACCTAAGCTTGATTGATTACGTGATCGGTTAGTCAAGCAGGTCTCGCACTACAAACTGCCTGCCTGCCTGCCTGCGTATATACAGCACACACCAACGGAGTTTCAGTTTCACTTGGGGTCTTATTTTATCAGGATTCTTTATATTTTTTTTTTTATTCATGAGTTTTATATAATTTACTATCAAACGATTACAATAAAGTGACAGGCAAACGGGCAACAAGCTGCGCCGCAACCCCCTTTTGAACAGCAAAGTCAATCCTGCTAAAAACGAAGCTTTGGGACTTAGAAGCTGAAGAGGTTCCGTGTACGACGCGCTGAACCCTACTCAAAAATTTCACAGCCTCTGGAGCCAGAAAACCAAATGTATCAAAGGAAAATGATAGAAAGACATGTTGATTATCTAAACAAGCTTTCTCGTGTTTAACAACTTTGCCCGATTCAGCCTTCAACGCAACCTGACCCACAACAAACCCACGGTCCCTGAGCCCAACAAGAGGAGACACTCCTGTAAGATCCACACAGGCGTGTTTCCCCCCTGCCCACCCGAACACAAGAATATCAGCTGGTCGTAAAGTAGACCTCCCTTCAATAGGATCCGTGAGAAAGTTAACAGGGGCCTCTTTATATTATTATATTAACTATTTTAAATTATGAGATTTGGTTATTTTTATTTGTGATAATAAAATGAAGTAATAATAATAATAATAATATTGTAATTTTGCAAGTCTATATTAGTATTTTGTTGAATTTTTGCTTCGTATTGGCGATTTTCGGTATCAAACTCATCCTAATAAAGTTTAATAAATATGACTTTTATTTAACATAAAAGTTGTAATACTTCTGGTATGCTCCCAAATTTCAGCACATTATACTCGTTTGTTAGAAAACGTTTGCATTTATTGGAATGATACTCTTACCGATATTAATGTTTTTCATTATTTGGCCAGCTTTATTAACTATTATGTTTTTTTCTAATAATGACTTGCACACTTATTTATGTCTTACTTTAACTCTACACCATAAGAAAATTTCTCGGGACCAGGATCTGAACCCTGGTATTCTTCATAAAAGGTAAGAATCTTTAACATCCAGGCTGGAATGACTAATAACAATTCTGTAAAGTTTTTAGGATATATTAATCGAGGTTTAAGTTCAAAAAAAAATCAAATTATTGCAATAAATGAAAGAAATGAATATGAGCCACTAGTTTTATTTTAGTTTTTAAATATTTAAAAATAAATAAAAAAGATGTAAATGCAACAATAAATGCACTCTCTCTCTTTAATTAATACAACTAATATAACCATAATAAATCTCTCTCTAATTAATATATCAAACTAATTTAACTATAATAATTAAAAAGATAAAAATGCTACTTTAGTTTTATTTTTTATTTACACATTCTTCATTTTATTCAACATGAATACAATTTATTCATATAATATTATTCTTCATATTAAAAAAATAATTTCCACTCAATTTATTAGCATGTTTTTTAACACTAAATATCAAAACATAATATATTTTTTTCAATTGGTATGCCTATAAAAATTATTGTCATAAATAATAATAAAAAAAATATCATACAAATGTGTCCATTAAATGTAAACAATAAATATATAACCTACACAGAGTTATATAACTTACACTTGTTTTGAGCGATAAAAACGTACAACATATAAAAAGCATACAACTTACGTAATTCGACATCAACAATTATATAAACTACACAACGATACACATATCCTACACATGTGTAGGTTATATGTTTTTCGTATGTAAGTTATATGTTTTTTTTATTTTTAGAACAAGTGTAAGTTATATGTTTTTGTGTAGGTTGTATATTTTTTATTGACATTTAATACAAACATGTGTAAGATAGTTTTTTGTATTATTCATTACAATGTAACAACGTGTTGATGGATATTGATATGTTGAGTTTGAAGATATTGGTTTTGAATAAAAAGAATTAATGTATGAATAAATTGTAGGTTATATATTTTTCGTGTGTAGGTTATATGTTTTCGTGTGCGTGTTATTTCATTGATGATAAATTTTGTGTGTAGGTTATATGTTTTTCGTGTGTAGGTTATATGTTGTCTTATTCTTAGAACAAGTGTAGATTATACGTTTTTGTGTAGGTTGTATGTTTTTTGTTGATTTTTAATGCAAACACATGTAAAATAGTTTTTTGGTATTATTCATCATAATGTAAGTATGTTTTGATGGATATTAATTTATTGAGTTGGAAGAAATTAGTTTTGGATAGAAAGAAATTTTAATGTATGAATAAATTATACTTGTGTAAGATAAAATTCAAGACACAAAAAATAAGTTATAAAAATAAATGAGTTATTAATATTTTTCAATTATAATAATTTAATTAGTTATATTAATTAAGTAGATAAGTATTATGGTTTATTAGTTATATTAATTGAAGAAAGAGAATGATTAATACCTTCTTTATTTAGCTTTAAACATTTAAAACTTAAAAATAGTGATCCATATTCATTTATTGCGATAATATCATTTCTCTCTTGAACCATCCCCTATTAATCGATATAGGTAAATCAATAAGATATATTGCAAGTACGTTTACATTCTAGTGATAATAAAATTGTTAGCATAAAAAAAAGGTAAATTGGAAATAAATAATCTCACCCTTTTTTTTAATATCCGATAATAATCACACCCTTAAAAATCACTACCAACGGTCTAACATTTTAACTAGTTTTGTCCCATTAGACCTCTGTTTAAAAACACTTAACGTCGTTAAGATTTTTTGCGAGTTTCAAACTAATGTTATGGGGCTTTTGATCGGAATAATGATACGAATCGACTGATGCAAAACTTATCTCTAAACAAACGGTAATCCAAACAACGAAACATTATTTCAATTCAGGTGTTTGAATTTCCAATTAACAAAAATCAAGTCATTTGCAACACTGTTTCGAGACCAGTTTTACATCAGTTGACTCGTATTCTTCTTGCGATCAAAAGCCCTAAAACATCGGTTTGAAACTCGCAAAAAACCTTCATAACATTACGTTTTTTTTAACGGGGTCCATTAAGAGAAAAGTAGTTGAAATGTTGGATCGTTGGTAGTGATTTTTAAAGATGGAATTATTATCAATCAATACATAAAAAGTGGGATTATTTATTACCAATTTGCTAAAAAAATGTATGTCTAACAATATGATTAGTCACTATGATATATAGATATCAAGCATTATGATGCAAACAAAAATAATCACTTATTAGAAGTAATACAAAATATAGCTTAAGGGCACCATGACAACAATCTAGGTGTGAGTATGGTTCGGTTCGGTTATTGGGTGAAACCCAGACTGAAACCGAAGCTATCAATTATTTTAGAATACCAACCGATTTGTTTTCAGTTATTCGTTTATTCCGTTTTTGGTTATTTTCGGTTTCGGTTATTGTCGGGTTTTTTTATTGTGAGTAGACGTTACAATAGAAAAAAGATAGTGCCTCATATATATTGAAATGAAAATACAAAAATATGCACGTGTTACGTGGAACCAAATAAATACAAAATTGTTTGAGTAGTAAAATTTAAAATCCAAAAAAGTTTTTAATCAAAAAAATACTAAAAGTTAGGCCCGAATATTTATTCATTATCTTATTTATATCTAAAATTTAGACCAAGTATTTATCATCTTCATAATCTTCATCACCGTCAATGATAGATTCTTTTGGTGTTTTGTTTTCGGTCATAACATCTTAAAAAACACGTAAAAAATATAGGTTCGATTAATCGGTTCGGTTCAGTTTTTTCGGTTTTTTTAAAATTGATAACCGAACCTAAACCCAAAAATCGGTTTTCGAAATACTAAAAATTAACCGTCGGTTAATGCTTCAGTTCAGGTTTTTTCAGTTCAGTTTTTTCGGTTATTAGGTTTCGTTCAGTTAATTCAGTTTTCTGCTCACCCCTACAACAATTTAACTATACTGCTAAAGTAAAAGCATTCTCAATCCATTATCCGTCTTCATCTTTATAATTAAACTAAAACACCATCTTTTCTCTCCCATTTTTAATTAAATAATACTTATTTTTATACTTTTATCATTACATTTTCTTTCTCGTTAACTCACAACCAATTTCAAAAAACATTAAAAATTATAGAGGTGAAGTATGTTTCTACAAATTTAACCATGAACAATAAAATTTTCGTTGTCCTCCTTTCACAACCACTTTTAACTATCTTTAAGAAATGAAGAACCCCCTCACATAATTTGGAGAATGATTGGGAATGCTCTAAGATGATTTTTTTCATATGATATCATTCTAGGGTCTTCATATAGGATGTTAATTAGCAATTTTATAAAATAGTAACCAAGTTTTAAAATTGTTTAAATTAAGTCACTCACTTTAAAAAAGTGTTATAATTAAGTCACTCAACTTTTATATTTTGTTAAATTAGAGGTTTTAACATGTTTTTAGTCTTTTTTTTTGTTTCACTTAGGTTATACCTTTGAATATGATTATATATTATGATCTTAACATTTATCCTAATTACACGGGTGATGTTGTATTTAAAGAGGTTTTAGAGATTTACAAATTGTAAAAAAAAATTCATTATTTATATCTTATTAATTCATAAGGTATGTTATTATGTGCATTATTAAATTTGATTTTTTTGTTGTATTTTTTAACCACCCTTGTATTACACGAAGATTATCCTAGTTATATAAATACAATGAATTATTATGTATATCATTTATTCTTTTAAATGTTAGATAACTAAATATTTAAAACTCATGTGAGTTGGGTTAAAACTCATGTAAAGGAAAGAATGCGTACTTATTATTATGATTTTATTTTTATTATTTTAATAAATGTTTTTTTAATTGTGTTAATTTGGTTATCGATTTATGTATAATGATTTAAAACACATTATGAGATGTTACCATGATAGAGATAGTAGTGGCTTCACACAATCACTCTTTACGCTCACTAAGGTGTGTAATGGTCTCCAAAGATTTGTTATGTGCCTTGATTTACGTCCATGCATGTCATATTTATTATATTTTATTTATTTGTGTTACTTAATGGAGTAGTGGTGATAGTTATTGAGTAGTGGGTCTAACTGATTAGTAGTTTTCATGTAAGCCTATAAGAGACACTTTTCCTTTCACTAAATTACGAACGCATAAAATATAAATTAAGTCTATTTTCTTTCTATTATTATAATCTGGATTCCATCTTAATTTCTTTGGTCAACGATTAGTTGTTGGAACCACAATAGTGGTATCAGAGCTGCCGTGATCCCCGGAGTTATGGCTGCTCAAACACTATCCACACCCGAGTTCCGTCAATGGAGAGAATCCTTTGCACGACTCGAGTCCCGCTTTGAAACTGTCTTTGCCGAGCTCCGATCGACCCGACCCGCGTTCGAAGCCCGCCACACCCATACACCGCCACCACCGGTTTCCGCTTCCACGCCCACAATGCCAACACCGGCCACTATCGCCTCACTGCCACAACCACCACCGGCCATGAAAGTTATCACACCACCCGCACTCAGAACCATCCCGAAACAAGCATTTTCAACCTATTTGTTTGTGACCCAAACCATACCAAGCCAGCCTACAACCTCCCGACCACCAAAGCACGCACCATCATCTCTCGTTTTGGCAGAAAGTACTAGGCTTGGCAAGCCACCAACAAAGTTAGCATATATCACCATCAGCATCCCCCTATTGCACCAAGATGTGAATTATGTGATCTCAAAGGAGACAACCGAAAGGCTAATCAGAAAACACAAGTTGCACCCCCTTGGCACTTTGTTAATAATTCACCAAATGTTGTTGGACGAACCGAGTGGTGTCCGCCGTGGCCTATCACCAATCATCTTTCGCTTGCATCCTTGAGGACAAGGATTATTCAAGCGGGGTGGATTGTTATGTGCCTTGATTTACGTCCATGTATGTCATGTTTATTATATTTTATTTATTTGTGTTACTTAATGGAGTAGTGGTGTTAGTTATTGAGTAGTGAGTCTAACTGATTAGTAGTTTTCATGTAAACCTATAAGAGGCATTTTTCCTTTCACTAAATTATGATTGCAGAAAATATGAATTAAGTCTATGTTCTTTCTATTATTCTAATCTGGATTCCATCTTAATTTCTTTGGTCAACGATTAGTTGTTGGAACCACAACAAGATTTCACCTTTTTTAGTTTTCATAAAAAAGAATGGTGATTTGGCTCCACTTTCTTCTTCTTCTTCTTCTTCTTCTTCTTCTTCTATTATTATTATTATTATTATTATTATTATTATTATTATTGGGTAATGAGAAATGAATCAAGCAACAAAGTTGATTCACAAGTTTTCCATGTTCACGGAGAAGGGGCAATATCCTCTTCACATATGAGGATGCAATGTTTGGGGCGTTAAAATATATGAGGTGACAAGGCATTGAAGCATTACACAAGCATTTTGTAAATCCCGTTATTGGGATATACACTAATAGGTTACGTTCGGTATAAATGAAACAGTTAGATGTATTACATGTATGTCCCGATTTTAGTAATGATAAAAAAATATCGTCGGCACAACTAAGCAATAAAAACATATGACTTACAATATATATAAAAAAGCTAAACAATTAAAGCATATGATTAATGACATAATTAGTCATCAAGATATATAGAAATAAAGCTTCACGATGCAACTAGCGAGGAATAATGAAAAATATAACTAATCAAGGGCAACATGCGATAAAACTTGTTGAACCGGCTTAGTGTAACCATTAACAAATGTATTTACACTATCACAAAACTTGGAAACTATTGTGTGTCAATGGCATCTATATTGTCAATATATGAAGGAGCGACTAACGTAGTTGTGGAAAATATGAACAATTATGTATAGCCATTCACGTGGTAGATAGAGGATGAGCTAACGTGAATATTAAGAAATAATGTTGGAACCTTATGATAATATAAAGCAGAGGTTATAGATTATTCAATAATACGACATTGAGGGGGTGTTTAGGATTGCTTATTTTATCTCCTTGTTGACTTATGACCTGTAAGTTGTGAGGTGTTTAGGAAAGTTAAAGGTTGTGAGTTGAGAAGTCGTAAGTTACAACTTTGTAACTTATGACTTATGTAAGTTATAAGAAGGTTAAGTAAGGAATCTCAAATCAAACACCCCTTAAGAATATAATGAAAGCAATGGAATCATTGTGGTCCTTATTCCCCTCCATACATTAAGAACGATTTAGCCATCAATATAACACCATTCTCAAGATTATATTGAAAGAGGAATTCAAAGCTATCAAGACATGTGGAATCACCAACAAATTGAATGACATTATGAATAAAGATCATGTTTCAAAACTTACATCTTAAGTCAGTGGGTATCAATGTTGTGAGTTGACATTAGTATCAACAATAGAACAGTCTCATAGGTGATGAGTGTTATTTTGCAAAGGTCCTTTAGAGGCGACAAGTTGGTGTAGATTTTAAGACCTTCATGAGGAAGGCGAAGAAAACATAATATTGGTCTTTTATTCAATGGTAATATATTATTTTTATATATTAAAGTGGGGTCGCCTTAACCAATTTTGAGGCCTAATGTAATATTAAAATTTGATGTTTTTTCATAGCTTTCTTTCACCATAACAATTCTATTGACGTTATCAAATCCTTAAGTTGTCATTGATAAACTAATGGAGTTAAAAAAATATATAGAAAGAGATGAGGAATGATAGTGAGAAAACCGCTTTCTTTTGAGAAAAAACAAAAAAAAACCCATTCAAACAATACATATATACACACATACACACCTACATATACATACATAAATTTGAACCGCTAAAAAAAGTAAATAAATAAATAAACTCATCATGATTGTTAGCCATAATTATAAAGTCAACTTTTATTATAAGTTATGTGTCATTAGTGTAAATAGTTAAAAGTTAGATTTAGAGTATACAGTGTATTATGTTCAAGTTAAAAGGTTTAGAAACTTGTGAACGATTGTAAAAGGGACGCGTGTGTTCATCAAGAAACACTGTTTGTTTTGTTATCATCATCATTCATTGAATACCGGTCCTACACTAGTGTGGTCTGATGTTCAAGGTTTCAAGTATCAACAGGGTTGTTTATCGGTTCGTTTTTTGGGTTTTTCAATTTTAATTATAAACTAAACCGAACCAAATCCAATAAAGTTCAAAACGAACCAAATGCAAATTTGGATCGGTTTTAGGTCTCGACTTAATAAATTAAAGAGTTAAGTGTCATTTTAGTACCTGTGGTTTTAACAACTACGCAACTTTAGTACTTTTTTTGAATTTTTCGCAACTGGATACCCCATGTTAAAAAAACTGGCCATTTTAGTACTTTTCGTTAACCCGTTAAATTTGTCCGTTAAGTCAAGGGCATAATAGTAACTTTAGTATTTTTTTTAATTTTCGTTTTTCTTTTAACTCCTTCCCTTCCCTTCCCCCTTTATTATCATCTAAACCCTAACTCCATTCTTTCACTCTCAGCCTCACTCTCAGCCCCCTCCCTCCTTTCTTTACACCTCTCATCCGCCTCCCTACCATGGTGGTTTGCTCATGCGGCTCACCAACCATTATTCGAACCTCATGGACATCGTATAACCCTGGGAGATGATTTTATTATTGTGCAAGACCGGTATGTTTCTAACCTACTTATTGTTCATGTACTTGGTGTTGTTTCTAACCAAATTATTTTGAAATTGGAAGGGACGAAACTGTGGATTTGGCCTATGGCTTGATCCTCCTATGTGTCAAAGAGCGAGTGCTATTATACCGGGTCTTTTGAAGTCAATTAACGAATACAAAGAAAAGGCAAGAGTCATGGCTAACAAGAACTCAACACTTGAAGAAATTATAAGAAAATTGGAGATGGAGAACAAAAGGCTCAAACAAGTGTTATGGATCTCATGGCTATTTTTCATTTTCTATTATGTATTTACTTGACAATCTAATGCAAGTATTTCTGCAAGTTTGATTATTATGTAGTTTTGCTGTTTGTATTCTATGTAAAAGGTATGTTTGGTAATCTAGTAGAATCTATGTAAAAGGTATGTTTGGTTTAATATGATGTAACACTTGCAACAACCAAACTTTGTTATAGCAGCCAAAGTGCAATAGATGCTAACCAACCAAAACAAACCAAAACATTTAATACCAACCACACATCAGTAGCAACAACCAAATTGTGCTGCAAGATTTAATACCAAAACAAACTTACCAAGTTATGCAAGATTTATACCAACAAAACAATAATAAAACTTGCAACAAACCAAAACAGTAACAACTTATGCTCCAATTTACAAACCAAAACATGAATCATGCAAGACTAAACAACTTACCAAATCAATACCAAAACATAATACCATTAGAGTAACGACTTTTTAAGTGTTTAAAATACATCCACAACAAAGTTTTAAACATACCGTTACAAGCAAAGTTTGATACTAAACATTCAAACACTTAACATTAAACAAAATAACATAGGTAAAATAAAGTTTTAAACTTCCAACCACTAACCAATTAGACTGCATCTTCTATTCTAGCCCGTTTTGGTGCCTTGTCAGCTTGTGTTCTAACATCCCCACCTTTTTTCCCTTTGACTTAGCAACCTTCCTTTTTCCCTTTGACTTACCAGCCTGATCTCTTTTACCCTTTCCCTTTGACTTAGCAGCCTCACCTTTGCTCTTGCCATATGATCTCTTGTTATGTCCAATTTGTTTGCAATTATCACATTTTACAGAACCACCTTCCCTTGTCAATTTACCACCTTTTGAAAGTTTCTGGCTCAACTCCTCAGCAGACTTCTTTTTATATTTCTTTGGTCTACCTATTTGCTTGTGATATTTTGGGGCTGTTAAGGTAGTTGGGCACTTAGACATTGGCCATAAGTCCATACTATTGATTGGGTCTAAGGTTTTTGAATATACTTTTTTCCATGTCTCTAAATAATATGCTTCATCCACCCACTTCTCTGGTATGCTATCACCTATCCCTTTCATGGCCATATCATAAATACAAGCTTCATCCACCCACTTCTCTGGTAGTTCAATTCAATGAACTACATCTACTCTTTAGCTAATGAAAATACATACCACTGAAATAAGCTCTGGACCAATGCTTTGGTGGAATCTCTTTCAACCAATCATAGAGTGAAGTATCTTTGTCTTGGATTTCTTTCATACTCCTTTCAAATTCTTGTGGTGTGGTTGCAAAGGCACATTTTTGAAGCATGTTTTTGAACACAACACCTCTCCACCTTGGCTTCATGTTCTCATGTATATGTATTAAACAGTACCTGTGTTCAGCACTTGGAAACACCTTTTGTAAAGCTGGAATTATACCCTAAATACAACAATTAAAAGCATGAATAATAATCAAACAAAAAAATCATATATATGTAAAAATCAAGAAAGCTAAAACAAACCTTCTGCCTGTCACTTATGAAGGTGAAATTACTATTTGAATGCAGATCCAAATCATCCCCCAAACATTCTAAAAACCAGGTCCAGTTATCAGTGGTTTCAGCCTCCACCAATGAGTATGCAAGTGGATAGATTCCATTATTTCCATCCATTCCAACTGCTGTCAAGATCTGTCTTGGAAATGGCCCTTTCATAAAACACCCATCAAGGCCAAGTAGATCTCTCCCACCTAGCTTAAACCCCTCCTTTAGTGCACCGAAACATATATATATATTCTTCTAAACTGCCTTGATGGACTGCTAGGGTTGCAACAAGGTTCAACATCTAATTTGACTGTTGTACCTGGATTAGATCTAACAAGTTCTTCAATATAATCCCTTAGACTGCCATACTGAGCTTTATAATCTCCAAGAACCTTTTTTTCAGCCATGGCCTTAGCCCTACTAACCTGATATGGAGAAACTTGTATTTGAAATTTCTTTTGCAGATCTTCT
This sequence comes from Bidens hawaiensis, assembly GCF_021521415.1. Lineage (NCBI taxonomy): Eukaryota > Viridiplantae > Streptophyta > Magnoliopsida > Asterales > Asteraceae > Bidens > Bidens hawaiensis. The sequence goes on along the minus strand of NW_027493567.1, from coordinate 239,174 downwards.
AAAATATTTCTAGGCTTCTTATTTGGATCACTTTTAACTGTGGGTTCAATTTCCCTAGCCAACCAATTGATGGTACATCTCTTGTTTGCAAACAAGTGTGGTCTTTAAAGTATGTTTTCACAGTCCAAGTCCCATCTTGTCTAACATTGGATATGTGTAAAGTCCAAGGGCAAGAGGGTTTTTGGTCCTTCTTTTTAGATGTTGATTTTACTAAACTACCCTTTGATTCATCTACTTCTTTGGTCCCACTTGAACATGCTCCAGATCCCCCCTTGGATGTCCCTACATTTTTTGTCCCAACCCATTTACTTTCACACCTAACAAGGCTTGGGTCCACACCTAAACAATTCACCCGATATCTACGTTTATCATTTAGCATAACATGCAATTGCCTTCTTGAATCAATTACATGTTGTTTAACCAACCACTTTTTAGAATCCTTATCTACAAAAGTTTGGCCAACATAAAAAGGGCTATTAACATCTTCTGCACTCATTTTCTTTTTCCTATTGATCCTAAGAGCTTGTTGCAAAGGAGTCTCATCACCACTAATACTATCAAACTCCTCTAAGTCAATATCTTCTAAAACTTCATCATCCTGCTCACTATCATCACTTAAGTTAAACTCCACAGCAGCTCTGTAATCATTCATATCCACATTAATAGCATCATCTAAATAATCTTCATCTACTATGTAATCCGAATCATCCTCCTCACTATCATCATACCCCTTATCACTACCAACATCAGTTTCATCATACCCCTTATCACTCCCAAAATCCTCCCCCTCATCACCTTCATCAGACCCATTTTCACTCCTATCGGATTCCTCAACATTATTGTCAATAATACCCTCATCACTGCTAACTGATAATCCTCCAATCCAATATTCAAATCTTCATCAACCCCCTCTCTAACTTCATCATTCCCCCCTTTAATATTCAAATATTTCTTAGGATGTGTTTTAAAATGTTCAACATATACCTCTATAACTCTAGTATTTTGAATCTTCTCTATCAGTTCAATAACATCCTTATCACTACCTAAAGGTCTTAAACCATCTAACTCTTCTCCAGGAAGCTTGTAATGGTATGATATTACATCTTCAGCTAAATAACCAAGTTCTTCTAACATGTTCTTTAGAATAATAACTGAGAAATATTCAGAATGAACCTTATCAATATAATCAACGTGACCCAAAACGTATGTTCTCCCACCTGGACTATTGTCAAACTTGCCACCATGGTGAATTTCTAATGTAAAGTTGTAAGGGTTGTCTGTTGAAATTTCAAGGTAAAGAACATGTTAGAATTGAGATTAAACATTAAACAGATTAAACATTATTAACTAACCGTATTCATCATCTGCTTGGAAGTCAGATTGTTCTTGCCGAACAACCCACAATTCAGCCATTATCGATGATCGGATTCCTCAATTGCAGATGATAACTTGATAATTAGGGCTGCTTGTTGCAGGTCCAGATGGTCGATGACGATAACGATTGACGTCTGGTTGTTTATTAGGGCTTTTTAGAATGGATTTGATAATTAGGGTTGTTAAGATATTGGAAACGATGTAAAAATGGATTTTATTATTAGAGGTTAAAAGAGAAAATAAAACTAAAAAAAATACTAAAGTTACCATTATGCCCTTGACTTAACGGACAAATTTAACGGGTTAACGAAAAAGTACTAAAATGGCCAGTTTTTTTAACATGGGGTATCTAGTTGCGAAAAATTCAAAAAAAGTACTAAAGTTGCGTAGTTGTTAAAACCACAGGTACTAAAATGGCACTTAACTCTAAACTAAATTTCAATCTAAACCAATAAAAATGAGCGGTAAAGAATCAGTTTAAACGATAATATTTTTTTTCCCAATTTGTTACTTGTAGGTTCCCAACCGGATCTACACGAGATATCGCGTACTACGTAGGTGCGGAATCCCTACGTAAGACGTTACGAGTATAGAAAACAATACGAGCTAACACACGATACGATAACCAAACACACGTTGTATTCCAACCGTAAACACGTGATACTATAATCACTGAATACAAAACTCTCTGACTCGAATACACGAATAAACTCTTAATCTATTAACTTCTAATGAATAAGCGTTATACAAATGGCTTATATAGACACGACAACTTCGCCTGGTATGTTCAGGCGAAGTTGTCCCTAACTTCGCTTGTCTAACAAGTTCGCCCATATAAGCGAACTTGTTAGTAACTTCGCTTACATACAACACTCAAATCTAACTAACACGATTACAAATACTCGACACTGAACTACTGACATCATGCACCAACAGACTCCCCCTTGGCAGTAGCTTCATCTCTTTAGCTTCAAACACGTGTCTTGTAATCTTCAATCTTCTATCCTCAAGCATGCACTCCTTCTCGAACACAAACCGAGACAACTCTTTGATATTTCCTCGCTTCGTCTTTCCAAGCAGGAATATAAAATATCTTCTTGTCATTCAATACCTGCAAATCAGCTTGCGATAAGTTTACCAAGTGCATCGGATCGTACACTCTAAGCAGCTCTTGTTCATCTACGTCTTCCATCACTGCCTCAGCTGTCTCACAATCTACAAACCACCACTTCAGGTCTTTAAGCACATCCTTGGGCATTAGCTTCATCGGTACTTCTTTCAAACACCGGATCGGTTTATACTTCATGATCATCCAAGGCTTTCCATCAGCTCTCAAACCTCTATCCTTGTCTTCAACAAGCTTTCCCTTTTGTGGCTTCAACAGCTCAAATTTCTTCTCTTTTATACTCTCTTTCCACACAATTTTCCCAATGACTCTAGCCATATTATCGTCACTTCTGTTTATCAATCCCAATCTGGCTAAGTCTTTCACTTCACATTCTGGCAGTGTATTCAACGATCTTAACATCCTTCTAAAGTACTGAACACCGTCATACCTTTTAATCACGAAGAGCCTCAACTGCTCATCATATATCCAGCATATAATCCCTTTCTTCGCTTCAGCATAGCCTTTAATGTTGTAACTCTTCTTAAACATTGTAGGGACCGCCGGTTTCTTCGTTTTGACGAACCACTGAGCATAGCCTTCCTTCCATCTAGGCTGCTCTTCCCATTCAGACTCATCATTCCCAATCTGTTGACTCATATCTACGTTCTCGACTTGCGGTATCTCATGCTCCACATTCTCCTCTTCTATCTCTGTATCCATCACAATCTCTTCACCAATCTTCTCTATCACATCACTCGGTAGTACATCATCATCACCAACCAAAACATCATCCATCTCCTCTACATCCACCACCACCACATCATCACCACCAGCTGCAGTTGTCGACTCCCCCTGAGTTGTGGAAGTTCCAAGAGCTTGATCAGTTCTTGGCAACTCACCACCTGCATCTTTCGATGCATTGGGATCATCGTCTCTAATATTTAGTCTCTTGGTCCTCAACTCGTCGCCTTTACAGCTCGTCTCCCCCTGAGATGCCAAGAACTCCTTGAAAGCATCTATGATTTTTCCATGTTGTATCAGCAGGGACGACTGCATCTGATTCTCTGTAACTAGGCGCTGAATAGCCTGGGTCTGGATAAGATTAATCCTTGACTGCTCTGCCACGACCCGTTCCAGTGCTGCTATTCGTTCTGAGTCTGATAGGGTTGCATCGAAATCGAACATCATATGTGATATATCTTGAGTGTACTGAGGAGGGATTTCCGATGTCACCGGGACCTCAGAAATAGAAATAGACGTAACCGCAGGTGGTATCGTCACCGATAGCCCTGCAGTGGCCACAACAGTCGACTCTATAAATTGTGCCACGACCTCCGATGGAGTAACGGTCGGAGGCGGCAATGAAACGATCTCAGGAGTCGAAAGTTGGAAGGTAATGGGTGGGAGGCCAAAAGTAGACGAGGTAGCCACCACGGGAACACCCGTAGCGCTTGGCCTTGTAACCTGTAGTGATGAGGGAACCAATGTCATACCGGATAGTGCTGGTGGAGTGAAACGTACCACCCTAGAGCTCTCACCGGCTCCTGATCCTGCACCTATCCGTTCCCTTCTTGACCTCCGGATCAACTGTTGTACCTCTTCCTCATAATCAGACTCACTATCATCATCTGTTCTCTTTCTTTTCCCATGTAGTCTTTCTCGAGTCACCATAATCCTTCTGGCCTCTGCCACTTCATCATCAGAATCTGAGCCAGCTACCGTTGTAGCTGCCCTAGTAACATTCACAGTCGAAACACGTTCAACCGGGACCTGTACGATTTCCACTGGATCCACCCGATCCATATTAAAGAAGCCTTGACCACCAAATTCTGCATCAAGGTCCACGTTCTCCTCCGGTGACACAACAGGAGCAGCAGGTATAGCTTGAGGTGCTCCTGCCTGTTGTGGTGCCGGGTCCCTAAACTCGTCCCCTCGAGCAGGCACATACCCCGGGTTGATCAAGTACCCAAAGAGTGGAGTATGTCGAGGACGGAGCTCAGGTTTGCTCCTCGCACTGGAGGATCTACATTGGGCGAAGATCCGTTTGTTCACACTCTCAACGTATCGGATCGGACGGCGCTGAGGAAGCGTTGGAGCAACATGATTCAAGATCATTTGTAGGAATCTTGGATACATGATGAATCGCTCACGCGCCATCGCTCTTCTTTGACGATCAATCTCATAAAAGACCATCTGACTAAAGCTGAATCGCTTGTTGTATGTCAGAGCAGTCATCGCTGACTGCATGGTCGCGCCCATGCCATCAGTGCCCGCCTTTCTCCCTGACATGCAAACGATCATAACATGCATGAGAAAGCGCCACTGGTCAAGTAAAAAGCCTTTCCTCCTCTGTGTATCCCCCAAGGGACCAGAGTATCCCATCCTCAAAAACGCTCCATCACGGAAAGGAGCTACAAACTCGGTTGGGTCATCCCTTGTCTCGTTCCCAAATCGTAAAGCCGCCCGGATTTGTTCAGAAAAGAACTGAACAATCTGATTGTTGACTGTTGCGCGCATCACCGGGGGCTCGACTCTACAATCGTATTCCACTGTCTGCCAGAAATCCTCAATATTGGGCAAGGATATTGGCAGAGTTGTTGTAATCGCGTGGAATATCCTCGAGCGTAAAAGAAATGTGATGATTTCGCGGAAATCATCAACTCCGCTCGCCTCCGGGTCTAATGTTATGTACATGTTGTGACCCGGGAAGAACTGTCTCCGGTGATCACCTCCATCATCACCGCCTGCACCACCTGCTCCAGCAACAGCAGCCATATCTGCAATAAACAGGTTAAGTTAGATAAACGTCAAAGCGAATCACAAGTTCGCCTGTTACCATGAGCGAAGTTGTGATCAATTTTGTATAGGCGAAGTTAAAGGTGGGGCGAAGTTGGGAAACAACTTCGCTTCAACTTGAACTTCGTCTGATAATAGTTAAGTAAAATGGTCCAGGCGAAGTTAGTAACTTCGCCTAATCACAACATCGCCTCATAAACTGTTTCAAAATCAATAATCAGGCGAAGTTAAACCTCAGGCGAAGTTACGGATAACTTCGCCTAAACTGTAACTTCGCCGAATTTGAATCGGCAACAGTTAGGGATTTTGAACTATGTGTAGAAGATGATTTCGGAGATCGAGGACTCCGAAATACATGAATTTATGAAGTTTTAGACGTTCAAGTAGTTTACTATCACGTAAAAACAAGTTTGAAATCGGGTGTTTAAGGTTTCGAAAGACGAGGTCGAGAATCGAGTCGAAACGACCGATGATTAACCTCAAAAGACATTGATAGTATGATAATCGAACCCTACACACCTTTAATTTGATTTAAATCGAAGTAGGTTAAACACAGAAGATCGAGAAAAACTGATCGATAAGTTCGCTTAGGTTGACAGAGAATAAGTTCGCTGGTTTTTGGAAAATAAGAAATCGTTTGACCCTAAAACTTCTTTATATAGGGTTAAAGTTAGTACAGGCGAAGTTATCGATAACTTCGCCTATTCCAGGCGAAGTTATAAACAGGTTCACCTGTATTTACAAAACAAACCCCTATACTTTTAACAATTTTCAATAAAGTTTTAAAAACATCCTTTAAAGCGTTAAATGATACGATCAAGACCAAGTAACCAGGTATAAAATCAAACAATTACAAAAGTAACAAAAATTTGAAAAATTAAAGTACACGGGATCAAATTTCAGTCTCGACAGGGACTACCATGTTTTAGAAAAGATCCGAACAGGAATCATACTAATTTCGTGACTGTCACACAGATCCGTGTTCAGCTGTATTATGACATAAAGAAACAGGTTGTATGCAGGTAATCTACTTAAAATGGTTTTCATCATTTCTGTGATACGAGTTAGGTTCAATTAAGCTCAAAACTTAAGTGGGCAGCAACTCAGAGATTATGATGCCTCCTATCTATTCTCAAGGCGTATTTGGCTTTCCCCAAGTCACCCCGAATTGACCTCGACCCGTAGTGTCTGATTAAGTAGTAATTACTCTTCGATCTTAGACTCCGCTTCCTGTTCATCTTCTTGCGTCTTGATTGACAATCATTAACATTATGAACTATAGAAGTGTTTTTTTTTTTAACATGTATATACACAACTTCAAGTAGAAAATAACTGCAAGTCCCGAATCTGGATCACTGCAGCGTCTTGACACTCTATCTTCACGGGAATCAGAACACTCACGGGCTCGTGTATGACTGGGTAATCGCTTTTCTGCCTATCATTCGGAAAGATATGTATGAAGACATGCACAACTCTTAAGGAGTTTCCAACTAAAATCGAGTAGATTTAGTTAGTATCACTTCTACTTTTACGCACCATAAAAAGCTACCATGACATATAATGACTGTTCTAAAGTCTTTTAGGCCTTATAACTTCACTAGTTAAGCACACAGAATCAGTATATCTATCACTTTCCAAGGTTAGATCAATTTTCTGTTAAACATAGTAAAGGTACTTCTTACGAAGTAGTAGACTTGAAAAATAATTTCATCTCCCAAAAAGAAAAATTTTAACATCAATCGCCCCGACCAAATCAAAGTCTTCAGGGAAACGGCTATCCCGAAGATCCAATGGATCAGCTGGACCGACCACATACTAGTATGTGTCCTTCTAACTAAGTATGATCGACTAATTTTCAGCGAACGAATGAAAACTCATCATAAACCGCCCCGGTCACTTTCAGTCATCTGGTTAATGGCTATCCTCATATTTTACAAGTAGAAATGAGGACCAAACATATCCGAAGACATGTCCTTCAAACTGAGGCAACCAACATAATTCTAAGCGATAGCGACGTTTTTTTTTTTTTTTTTTTTTAACACAAACATATGACATGGTTACTCGGGATTGATCATCCCATTCAGCTCAACAAGGTTTTGAAATCTAGTTTTGTCAAACGCTTTCGTGAACAAGTCAGCGAAATTATCTAACGTGTCAACCTTTTCGAGCTCAATCAGCTTCTTCTCAGCACAATCCCGTATAAAATGATGACGTATGTCAATATGTTTAGTTTTACTGTGCTTCACGGGATTGTTAGTTACTGAGATAGCAGCAGTGTTATCAATGCAAATAGGAGTAAGTGAGAAATTCAGACCATAATCGCGCAACTGTTGTTGAATCCAAAGAACCTGGGAGCAGCAGTTGGATGCTGCCATGTATTCTGCTTCACAGGTTGAAATTGCGACTGAGGTCTGCTTCTTGCATTGCCACGACACTAGTCTGCCACCAAGAAACTGACATCCACCAGTTGTAGACTTCCGACTCTGATTGCACCCTCCATAATCAGAATCTGTGTAAGCGACTAGCTCCAAGTCTCCTCCTCTCGAGTACCACAACCCCAGCTTCGGCTTCCCTTTAAGATACCGCAGTATCCTCTTCGCACCCTTCAAATGAGATTCTTTTGGGGTTGCCTGAAAGCGTGCACAAAGACAAACAGCAAACATTATATCAGGCCTAGAAGCAGTTAAGTACATTAAAGAACCTATAATAGCCCGATATTGGGTTGGGTCCACGTCTGCATCGTTGTCTGAATCAGCACCCAATTTGTGATTGACGCAGACTGGTGTATCATATGGAGTGCTGTCCTCCATCTTGAAGCGTTTGAGAACATCATGGACATACTTCGTCTGATGAATGAACATCTCGTCTTTCTTCTGATCAACCTGCAATCCTAAAAAGAAAGTTAGTTCACCCATAGCACTCATTTCAAATCTCTTCTTCATGACGGCCTCAAACTCCTGACACATGGCGACCTTTGATGCAGCAAAGATAATGTCGTCCACGTAGACTTGCACCAGCAGAAAGTCGCTACCCTTTCTCTTGAAGAACAATGTGCTATCAATTTTACCTCTTTCAAACTCATTCTCAAGCAAGTAATCTGATAAGGTTGAATACCAGGCACGAGGTGCCTGATGTAGTCCATACAGCGCTTTACTTAGCTTGTACACGTGATCGGGAAAGTCAGGGTCAGGAAAACCCGGAGGCTGCTCAACATACACAACCTCATCGACTTTACCGTTTAGGAACACGCTCTTCACATCCAACTGAAAGACCTTCATCTCCTTATGAGCAGCAAATGCCAAAAACAAACGAATGGCTTCCAATCTTGCTACAGGAGCAAACACCTCATTGTAATCAATCCCCTCTTGTTGATTAAAGCCTTTAACAACCAGCCTCGCCTTGTTCCTGATAACATTCCCTTTCTCATCTCTCTTACATTTGAAGACCCATTTTGTGCCAATCGCATGCACATTACGTGGTTTTGCAACCAAGTTCCATACTTCCATTTTCTTAAACTGAGCTAACTCTTCTTGCATGGCTTCGACCCACGAGCTGTCCTTAAGAGCCATTTGATAGTTCTTTGGTTCAATCTGGCTGATAAAGCAGGTGTACAAGCACTCGTTGATTATGCTTGATTCTTTAATGCTTGTGTAAACACAGGTGTGCTCATTCAAGCTTTGTCTTGTTTGTACACCGGCAGACAGATCACCTATCATATTCTCCAAAGGATGATCTTTGTGAATTCTCGTAGTCGGAACCGAACTGACATTCAGATTATCTTCCAAGTTCGAAGAGAGCTCATCATTGGGTGATTGATGTTGAGAGTGAAACGGATTGATGAATTCCTCTTCAGTAGAGGCTGCAGGGGTATTGATGGCATTTGACGAGGAAGGCTGACATTCATCATACTGTGGTCGTTGCACCAAAGTGTCTTCCTCATCGCAAATCATCTTCGTAGCAATTCTTTCCTCAACTTAGTTAACACTCTATTAAGGATATAACAGGCTGTTGCAACAGCTTCAGCCCAGAACACCACGGGAAGTTTCGAATCAGCCAGCATGGTTCTGGCTCCTTCAATTAAGGTTCTGTTCTTCCTCTCAGCCACTCCATTTTGTTGCGGTGTATACGGTGCGCTGTATTGGTGTTCTATCCCCTTCTGTAAGCAGAAGATCTCCATCTCGTAGTTCTTGAACTCAGTTCCATTGTCACTCCTGATGAATTTAACCCGTTTCCCCATGATATTCTCAACCTTGGTAATCAAATTCTTTACCATCTGCACTGTTTCATCCTTTGACTTTAGGAAATATACCCAGGAATATCGAGAGAAATCATCAGTGATCACCAAGCAGTAAGATGTTCCTCCTAGACTTCTTACATTCACGGGACCGAAGAGATCCATGTGAAGTAATTCTAGGGTACTGACAATTGAATTGACCTTCTTGGTGTGATGGGAATTCTTGTGTTGCTTTCCCTTTTTGCATGATAAACATTTGTCTTCAAAGTTGAAATTCTTCAAGGGAACACCCAGCACAAGCCCATTTTTGACAAGGTAGTTCATTTTCCGAAGATAAATGTGTCCCATTCTCCTATGCCACAACTCGGACTCCGATTCAGTCGCTTTTGACAGAAGACACGATTCTTCTGTGGCCATCTCAGTCGATCTCATATCCATGATATACGTATTCTTCACTCTTGGAGCCTTCATAACAATCCAATCTTCTGGTATCTTAAAACCAGGATACAACACAATCGCTTCATTCTTTGTAAAATGTACGGTGTAGTCTTTGTCACAAATCTGCGAAACACTCAGCAGATTGTGCTTCAGTTCTTCAACAAAATTTACTTTCTCCAAAGTCATCTTTCCATTCGACACCGTCCCTATTCCTGTAATCCTTCCACCGCTCTCTCCTGCGAAACTCACTCTTCCTCCTTGAACAGGTTTCAAGTCGTGTAACAATTTCTTGTTACCCGTCATGTGCCGGGAACAACCGCTATCCACAACCCATTGATTGTTGGCAGCCCTGTTCAACTGTTCCTGCACGATTAAAGCAGATGATTAAAATCTGGGGACCCAAGACCGATTGGTCTTGGGTCGATACATCCCGTACCTTGGCTGTCCAAAGTTTGTATCATAATAATTTATGTGAGTCCTAACAGGATACCTTCTTGTGGATTGACTATGAGGCCATCCAAACCTTCGTGAATTAAAAGAATTATTACTTAAGGTTTGGTTGTTAGCAGTGAAAAACTGAGATCTATTTCTTTGAAAACCTGAATTAGTCCATTTTCTGAAAGTTGATGGGTTTTCATTTTTACCATTATATTGATTACCGTTAGTTCTTTTCTCAGATTTTGAAGTCCTCACACCTCTGAATTTCTGCTTCAGGGGGCAATCAGCAACAAGGTGTCCTATTTGATTACATCTAAAACAACTCCTGTGTCCAACATTCTTATCAAAAGTTGTCTTAGATGTTGAGGCTGTATTACTGCCCATTTGTCTCACATATGGTGGGACATACGGGTTTAGTGGAGACTTCTTTTCAGGTGTTTTATTTTTCTCTCAACTTCTCGGTAACACTTCCTCTTGTTTTGTCTCACACGACTCAGAGGACTTGTCTGAGTTAGATGAGACATGACTCGGAGCAGAAATCTTAACACTTGCAACAGGCTTACTAACTTCTGGTTCTTTAGTAGTAACTTGAACTGGAACTGTCTGACCATAGTCAACATCAACAGATTTCTGATTACTAGGGTCATAAGTGTAATTATGATTTAAAGGTGGTGGAACTTCATGATAACCAATTCCTCCCCTTTTTGGGGAACCTTGATCACTAACGAGGTGATCAAGTATAGCGGAGGAATTTATGAATTGCTCCAGTTTCCTGTTAAGTTCCACCACTTTTACCTGGTGATCAGCTATCTGTTTTTCCCTTTCAGCTATTAGTTTGGTTTTCTCTTCTAGAACCTCATAGCTAAGATCAATCACTTGAATTTTTTCAGCAAGCTTTGCTTTAAGACTTTTAATATCTTTCTCGCTAGCTTTAATTTTTACTTTGTAACTATTTTCTCTAGCTTTAGTGAAATGATGATCTTCTTTTAAAGTTTTAAATTGCGTATCCAAACTAACAAACTGATCAGTTATAGTTGTCAGTTGTTCAGACAGATGTTCACACTTAGTACAAGGGAGTTCGGTACTTACCTCAGAGAGCTGGTCTGCCACATCTGCCATGTAAGCTTCATTTTCACCAGTTCCCTTCTTCTCACTATCTGCAGTTTCGATGTTTGCCAAATTGGCCTGTTCAAATACTTCTTCAACATGCAGATTCCAGTTGTACTCCTCATTCTGTCTGGAAATCATGGCTCTATAGTCATTACCACTACCACTTTGCTGTGTAGATCTGTTTTGACTGCGTTCTACACGTTCATTTTTGCATTCTTTTGCAAAGTGGCCATTCTGCTGACAGTTGTAACAGCGTACCTTCGACTTATCAAACCCTGGCCTCTCTCCGACAAACTTCCTGCCAGTCTTCTTCATGAACCTCTTCACCCTTCTGACAATCATAGCCATCTGCCACTGCAGATCCATCTCCTCCAGATCATCAGCATCGATCTGATCATAGTCTTCATCCAAGATTGCAGGATCAACAATCTTACCCTGAATGTAGTTCTCATACGAAGCAATAAAAGATGCATAGAGAGCAAACTGCTGTTCAGCAGATTTAACACTCATGGGCATCTTCGAGTAGTTGTTGTTTGACACACTTGGGGAAAAACTACTCTTGGTCGCTTGAGGTTGAGAAGCATTTGATCCTCCAGCTACAAAGCACACATCACCGTTCATGTTGAGAGATACATGTCCTTCATGTGTTGAGCTAGCGCCTGACTCTCCCTTAGAGTAATAAGCAGATGATTCAGTTTTCGAACTTGATCCAGAGTTAACCTTTGCACCATACATACCCGGATCTTGAACCTGATCGGTAGGTGTCTCCTTTCGTACCATGTTTAGTTCAAACGTTCTTAGCTTGTTAACTGTTGTCTCCAGGTCATAGTCAGCAAAGTCTTTATCTTCTCTCATCAACACAGTATACATCTCCCATTTCGGTGGGAGAGCATCAAGAAGCTTTTCAACAATCTCATCTTCTTTGTAAACAATTGAATAGTTGTTGAGTTCAGTCATCAGATGATAATATCTAGTGATGATATCATCAAGTGATTCATTCTTCAGATACTTGAAGACCGAGAATTGGGTTTTTAGAAGTTTAATTTTCGAGGCACGAATTCCCACATTGCCCTCAAACCGGTTCTCAAGTGCTTCCCAAAGCTCTCTAGCAGTTTTATACTTTCGGAAGGTGTGAAGTATCTCTTGTGGAAGAGCCATTGTAATTGCTGCATGAGCTTTGCTTTCTGCCTCATACATTTTCTTCTCCTCTTCTTCCATCTCTTTGTATTTCTTGATCTGATCACGACCCTCATACTCAGCAGTAGGTGGAATGTAACCATCTTGTATGCACACCCACATCTTGGCATCTTGATACTTGACATATTGTTCAAAACGATCTTTCCACGCTACATAATCAGTTTTCTTAAGCATCTTAGGTGCTTTTGTAGCCGAACCTGCTTCTTCTTCCATCTTTACTAGTTCGGTAATGTTTATCGAAGACATCTTTTTCTAAACTCAAAGAAATCCGAAAATAAAAAAAAAATTATTTTCAAACAGCACTGTAGGCGAAGTTGTGGATAACTTCGCTTAAAACTTAACTTCGCGTGAATTTGTAACTTCGCTCACTTTCTTAAATTCGCCGGATTGGCGAACTTGAGAATAACTTAACTTAAGTTGAGCGAACTTGGGAGGTAGGCGAAGTTGTGGGTAACTTCGCTTGAGGTAAGCGAACTTGAAGAGGTAGGCGAAGTTGTGTGCTTAACTAGTGAAGTTGTGTGCTTAACTAGTGAGGTAAGCGAACTGATACCACTTGTAAGTCCCCCGCCCCGGGGCGTCGCCGATCGATACGAGATCCGCACGATGTCTAGGAGTGCGGAATCCTCCTAGTCTCGTTTATGGTGTAGAAGACGAAGAACACGATTACACACAAACACATACACGAACAAACACACGAATGGATAAACACATCTGCAGATCTTTTATATAATAACCGAAACACTTACATACCAAACATGAAAACAAATGACACGGCCGACCCGAGGTGAGCTCTACCTCGGGTCGTCCCACACGACTCTCTCTCTCGGTTTCTCTCTAGCTACTTGAACTTAACACACAAAACTCTTAATTTCTGGATCTCTAAACCTAAACAAGACACACATATATATATATAAACTTCGCGGGCTTGGGCCTGTAGGCGAAGTTGTTACAACTTCGCCTATGGCGAAGTTGTTCTAACTTCGCCTATGGCAGAAGTTGTTACAACTTCGCCTATGGCGAAGTTGTACTAACTTCGTACATCGTTTCGGCTGAACAGAATTGCATAGCGACGGTCACAAAACATGCACCAACAGACTCCCCTTTGACCGTTGCTCTCAATTCTAACAAACACAAAAGATCATCTGTTACAAAACATGCACTAACAGACTCCCTCTTAACTGATGATCTTCTGTTTGCTCTTCAACCAGCCGTGTCTGAAACTGTCTTGTAGCTTCACAAATCTACCAATCACCCAGCGTCTTCCATATCAGATCTCCCCTTCAGTGTAAGCTTCTCCGACTATATAGGTTGAGGTCTTTGAAATGCATGCATCCCCGTGCCTAATTAATCATCTCAACCAATCACGTGAGTCCTTCTGACTTCACAACACGTGAAGTTCTTCTAACTTCACCAACACGTGAAGTTGGGCTCCCTCCACAACTTCACCAACACGTCGGCATACGATAAGGTTTAATCTTCAACTACTGAACATCAAGTGATCAATTTCATCACAAAACCACCTTGACAGAATCTAACACACATGACCATTAATTAATCCGAAGCATCTTCAATCACCAGGGATAACGATCAAGAACATAAACACTTTAATTCCCGATTAAATCCAACTTGTTCCAGAATTTTCACTTTAATAAATAAGCATCACGTTTCAGGATCCAATTCTCGAACGCCTTGAAAATAACATAAATAATATGCTCTGACCGCAATCCAGTAATGACGAAAACCTTCAGTTCAATTTGACTTTCTTCAGTTGGTCAACCTCGAACAACAACAATTTCATTGCCCACAAACACCCAAATATGTGTCAATATCCAGTTTCACTTAATATCCCATTCACAACCTCAACTCCATATCCAGAGTTGACACGTATTTGTTCACACGTAAGACCCAGAGATAACAAGTTTCACTCGTTGACGGAACAACATCTCCGGTCTCACAATAATCGTGTACACCTGGCCATACAGACGAAAACTCCAAAACACTCTTTTTTTTTTCTCGTTAACTTCGCCTAAAGTCAACTTCGCCTGTCCATAACTTCACCTGGCTAATAAGCGAACTTGTGAGGTAGGCGAAGTTGTGGATAACTTCGCTTAACCTTATATCTTCGCCTAAACCCTAAAATTTAAGCGACAACTTCGCCTGATCCCCATAACTTCGCCTGCGGCGCTGATCGGCCAGAAACGTGACAGAAACACCAAAACGCAGATCTTGAACCATAGCATAAGAGCCTAAGGCTCTGATACCACTTGTAGGTTCCCAGCCGGATCTACACGAGATATCGCGTACTACGTAGGTGCGGAATCCCTACGTAAGACGTTACGAGTATAGAAAACAATACGAGCTAACACACGATACGATAACCAAACACACGTTGTATTCCAACCGTAAACACGTGATACTATAATCACTGAATACAAAACTCTCTGACTCGAATACACGAATAAACTCTTAATCTATTAACTTCTAATGAATAAGCCGTATACAAATGGCTTATATAGACACGACAACTTCGCCTGGTATGTTCAGGCGAAGTTGTCCCTAACTTCGCTTGTCTAACAAGTTCGCCCATATAAGCGAACTTGTTAGTAACTTCGCTTACATACAAAACTCAAATCTAACTAACACGATTACAAATACTCGACACTGAACTACTGACATCATGCACCAACATTACTGCTCAATTTTACTGTTTTTCAAGCTTAAAGAAAATCATCTATGTTCAAGGGTTGCTTAGTTGTATCCTTGTACATATTCATAGACTAGACGATTGCCAGAGCAGTGCAGCGGGAAACACAGACCTTAGTAATCATGTAATAGATTTATGGGTGTTTATTGTTTATTTAAAATCGTGAAACCGTTTGTCGCTATATTTGGGTTAATTATTCTTATTTTAAACTCAAATTGTTATCAAAGTATAAACCAAATCGTTGATAATGATTCGGTTTGGTTGGTTTCAATTTTCAGCGCTTCGGTTTCAGTTTTCGACGACAAAATAGAATTACTAATGACTTGGCTCACGGTTTAATTCAAAACGATCAAAATTAGACCACAAAAAATGTCATTTTTATAATTTAAACAAACTATAGCAATACCATACTCAAATTAAAGAGAATAAAACGCTCATTTTTATAGTGCATTTTTTTAAAAAAAATATTATCGTACGAAAAAGTTATGACCGTTTGAAAATCGTGGGAGGAGTTGGGTTAAAAGTGAAATTAAAGAGAGTAAATAGGCAAAAGATAGAGGTTAAATTTGTGATTGTTCTATAAATTTACAAAAACTTGCATAAAGTTAAAGGACTAAGTTTGTAACTATTATAGAAAATATATGTAAAACACGTGATATTTAAGTGTTCAATTACCACTTTGTCTCTCTTTATTGTTGTATCATGTGCTTAATCAATTGTAAATCCCTTAAAATCTACCGTGTTAATTTGCCCTGTGTATTATATATAGTATAGACTAGACGGGTGCCCGCACGATGCAGCGGGTGTTTGACCCTATTAATCACGTAACAAATATGAGTGTTTATGGTTCGGTTAAAACCTTGAAATCCTTTAAACCGGTCATTGGTTTGGCTTCTTCTTCTTTTTTCTTTACTTTCGGTTAGTTGGTCGGTTTCAAATATTTCAAAATGTAGTGAACGATTGATTCGCGGTATATACTGGCAACCGACCATATGACACCAGGCCAGATTGTAAATGTTAAATGTATTTTAATCTTTTTTATTATTAATTATTAGATATGTTTAGTTATATATATTAGATATAGTTAAAATGTAATTGAATATAAATCTTTTTATAACAAATAACTTGGTCACACAACTTTAAATTAACCTAATTGCAATATGATTCTTTTTGTTATATTTGTTGTTATCATTTCACGTCCTAGATCTTTCATTAGTATTTACCATTTATGTGGCTAAAATTATCATTCTTTATTTATGATCCTTTCAAGTATCATATTATGTTGGTGTTTAGTTTTAATTGATGGTATATTTAAATTAATAGTTATTTTAAACTAAATTTATTATTAAAGTTTAAACTGTGAAACCAAACTAGAACCAAGCCGTTGGTAACGATTCGGTTTCAACTTTCAACGGTTGAGTTTGGTATTGGATGACAAAAAATCAGTATTAACGGTTGGGCTCACAAGTTTAACTTAAAACCATCAAAACCGACACTAAACACCCATACACAACATATTAATTTATTTAAATTGAAAAAAATTATAACAATATCGTATTCAAATTAAAGAGAATAAAATGCTCATTTTTATGATGTAATTTTTTTATAAAAATATTAACATATGAAATAGCTATAGTCGTTTAAAAATCATGGGGGGGGGGGAGTTGGTTTAAAGTTTAAATAAAAAACACAATATGGTTAAAGATGATGGACCAAACTTGTAAGTTGAATGAATTGTGTTTAAAAGACAAGTTTACCCTTACCAACACATGTAGCTTACGCATTAGCAATTACTAGAATGGTGCCCGCGCGATGCAGCGGGTGTTTGAACCTGTTAATCACGTAACAAATATAAGTGTTTATGGTTCGGTTAAAACCTTGAAATCGTTTAAACCGGTCATTGGTTTGACTTCTTTTTTCTTTTTCTTTTTTTACTTTCGGTTTGTTGGTCGGTTTCAAAATTTTCAAAACGTAGTGAACGGTTGGTTCGCGGTTTATACTGGCAACCGGCCATAAGAAACCATACCAGACTGTAAATGTTAAATGCATTTTAATGTTTTTTATTATTAATTATTAGATATGTTTTGTAATATATATTAGATATAGTTAAAATTTAATTGAACATAATCTTTTTATTACAAATAACTTGGTTATACAACTTCAAATTAACTTAATTGCAGTATGATTCATTTTGTGATCTATGTTGTTATTATTTCACGTCCTAGATCTTCCAATAATATTTACCATTTATGTGGCTAAAAATATCATGTTTTATTTATGATTCTCTCAAGTATCATATTATGTTGGTGTCTAGTTAAAATTGATGGTACATTTAAATTAATAATTATTTTAAACTAAATTTATTATTAAAGTTTAAACTGTGAAACCAAACTGGAACCAGGCCGTTAGTAACGATTTTGTTTCAACTTTCAATGGTTGAGTTTGGTTTTGGACGACAAAAAAATCAGTATTAACGGTTGGACTCACAAGTTTAACTTAAAAACCATCAAAACCGACACTGAACACCCCTACGTAATATATTAATTTACTTAAAATGAAAAAAAATATAACAATATCATATCCAAATTAAAGAGAATAAAATGCTCGTTTTTATGGTGTAACTTTTTTATAAAAATATTAACGTTTGAAAAGGCTATAATCGTTTAAAAATCATGGGTGAGAAGTTAGTTTACAACTTAAATTAAAAACATAATATGGTTAAAGATGAGGGACCAAATTTGTAAGTTGAATGAATTGTATTTAAAAGACAAGTTACCCTTACTAACACATGTACCCCATGCTTTAAATGTTGTAAATTACTTAAAAATGAGTGTCTTAGTTTGCCCTTGTTTAGTGTATTATATATAGTATAGATAAATCCCTTAAAATCAAGTGTACTAATTTGCCTTGTTTGATATATTATATATAATATATAATATATAGACATAGATATAGATTGGAAAAACTCTTTTCTTTTCTCGTTTAATTCGATCAATATAATTATCCTATATAATTATTTTATTGGTTTTAATATTTTATATGGACCCAATGACCCAATGACCCCATATATTATCATATATAATTCTTACAGAGAGAATTTAGAAATGGACCCAATGACCCCATATATGTTGGTGAGAACAAATCAAGGTAGATTTGATTCGTCATTTCGATGAATTATAACTTAGTTATTGCCGTAAACATCTAACACACTATCATATAAATAAATGATTAAAAAGAATAAGATGGTGCAACCACCAAAACAATAAACATCAACTTCAATTAACAGAATTCTAGTGAAGTGGAAGCCAAGAAATGTACATATATAATTATATCTATTTCCTCTCTTATAAATCATTCATGCACATCTACAATTATTTCCCCAAATTAACTCCTTGCAGCGTCTGTTCTTGTTGCATGCATGTGGTTTTAGAGTCTTATATTAACTTTTTCAAACTTGATTTTGAGAAGGAGATGGAGGCCGAAGGCTTGGTCGTCAACGGAAGGGTCGCAATCGATACACGACAACCGTTTAAGTCTGTGAAAGAGGCTGTTATGCTATTTGGAGAAAAAGTTTTGGCAGGCGAGGTTTACGCACATAAGCTCAAAGAGGTGATGTTGCTCTCATTAAACTTTTCCTTAAAAAGAGTAATTTTTTTATAGCTAAATAACCTACTCTTATATCTACTTAACCTGTTTATTACGGGATTTGAACCCGGATACCATTGGACCAAAACGCGGTTGTTCTTAAAAAGGATAAATGAGTTTGAGATTCATTTATGATTTTGATATGTTAGTTATAAAATATATAAAACCATTTTAAAAGCTAAAGCGTAATTTCTTTTATGATATTGAATAAATCTCCTTTTGGTTTTCTACTTTTTAAGTACATTCATTTTGTCATTAAACATCATGATATTGATAGGCCATATTATGCTAATAAATATACTAAGTTTAACAAAAGATGCATTTTAGAATTTAGACATTGTTCTTTCTTTTTTAATTAAATGCACATATAATATCATGGAAAAAACTATATATGTCATTTGCTATAGATACATTGATGCATATACGTTGTATATTGATAGATGGAGAGCAAAGAAAGGGAAAACAACCAACATGGAAATGCATTTGGCCTTGAAGAGAAGAAACAAACCATCGAAAGTTCGAAGGAAGAGAAAACCCGAATGGCACACTATCTTATGTCACTTAAACAACAACTTGAAGAGACAAAATCGGAACTCAGCCAATTAAGGTCGGCAAGAGGACCCTATCCGTTTAATTACACGCTCTCCGATCCCGAGACAGAAGAGATCAAATTTATGGAGAATCCAAAACCAGAAGAAGATAATTTGTTCAAACTTAAAGAGGACAATCCAGACAAGTTTCAAACTCCACCAACCAAAGTGATTGTTGAAGTACCAAAAGTACAAGACAAAAGTCCTCCATCCTTCAAGATCAAGAAGGCTAAAAAGAAAACTTTAATTCCATTACTTAGTGGGATTTTCTCAAAAAGTAAAGGGTAATCAAGAGATAATCAATTTTTCAGAGTTTTTACATTCACCTAAACACGAGTTTTATATAAAACTTGGAATACCAATACGACTCCATTCGGTTTGTTTTGGTTTTATGTTGTAATTTGGTAGCCTCGTTTCAAGAAAACTATGGAACTTGAAAAATGAAATGAGTTAAAGCACACAAAAACGTGTTATATTTTGTTTATCATAAATTTTAGTATGAACCAAAAGGCTTGACATAGGCATAGTCCATTAATAACAAGGTGTTAAAAAGGGTCTCTCTCAAATAAAAAGGAGTTCAAAGTTATGGTTTGTTTATTACCCCCATAGAACATACAACTTTATATTTTTTGCATCTTCATTTTTAAACACCCTTCAATATTTCATAATTCTATAAATTGATGATGTGTGATTTGTTTAGAATGTTACAGATATACTAGCAACAGAGGTCTCTATCTACTTTCACTGCCAAAACTTAAGTATCTACTTTCACTGCCAAAACTTAAGGGATCAAGGGATCATTTGATTCGTAGAAAGTTTAAAAAGATATTAGAATGTTTTAGAGAAATTATAATTTCCATGAATTAGAATAAATTCCTTAAAAAAATAGTTTTTCCAAATTATTTAAAAAAATCCAACCTTTTGTAATCATCTGTACGAGTAAACGCATATGAATCTTATACAAGTAATGTAGTATTTTCAATATTTATCATTAATTAATGTATATTCTACATCATCAATCACTCTCTTAATTAGCATTCGATTAATATACTCAAAGTTCACTTGCCTTGGATTTTTGCCTAATA
Organism: Bidens hawaiensis; assembly: GCF_021521415.1. Lineage (NCBI taxonomy): Eukaryota > Viridiplantae > Streptophyta > Magnoliopsida > Asterales > Asteraceae > Bidens > Bidens hawaiensis. The sequence goes on along the minus strand of NW_027493567.1, from coordinate 218,455 downwards.
ATTATATGATTGAAAATCACATCAGTAATAAGAAATTAATGAAGATTTATGAATCGAATTGTTCTCATTAATATTTACAATTTTTGATTTGTCATATTGTTACAAGAAGAAGTTGTAAAATTGTCATTACAATCAAACCAACCAAAGAAACAAAAGTAGACTCATAGCCGCACATTAAGAGACATGCAATATGTTTATCAGTGTGTGTTGTTTTGGTGTTTTGTGATCGGACCAGCTGATTCATTACACTGGATCAATAGTTATACCGGATTTATTTATTTTTTTACATAACCTTATTTTAATTATGTGTTTAGTATATATTTTATGCTCTATATTTTGTTACTATCGCAAATATATATCAAAAGATAAATTAGTTTTACATTTTATTTTAAATTAGCTATGAGTCAAGTCGAGCCATGCCTTTGAATTATATTTCTAAGGCTCAAGCTCAGCTCGTAAATAACCTTTTAAGCTCGAATTTTGCTCAATCTTGGCTCACAATCATACTCAGGGTTGATAAATAAAGCTCGGGTTTGAACTCATCTGTTAAACAAACTTATTTTACTAACGGATTGTCTTGTTTACACCCTATCAACGCCATAAGGCTTTTAAAACCAGCTTGTCAAGTGAATCAGTAAGACGACCAGACTAATCGGTTTTCGTCATGAACATGTAAAACATTGTTTGTTTCTTTCTACAAGATGTTAGAATATCCGTTAATATAACTCTTTTAGATTTTCTTCAACACTTGTCTCTCTTTGGATTCGTTCCAAACATCTCTTTGTCTATGTTGACAAATGGAACAACTTGCCGGCAACTAAAGATCCTACAACTTAACCTTCATCTACTAATATGTTCACCAAACAACCTATAGATTAATCCACCCATGGAAACTAAAACCAAATCAACTTCTGATTCCAGCGAGTGGCATGTGTGGCTGTTAGTCGCGGCGATGGTCGTTCTCGTTGCCGGAGCTGCCTTCGTTACTATATGGAAAAACTTCCACGAGCTTCAAAACAATGTTCATCGGATTCGAAAGCCACCCGATGGTGTTATACCCAAATACCGCAATGCTCTTCGCATATCTACTCAATTCTTCGATGTTCAAAAATGTAAACTTCGGTTTTTGAATTACTGATAATTAAACCGTCTGGCTTGTATTTTCCATTTCAGTTTTTACAATTTTGCTATGTGAGCTTGAAAGTTTTGAGCAGAAAATTATTATTTTTTACCCAAAATAATGAATTTCAGCCTAAACCATTTTGTTAAATAATAACTAATTAATTGATTATTATACACGCGAACTAAAATATATGAGTTAATATTTATTAAATTCTCATAAACTAGTTAAAATGAAAGATGAAAATCTATAAATCGTTTTTATTAGATGCAAAACCATTACAAAATTAAATATAAAACCAAACCGTCAAGTTTTTGTTGCGATTTTCATGCACACCCCCTTGCTATATATGATTTGGTTCATGAATTTGCAGCTGGGAAACTGGAGAATAATTATCGGATTGCATGGAGAGGAGATTCGGGGTTAGAAGACGGAAAGGATGAAAACTTGGATCTATCCAAAGGGTTGTATGATGCCGGAGATAACATGAAGTTTGGTTTTCCGATGGCTTTTACGGCCACCGTTCTGGCATGGTCAATTCTGGAATATGGTCAACATATGGAAGCAGTTAATGAGCTTAAACATGCTCAAGAATCACTCAGATGGATCACTGATTATCTCATTAATGCTCATCCTTCTGATAATGTCCTCTACATCCAGGTTAATCAATTCAGAACTTGTAAATGAACCAAACGTTCAGTAAACTATTCGATGGGGACTTCATTTATATATTAATTTATTTAGTAATCTAACGAACAGAAACAAAATGTTTTTTACTTAACTAAATGAACGATCATGAACATATAATATCCCGTTGGGTTAGTCTCATGAACATTAGTTTATATATGTGTGTTCATCTACGTGCTTCACATTCGGTTTGCTTATGTTTGCTTTTTCACGTGCGCTTGTTTATGTTCGTCTCTTATTTAGTGAGATTTATTTATGATAGTTATTAAACATATTAATTAATCCCATCAACCCAAATAAATGTTAGGAACCAAACCTTGAAATGGTCATTTAGGTTAGTATAGAATATTAATGAACGAATATAAAGGAATACCAAATCATTTTATTAACGAGCGGGCATGAACAAGAAAGTATGCCCGTTTAAGTGTCTGTTCATTTGTTAGGTTAAAACTAAATGAACAAGCAATTAAAAAAGGCCTCGTTCCTGTTCATTCGATTCGTTTACAATACTCTTCCACTCTGAACCAAATTCTCGGGTAATCTTCTCAGGTGGGTGATCCAGAAACCGACCACAAATGCTGGGAACGACCCGAAACTTCAACCGAAAAAAGACCAGCAATCCAAGTGAACACCACACATCCAGGCTCGGACGTTGCATCAGAGACCGCAGCCGCGATGGCCGCAGCATCTCTAGTTTTCAAGAACCAGGACCCCGGTTATTCCAAACTGCTTCTTGATCATGCACAAAAACTGTTCGAGTTCGCTAATAATTATCAAGGAGTTTATAGTAAAAGCATCCCAAATATACAAGATTACTACAAGTCTTCTGGATTTGTAGATGAACTGTTATGGGCAGCATCATGGCTCTATCACGCCACAGGAGACAGTTATTACATTAATTATGTAACCGTAATGCATGGAAATGCGTTCGCTAATTGGGGTAACCCGACATGGTTTTCTTGGGACGATAAGTTTGCCGGGATACAGGTAATTTCAAAAAGAACAGTCGAAATAGAAGGTAAACGAGCAACAACCTTTCGTAAAATTTTGGTTTTTATTGTCCATTTAGGTGTTATTATCAAGAGTGAATTTCTTGGGCATGGACACAAAGATATCGATCGTAGAAAATATGAACCTTCAAATGTACCGGAGAACTGCCGAGGCTCTTATGTGCACGATATTATTGCCACCACCAACGGAAAAGAAAACTAATGGTAAGTTATCAAGCTCAAATTCTAACAAAAACAGAAAAAAATTGGATTTTTATAGTCCAAACTATAATCCGTTGGTGGATAATAATTCATATTTAGAATATGATAAGGGTAAGTTCTAATTTTCACTTTAGTTGTTAAGTGTCATTCCAATGTATTAGAGAAGTAGAAGACTTGTTCTTGAATCAGAATGATAAATGAAATAGGGGCATATAGAGTTACTTATCCGTCGCCCGTCACAAGGAAAGTGTCATTGATAATCAAGGTGAAAGTTAGGATTACTCTTAGTCTTAGTCACATCATCATCATAATTGTTTAATAGTCATAGCTAGTAGTTTGGATTATCATAACCCAATTTGTTGCAAACAATTAACAATCATGGATGAAATCGATTAACTTATTGCAGGTGGTCTAATATGGGTGAACGAGTGGGACTCGTTACAATACGCCATTGGCAACGCATTCCTGTTAGTCGTTTTTAGCGACTACATGTTCAAATCCAACACACCATACTTATATTGCAATGGGAAATTATACGAGCCGATGGACCTTCGTGAATTCGCTGTTTCACAGGTATCATGATCATTAAACCTATATCCAAAACTTTAATTACTTGAATAGTGCACTTAATAAAGCAGTAGATCATGTTAAATACAAGACTTGTATAATGCGTATATACAGGCTGATTATGTGTTGGGAAATAACCTGATGAACATGAGCTACCTAGTCGGCTACGGGCTTAACTACCCTCAATATGTGCATCATCGTGGTGCCTCAATGCCCGTTGATGCGAATACAAGTTGTCACGATGGTTTCAAGTGGCTTTACTCGACAAAACCTAATCCTAACCTAGCAATCGGGGCAGTCGTTGGTGGACCGTTCCTCAATGACACATACATCGACTCACGAAACAACTCAATGCAAGGCGAACCAACTACGTACAATAGCGCCTTCTTTGTTGGCCTTTTGTCAGGATTAGTTACCTCATCTTCTGTGGTTCAGTCTTTCACATGATACTACTAGCTTGATGCATTTGGGATGGCTTTTTGTAGTGTTAGTTTGTGTTAATATAATAGACCAGGGTGGGTTACATTAATGTGGTATATTCCATCTTGTACAAATTAACTATATGTCACTATTTAAGTATGTTTTGACCTTCAATACAACTATTTAACCTTTTTTTATGGTTTGTTAATTACTCATTTGAGTCGTTAGAAATTAGAATATATATTGTCCCATTTGTTAGTGAAAGTAAAATAATTAAAAAAAAATGTAAGAAAAAATTAAAACGGCACACTTGATAGAAGTGTCTATCTAATATCTCTTTTTCTTTTTTTTAGCAATTAAATGATAAAAAAATTGATAAAACATTGAAACATATAATTTACACAATATTTTTCCAAGGGTGACACCACCACATGAGAAAAATAGAAAAAGTTCCAAGAATTACAATGTTTTTCTTCAAAAAAACATTGTATAAAGATGAGTAATCCGAAGAAAAAGAAAGAATTTGATGTCGTCGATCAATCTGGTTCGATTGGTTGCATGATAGTACTTTCATCCCATGACGGCCATGAGGGACAAGAAATCTTGTTCTTGACAAGGAATGGTTAACCCCATTTCATGGTTGAACCCAAACTCTTCCGCGGCTCGTTGAAGCAAGCTTTGGAAGCACTTGTTATGTAGCCATGATATAGGTAAAACGTACCGGCTTCTTGTTTCTCCTATGTAGAGACAAAGTGTCCTTTAGGGACGTCGGTTGGGTAGTCGTTTTCTTCTCTATAGTTTGAACCTTTCTTGATGAACTTCTTAAGACCCATTATGGTTAATTTGTTTTATGTAAGTATGAAAATGAAAGGAAAAAAAAGGTGGTGGTGGCGGCGGTTGTGGTGGTGGTGATGATTAGAGGAAAAAGAGGTGGTGATGGTTGCGGTGGTGGTGATTAGATGGAGGGTTTTATAGTGAGGGTTGAGAGGCAAATGCATGTGGAGGGTGCATGAAGGTGGTAAACAAGAAGGTGTGATTGTATAATCATGGGTTCATACCACTTTGGGCTAACCCTACCATGCTACTTATGTCGAGGACACCATGACCCATTGGACCTACTTCCATTTATGTCTCGATGTAATATATATTAATAAAGTATGCAAGTACGTTTGTTACCTATCCATTAATACCCATTATTCATTTCAAATTATTAATCACATGTTAATTACCTAGTGAGTGTCATATGCCAAAATTAGGAAAAGGGTTGAAATCCAAATTTGTAACCAAAAAGGTTTTAAATTAAGAAAATATTCATAGATCTATGTTTGAAGGTTGGAAATTTAGATTACCCAAGGCTTGAAATTAATCATCGACATCAACAGATCTAAAGAGAACAATAGTGAGGTGGTGCGGCGGCTGCGTTGGTGGCAATTGTTTGGATGGTGGTGGCGGGTGGAGGTGGCTACACTCGTGTAGGATTAATGGACAAATAAGACAGATCAAGATAAGAGTTCTAGATTCCAAAAGTACCCTCCGTGTACAAACGCATAGGCTTCAATTGGTGGAGCAAAACTTAGGTAGAAATGGAGGTACAAAAAGTAGCCTTTATTCACCTAATCCATATTTGGACATTGACTTTTGGCTTTTGGCTTTTCTTTTAACCTCATTTTGACTCTTAGTAACACAAGCATATGCAAACTTAACAGCCTTGCTTTTATACATGTATGTTCAAACAGCTTCTTTTATGATTAGATAACTTAAAGATTATTTTATTTTGGTGATTAGAGAATATAACTTATAGAATATTATAGATTGTTATGAAAGCATAAAACAATTTAAGAAAATTACATAATCTTCTGATATTTACTTTATTATTTAGTTGTATATTCTTATATACTTAGCATCCAAATTACCATCAATATTCACATGTTGACCGGAATATGGACAACTCAATACAAAATACAAAAGTAGAAATATGTATGATACAATATTTAAGACATATCATTGTCGTTTTAAATGGGGTGGGGTTAAATATGTTGACAAGTTAGGTTCCATGAGTTGGTTGATTGGTTAGATGGACTACAAAATCTTGTGGGTGCAATAAGAAATTTAGAGTAACATGTTTGAAAATATTAACATGTTTAATTGAATAGGTCAACTCTCAAAATTCATTTCATTTAGTCTAAATTGGTCGACTAGCCAACCCGTTCAATCCTATATATTATTCATGTCAAAGACATCAACCATATTACCATAACACATACACTTACATTTATAATTATAATTATAATTATAATCATGAAACCCAAGTACAATATCTAAACGTTGTGGACCCACCCATGTCATTAGTCATAATGATGCAATCTTGAGTTACTTATCCAAAATGCAAATTCAAACATCAGCAGATTTGGATGATCCCATGTTCCATAAGTGAGGATGGACACATCAGTACAGCCGATGGTTGATATAGACGCATTTGTCATTAAATGATAATATGATATAGTTAGGCCTAACTAATTAATTAAGTGATCTCCTACTCAATAATGCATGGCCTTTAAGCTACTTTCACATGGAAATGTCACAAGGACAATCAAGGACATGACGGCTTGAAATCAATCTTACGAAAAAAATAGCGTAAAAGTACAAGCTAATTAACTTACCTTTATCCCTATAATTACGGTTCTCTGTGTGTTACATGTGCAAGGAGCACATACATACACGAGTACACAACACATTATATATAGAAACATAGAGAAAACCCTTTTTAAGAGGAAACGTAGCTCAATTTCTTAAAAGAATAAACATTCGGTAAGTAACATCATGTGTTGAAATTAAAATTGACAGAAATAATTAATCAAATAACAATGGGAAGACTAGCGGGACATTTCTAAGTCAGAACCATGGCTCGGGATTAATTGAAGGAATTCGAGTTTGAGAGTCACACAAACATGTGAATTAGTATGTTTTGAGTTAGGAGGTTTCCATCTCTTTTGATTCTATCTAATCAACTTAATTTCTATCAATAAATCAAGCAACATGCATTACAAACCGAAAGTGGATTATAGTTTTAGTGATTATTTAAAATTAAAGCAAAATAAAACAATATAGATGCGCTAGATTACCCTTCGCTACTCAAAACAGAAGCAAAAAACTAATCAATTACAATAAAAGGATATACTTGATGTGAAGATTGGTACATTTCTAAAGGTAAATTGATGTTTTCAGCCATTGTGGTTTATATCCCATAGTTTAAAATGAAACTTTTGACATTTGATTTTGATTGCAGTTTTGACCTCTTAGACTAAACTCATCCAAAAACATAAACAAATTTAAATGTTGGGGGACAAAAAGGCAATATAGTAGTATACTCACATATTGTTATATAGGTAACATGCACACTGCAACGAGCTCGCAATGAGAACTCGGTGCATATATAATACTTCACACTTGGGGAAAAAAAGCCTAGGTTCAAGGGTTAATTGCAATCATTCAGGGCTTGAAGCATAAAATGATATAAAAAAGACAAAATTATGGTCAATTTAACCAAAAAATAAAATAAAAATCGGCTTGGAAGAACTATTAACTCAAACTTGTAAATGTTATTATTAAAATTATACATGCGAGAATATGAGATTTAGTTTATATATTACATCTTTTGTCATGCCGCCATCAGGCTTTTAGTCTAGTAGTTAAGGGGTTTTCTCGTAAGGGTCTCATCTTGTGGTTGCTCGGGTTCAATCCTGACCTTGGAAAATTTGGACTAGAGGCATGGACGGAACTTTAAAGGGGCGAGGAGGGGTTGTGGCCCCTCCTATTTTCAGGCTCAGAACTTCTAAATATAACTCATATATTTTTGATAAATATAGCTCTTATATTTTCAACAATATTTTGGACTCAAAAGTGGAAATATATGATAGCCCAAACTAAACCAACTAAAAAAACTGGTTATCTTTTTTTTTTATGATTTATGATCTTTGTTTTGTGAAAAATATTGGTTTTTTTTATGTGTAAGTACTTAATATTATATTCATATATTTTCGGCCCCTCCTATTTAAAAGTTCAAGTTCCGCCACTGACTAGAGGTTTAGCTGTTAACGTATGTACGTACGGGTACAACACCTAGAATATATAAGAAATAAAAACAGATAGACAGATGATCTTGGACTTGATATACCCGATGAATCTAGCTAGAATTAATGAACGTGAGACGTCTAATTGCTGTCGCAGATCTAGGGACAAAAGATTGGATTCCAATTTTGTGGTGGTACTTAAATTGGGCTGGGCTGGGCTGGGCTGGGCCGCTCTGTACAACTATTTTGAAATATAACACCACTTCAACCACATGGGCTGCTGGGGCCTCACCTTCTAGCCTTTTTAAATGAGTTTTTTATTTGTTTTTTTTTATGTTGATATGCATACAATTATTCAAGTTATGAAAAAAATGAAAAAAATAATGGTTTTCAAATAATAATAAACTAGGCGGAAACTCACTCGGTATAGTTCAGTTGATTATGATATCAGTTTGTACCATATTAAAAACTTGTTGGACTATTTGTGTAATTTACGGTATCTGTTTGATCGGTCTTTTATTTTCCGACTTCAACAGAAGCATAAGTAAACACCCATAGGCCGTAACATGGTTTAAAATAACTTGTTAAAAATAATACAATTTAAAAAAAAAAGGGTTAAAAGGGTGTTGGACTGTTGGAGTGAGACCAAATGCAGAAGAAGAAGCATGGTTTGTATAGGGCTTGTGAGACAACTTGTGAGCCCACATTACTGTAGCTCTCATCACTGAATCCAGATCACATCTATCAGTTTCTTGTTGGATACTTAATGCTATCTATCCTATTTACATCTACTGGTTTTAACAATGGTTTTTTTTCTTTTTCAAAAGAGTATTATTAGAAAAGTTATTTAGTCAAAAGAGTGTTGCCTTTAAATCATTAAATAAGATTGTTTAAAAATAAGGTTGAAATTTGTTCATTTTTTATGAACTTAAAATATAGGTCTTTTTCTAAATAATTTTATTTACTTAATCAAATTTTGAAGTTAACTGAATTAGTAATAATGAATGCTTGATATAAGTGACAGATTCCTTTAGAACACAGGCACGCTATTTATAAGAGTGGGCTCTGGCAATAATAGTCTTAATGGTTGAAGTATCACAACTAACACGTGTTTGAACAATAGTTATACTAAATTAACATCTCTTAGCACATGCGATATATAATTAACGATGGATTTGCTATTACGTACAGAGTATGCGATAAAACGTATTATTAGTGACACATATAGTGAAATCCTCACATGTATACATTATACTATTAACGTTTATATTTTTACTGAAATATGACCGCATTAATCTTTGTATCACGTCATGTAATCATTAATGCATAAAATATGCTAATGTAGTTCTATTTTTCACGATACTGCCTCCTAGTCATTTTCTGTGTATACCAGTAATTAACTTGCCCCTGGCGTTTTACTTAATTACAAAAATATCACCGTGTGAAAATTTTATTATCCTAACAATTGAAGTGTGCATAAATTGTTTTCAGATTTGGGGATGTTCATGTAATGATAAGTTTAAATGAAAACTATAGCTGTAAACAAGCCAAGCCCGAGCTCGCCTTACCTTAACTCGACTCCTTTAACTTAAAAAGGTATCAAGATCTACCTCGATTTATTAATTTATTTATTAATCGGTAGTTAAAATCACTTCACAGAAAATATAAAAATATATTACATAAAAGTTAGTCAATAAACCTATAATAATTATGACTATATAATAAGTCATTCATGTTATTAACTCTTTAAACAAGCAAACCAAATCATGAACAACACATAAAAGAGTTTCACCACAATATACAAAATCACATATACAGGCACATGACCCTATAGTTATACTCACAACTACATCATCCCAAAGTTAAATCTTTTAGACATCTAAAAGATGATTCCTTACTAGCTACAGCAAATCCATAAACATGTCACCCGGAAAAGCCCTCTACAAGAGCGGAATCAAGCCCCTTTTAAAACTGTAACTTTTCTTGACCTGTGGAGTTGTCAGATTTAACCCAAACATCTCTTTCGGTGCATGACCCGGGTCCGATATGAGTCCAACCAACTTAGCCACAACCACAGCACTATCAGCCACATGCTCCATATCATCAACCTGGCTCCATAACTTGTTAGCCAACTGAATCCTTCTGTACTTCGTGTTCAACGCGATCCCCCACCTTAAAAACAAACTCTCCCGTTCTTGTTCGGTTAGTTTCTTGTACATTTGCTTAGTCAGCATCTCTCTTTCACGCCGTAAAGCTCGTTCACTTTTCACATAAATATTCACCAAAACCAAATTAATATAAAAAGTTAACAATTTAAGATATATCACTAAATAATTAATTAATTAATTAATTATCCTTACGTGGAAGAACGTGTGATGGTTTGACCATCGTCTACGGCTGCATTGACCCGTGCAAACATGTCCTTTACAAAGGCTAACCGTCTGCGTTCAACCTCCAAGTAAATCGAGTCGGCCGGGTCACCATTAAATAGCAAAAAGAAGTAAGTTCTGTGCACTAATGACACATTGCATTCATGCCAAAACTGTATGATTTCTTTCTGCAGCCTTTTAAACTCTGACCGCCACGAAGTTGCTCTGAAACTATTTACTATCGGGTCCAATCCAACGCTTTTCACACTCTTTATCTGCTCCATAGTTGTAATCTAAAGTCACAAAAAAGTAGACACGTTAGGAAGTTAGTTAGTTAGTTAGTTAGTTAGTTACAAGAAGAATCGAGTTTGTCTCAAAAATGTATGAACGATTAAACTCACTTGAGTATCATGATCAACTTGCTTATCATTCTGAGCCTCGGTTGGTTCCTCTTCAATTAATATCTTCTTTTCCGGCTCGTTATCGTTACTGTTATTACCAACAGTACCCTTTTCAGACTCGACACCATAGTTGAAAGTGCAACTCTTTATTGGGAAAACGAGTGGTTGACCCGTGTAGCAATTCTCATCACCGTTCGGTGGCGTGTTAAGTTCTAGCTTGTTAAGCCATGTGGCGTGTATGCCTTCATTGTAGCTTCTACTCTTTCTTAACTTGAAGTTTTGTGGAATCGCTAATTCATAATCATCTTCCTTCGATGGCGATTTCACTGTTTCATCTTCCTTCAATGGTTCATCCTCCTTGAATGGCGTATCGGTTTCGGTTTTAGTTTCTGTATCTTTCTTTAATGGCAGTTGGACCACTTTATTATGTTCATTCAATTCTTCCTCCACACATGACTCAGGTGACATATTGTGATCATCTTGAAACATTGGTTCAGAAGCAACCCGAATCTTGATATCAGGAGACGAACAACACGATTCAACATACGCTTTTGGAACCAACTTGTCTGACCCGATGCACCGAACCACCTTGCATGATTCCTCATAATTTCCATTACTTTTCTCATCAACATCATCCCAGTCGTGACACGAGTCGGTTTCACTAGGTGGAGCTATTCTAATCATGGGCCTTATTGGTGTACTATCAGGAGGTGAGTTTTCCTCGAATTCCGTCACGTGTATGTAATTTTCTTCAAAACTACTCTCGCTTCGCCTTGGAGAGTATCGGCTTGAACCGAGAGTTCTAATACTTCCATCGAATGACCGACGTGGGTCCACCACAGTCGATGTCTCCGCCATGTAATTATCAGATTCAGGTATCATTTGTACTCGAAGCTGAGGGTAGTTATCTGAACCTAACTGTAATATGCAAAAATATAATATAGAAATGAGGTCCTTCATATAATAAACAAATAAGCGAATAATTTTTTTCTTGTTGTTAAGAATTTCAGTTTTACCCGTATTAAAGAATTTTCATTATCTTCAGCCGCACGTAGCAAATCCTCAACTTGCGATCGAGCATCGTCTCTTTCAGCAGTTAATTCTTCTATTTGCTTCAGCAGCTGCACATCATATTACACGTAATTATAGGCCAGTAAACGAAGTAACGAACCGAACGTTCAGTCACAGTTTGTGAACCATTCAGTGGGAAGTTCGTTTATGTCCATTTATATAATAAACAAACAAACGTGAACAAAAAAAGTGTTCATTTAGTTAAACAAACGAACATGTACGCTCGTTCATTTATGTTCGTGAACTTTCGTTGACATTTGTTCATCTAAATTCATTTATGTTCATTAGTTTCCACTCGTTAATTATTTTTTTGGCCCATTACAACTTAGTCTAGTTTTAATAACTTTTTAGGCCCAACACGTTGTTCTTATTACCTTCATCTAGTTTTGGCTCAGCTGCTCAGCTGTGTTCGTTCATCTAAGTTGAGTTATGTTCATGAACCGTTTATTTATACTGTTAACCGAATATATACGATAACGAACATGTTCATCTTCTTGAGGAACAAACACGAACAAGAACATGCTCCTTCGTGCTCGTTCAGTTCGTTTACAATCCTATATAATTACGTAAACCACCTTGGTTTTGAAAATTGAACCAGAAAACTAAGTGATTAATGATTACCTTTTCAATTTGTTGGTCTTTTTCACGTATCACCGTGGCAGTATCCAGTGATATTTGATTAGAACTTGGAGATTTTAACTCATTTTCTAATCGGTCCAATTCTCGCTGCAGATGCTTCACTAAAGCTTTGTCTGACATGACCGCATTCACCTGTGCATTAGTACTCACCTCCTTTGCACAACTTGCAAACAAGAGGGTGTTTCTTGATTGTTCAACATGGCTTCTTGCAGGGCTCATCGTACAGATGATCGCAGTTCTTGAATTACCTCCCAAAGATGACTGCAGTATGCGTGTTAGCTTTGAATCTCTGAATGGTATGTGCCCGCTTCTTCCCTTGCTGCATCCAATCACAAAAATGTAAACTTTATTCGTCTATCAATGAATCAAGACTGTATTATATAATAAAAGAGAATAAAAGTTTAACTAACCTAAGCTTTCGAATTACAGTTCCGAGTGTTAATAGGCTGCGGTTTATGTGACATCCCTCTTTTAACCGTGCACCTGCTGTTAACGACTGAGATGCGCGTTCACTTCCAGCAAGATCAACAAAGTTCTATAATAAAAGACAAAAGTGAAAAGGGATACTATTATATCATTTATATCATAGATTATATTCATGCATACCAGAGTTGAAACGAGTGTAGTTGTGCTGTCTCGGCCCATATAGTTTTGGGGCGAGCTTTCAATTGTCTGCATCGAATAATTAAATCATTAAATCATGAAAAGATAATCTTTCAGACATAATATTATCCAATTAGAGTGTTCCTTTACCAGTCTAACGATTTGATGTGATCTAGAGCTTGTTTCGTTTAGTGTTGTTTCTCCAATTTGTCTCTGAGCTGTAAAGATGTATCTTCAATTAGAAACTAAACCAAAAAAATATAATTCGTTGAGATTGCTAAAATTAAAATTGAGAAAGATGTTGACACCTTCACAGACAGAAAGGAGCTCCATCACATGATCCCAGTCCCTAACACTTTCCTCGGTGAGGTTCTCAACAATTGTCCCTCTCTGTTATAAGAGGTCGTGATTATTGTCACCAAAATAAAAGACATGTTAACTGATATTCATACAGTTTAAAACAAAGTTTACCTCCGGATCATCCAAAAGCCTGAGTGGATAACCATCAGTGCTGAGAAGATCTCTGACAGATTCATTATAAATCTCCATAGCTGAGAATTTCAAATGAAAGTCCCTGTCGGGATGCTACATTAAAATTAACCATAATTAGTTAAACTGTTAAAACCGAAACAATATGAAAACCATTATATGATGTGTTTAGTGACTACCTTTTGTACATAATCAAATATATCTGCTAAAGTATACTCAGTGATTCCAGTCATTGTGAATGTTTTCCCACTGCTCGTTTGCCCATATGCAAATATACTAGCTGTAACACAGATCATAATTTCTTTTCAAAACAATAAAACTATTATAATTAATAGAAACCTTTAATTGATGTATATGGTATGTTGTTTTAAACGATTACAATAAAGTCACAGGTAAACGGGCAACAAGTCGCGCCCGGCCGACAAAATACTATGCACAACCCGCAAAACTTTGTTCAAAAAATCCACAGCCTCTGGCACTATGCGGTGTTGGAAAAATCAAGACTAGTCGGCGATTAATTGCTAGTCAGCCAGTGACTAATTAGTTTCTGGGAAATTGACCAGAAAATTGGCAGTCGGACCTTAATTCCGACCGATTTCTGGCAATTTGCCGCAGTTTCTGGCTATTTCATATATATACACATAAAAATATGTATACGTATAAAAATTACATATAAACATATGTATATCAGCATATGTATAAAAAATACATGTAAAAATGTGTGTGTGTGTGTAAATTAGATATAAAAATGTCTGTGTATACATATAAATAAAATTAAAAAATTACATATAAAAATTCCAATCTGATTAATAGCCAGTCCCCACCGCACCGCCCGACTATAACACCAGGGCTAGAAAACCGAATGTATCAAAAGCAAAATGGATAACCACGTGAATCCGACTAACGACCACTTAAAAAAGAGCTCACCATTGATCCCACCGACAACCGAAAGCACAATATCTTTAGCTCCGTCTTGGTACACCTGCCTCGTTGAGCAATCATAGCCAAAAACCCTATCTACACAACACATCTTATTCAAATAAAGAAGATCTAAAGACAGGAAACAAACAAACACAAAATACATACCAAATGTATAAGCAGATGGATACATGGATCTCTCAGGCACAGTAAGGTTCCCATTCTTGTACACAATTGTGTTGTTATCAAAACACTCCCAATCTGACACGTCATTCGTAACAATCTCTCGCCCGTTCAACGGCCGCAACCGTACGGACACAAATATCTTCTCACCACCACTTTCCCCCATTTCCAATTATAGATGGTACATTAACAGTAGCAGCAGTAGTAGTAATAATAATATATGAAATTGGTAGTAGATGAGGGGCCAGCAAAGCGGTTAAGAAGCAATCATCATCTGAAACAACTGGTAATCAACAAAATCAGGTTCAACGCGATATATGAGTCGCAAATTATTATTATTATTATTATTATTATTATTATTATTTTATGAATACGTCGGAAAGCGATAAAATACCAATGATACGCAACTAAATTACACGAAAAGTCGTCAAAGAGGACGGTGTATTTATTTATGCGCGAATACTTAAAGCTCTGGTCCCCCACCTACTACTACTTTTTCCTTGTTTGATTTTACAGACTGTTTTTTCCAAACAGATGTTATGTTCCGACACGTATAGGCTTATACGAGTCGTATAGGTCCTCATGTCTTGTATATACATGTGCAAACGAGCCGAGTTGCTCACGACCTACTCGAGATCATATCGAAACGACCCGAGCTTTTTCCAGCTCAAGCCTCCATTAAAGCTCGTTTAGTTATTACGCACAAGCTTGAGCCTTGTGTATTCATAAGGTTTATTTATTTTAGACTTCTATGTATTAATTCACATTGCACAAGCGAACTGGAGCTGAGCTTTAGCTCGATTAAGGTATTACACGAGCTCAAATTGAGCTTAGGCTCGTTCTAAGCTTTTTCTCAAAATAATTAAAACATATATAATATATTTAATAAAAAATAAACGAGCCAAGCCGGAGCTCGAGAAAATGACTCACTAGACGAGCTCGAAACTACTTGAGCTTGAGCTTGAGCTCGAGCTCAGACTTGGCCCGTTTACACCCCTGCTTGTAGCTTTAGGCCTACACGAATTTCATAGACACTCTTGTTTTGCATGTTCGAAATTCTTACCCAAGTTATACTCAGAGGGCATAGCCTCTAAGCCTCATGTATGTGCTTTTAGAATATGTTATAAAAATCCTATTAAAAGTCATTAACTCTTTTTAATTATATACCATAAAAATAACAAATATACGAGTCATGCGTGCTTTTAATATACCATAAAAATAATAAATATACGAGTCATGCGTGCTTTTATGACCCGTGCATCTCTATATGTCTATACAAGTGGTATATATGGGACGTGATATCACATTATAAGGCCTGGCGTTTGTAAAACGTTAAACCGCCATTAATTCATCTGAATTTCGTTTAATAAGAACGTTCGGAGCAGAATTAGGTTAAAATTGTACAGAATTTGAATTCACCTTCCATGACGTCATGATTCGTATAGATCTGTTAAATGTCTCTCTCCCTCCACAAGTACATAATAATAAATGTAGAGAGAGAGTAGTGACAGGAGTTATGAATTTGCAGAAGAGATGATGAAGATATTGATTCTGATGAATTTGGGAATGAAATTGAATTAGGGATTTGGGTGTTGGTGTTGAAGGAATCAAAATTTTGACATAAATTGCCGCCTGATTATTATTATAATTATTATTATTGTTATTATGGAAAAAGAGTTTTTGTGTCCACGTGCTTGAATTTAGAGCCATATAAAATAGTATACATAAAATTTCGTAAACATCACGTACCATCAAATTTAACATCAAATCTTTGTCTATAGCAAAGCTGTGAATGGTGTTAGGTGTTAGTTATCTTAGTATTTATTAGGCTGAGGGTAGTGGAGGGTGAGTGATTGGCACGGCCGCCTACGTGGCTCGCGAATACCGTTACACCCCCAGGTGAGCCGGGGTGCGGTGGTCCGGCGTGGGTGTGACCGCGGGAGCAAAATAGCCTTTGGGTTGTTTGGGTTTTCAAAAAAATAGTCGTTGGCTATTTTTAATTCCTTTTTTTTAATAAATAACACATTATAAATAACTATCTCGTTTTATAACAATAACACATCATTCTCACTACATTTCTCTCTAATAATTTCATAATCTATCAACTTACAAACCATGTCAGGTTGGGGCAACATCAACGACACTCAATTTCTCGAGGAATGTAACTACATGGACGACGATTCGTTTCAAGAGTTCATTGGGATGTTACAACCCGATTTTTCGGTCCCGGAAGCACAACCGGAGCCGGCAAAACGATCCCACAAAAAGAAGGGGAAGAAGACCGGCGAAGCGGAAGTCTACTCTGTGGTCTAAAGAAGAGAAGCTTGGATTGAAATATCCCAAGATCGGAACGCGGGTAAATTATTTCGTGAATTTTATTGTTTAATATATCTTTTAAGTTTTATGTGTACTTATTACATTTTTTGTTATTTATTTTGTAGCCGACTTTCAAAAAGCTCGAGTTTTTTGGGCCAAGGTTCGGGAATGATTTTATGATCGAGTGGGGAGTAGGGCTCGTACCGATAATATGATATCGGGTCGGTGGACCGTTACTCGTAAATATGTAGGATTGTTTACCAATATACATAACCGCAATGCTAACCAAATGCGGCCGAGTGGTTCCGATGATCTCGCGGTTTACCGATTCACTTGTGATGAATGGAAACAAGAGGTGTTGCGGAGGTATGGGGTGGTGAAGACGTTTGACGATGGCTACTTGTGGGAGGTGTTAAGAAAGTGCTCAGAATGGATTGAACTATGTGCGGAGGACATGGGCGATGGGGCAAAACGTACAAAAACTAGTGCGTCTGGCACAATCGTCTCTTCGAGCGGGTCGGAGAATCAAATTGACTTCGACCTAAACTTGTCCGAAGGTCATTTGAAAGACCAAGGTTGTAGCCGCCCTCCGGGTAGGGATCGTGGGAAAAAAATGGTTGTTGATGGCGACTATAAAAAAGAAATTAAGGAATTGTCAAGTGGCCTCCACTCGATTGGTGAAGCTCGACACAAAAGAAACTGTTTCAAGAGTTTGGCTTTTCTAGCCAAAGACTTTAGCCACCTACCGCCATACGACCAAGCGCTAATGGAGGAAGAAAAAGAACGTATTCGGAAGGAATTTGCAACACAAAAATAAAAGCGCTATTTATATGTATTTTTTTATCTTCCTTTTTATTTTTCATTTTATTTTCCTTTTTATTTATGTTTTAATGAAGTATTTTAATCTATATTTGTGTATATAACAAAAAAAATAATAAATAAAAAAAATCAATCAAGCCCCTGACCAAGCCCCTGATCACCTGGACCACTACACTCTCTGGGGCTTGGTTGAGGGGCTTGATCATGTGTCACATCAACGCCTACGGGACGCAAATATATTGGATCACTTGGGGCTCAACCAAGCCCCACTACCCTTAGCCTTAGGTTTATAAACGGGTAAATTTTTATTTTTTAAAGGTCCTACACACTCATCTATTTTTATTGTTACTCATAAACTACTTTAAGAAATAACCTATACTCATATAATTAATCTTTTCAATTTTCGTAATAATTACTATTACATTATGGTAATTAATCTTATAAGAGTAATTGTGTTACTTGTAAAACTATAGCGTAATTATTCGTATGCTAGCTAAAATGAAGTAATGTAATCTATACTTTAAGTTAAAGCTTTAATCTTCACTCCCAACTGCAACAAAACATTTTCAATTTTCGTAATAATTACTATAACACTATGGTAATTAATCTTATAAGGGTAATTGCGTTACTTGTAAAACTATAGCGTAACTATTTGTATGCTAGCTAAAATGAAGTAATGTAATGAAATTAGGCTACCTGTAAATTGTAGCATAATTATAATTACGTTAGCTGAAAAATGTCATAGTGTAATTATATAAATTACCAAATTGTCACCGCGCTTTATACGTGTGGTGGGTCCAACTATTAATTTTTTGTTTGATATTTTCGTATAGTGGACCAACTATCATACATGTCATCTAAAACTAACTGGTTACACTGTATTAGAGAAAAAAAAACCATTGGTCTACCGTGTAAGAAAATAGGTTAGAAGTTGGAATTGTTCTCATGCATTTCTTTAGTTATGATTAACACCGACAATAGTACAAAGTTTAGATTATTAAAATCCCTAATTGAAAGTATGAACTCGGAGATCATTTCTCTTATGACAATCTTGTATTACCTTGTTCAACGTTATGTTATTCATCATCTAGCTATATATGAAAATTGAATATGATATTATGATAGAATGATTTAATATAAGTCAGGTATACAAAAAAGCACTTTAGAGAGTGGGGACACTCACAGGTAAGAGGTTTCAGGTGGGGCAGAAGCAACACTTTCAGTGGTGCGTGTAGTGGGTGCGGTTGATTAATACGTACCCGAAGAAAGGGGAAGAGAGAATGAGATGCTTGTTTGTGTGGGGAGAGAGACCATGCGGGTTCACGGGTAATGGAGCGTCGGTGGCAGCAAATTCCGACTAATGATTTTTCGACCAGTAATTGGCTTTCCAACGGGGTGACGGCGGTCGACGGGTTATTCCCCAACCTCCCTTTTATCCATTAAAAAGTACGAGTATCTTACATATTTGTAATAAATAATTAATTTATATCCTGTATAATTTCCAAACAATTTAATTTATATTTTTGTATTAACTAAATATTTGGTTATTTTCAATGTGATGTATTAGTATAGTGTAGGAAGCTTGAGTTTCTTAATGCAGACCCATGTTTAATCCCCATATACAACACTTTTGGGATGATGTTAGTGGCTTAATGAAGGAAGACCAGAATGTTTGTAATATCTAGTTCAATCCCGGAGGTGTCGCTTAGGTTGGGCTAACTTGCAGTGGCTTTTTGCTATTGAATCACGGCGTACTAAGTACCTAGATAATTACTTATATGTTTGTGTTGTTTGTTTTGTTTGTGGTGGTGCCTTTTTTGGGGACCTCCAATGGAGGTTAGCTTCCCTCCCAACCCGTTTTGGGGGTCTTGGGATTTGCTCGGCTGAGGATGCCTCTTCCTACGCTTTTGTGGCTTCAAGGGCCCAATCTTGGGTTCTTCAAGACCACATCCTACGGGAGTGTGGGGTTGGGTTGTTTGACTCTGATTATAGGGGTGCGTTGGATACCCTGCATAGTTCTCTTCCTGATCTTGATCTTGGCGGTTTCGACTTTAAAGACACCGCCCCTCCTAAAGCCCAGAAAATTTTGGCGAATGCCTTATATGGTGAAATCGTCAAGACAGTTGAAGAGAAGTTCGTTTTGTCCCCGTGGCAGCGAGCCGTGTTTGAGTGTTTGCGTGCCCCTCACGCTCAGGATTTCCTGTCAGTTGTTCCCATGAAGGTTTAGGGCAATGTATGTCGGCAGTGGAATATCGGGCCATCCTCAAATACCGGTTGATGGTACCCCTTTTCCCGGTGGATGACCCGTGTCCCGTATGCCGAAAGGCTTGTTTGGATTCTTTTGGGGAGCATGCAGTCCATTGCAAAGAATTACCGGGCTTTAAATACCAACATGATCTAGTTCGAGATGTGCTTTACGACGTCCTTAAGCGGGTCGGGATCTCGGCAAAAAAGGAAGCCCCAGTGAACTTCTTAACCGACCCTTTAGATGGGAGATCAACCCTACGAACCGCTGACATTCTTGTTTTTGGATGGGAAAAAGGGAAGCATGCGTGCGTTGATTTGACATGTGTGTCCTTCCCGTTGGGCTATGGGACCACGGGTTTGTGGTGGGTCATACGATAAACAAGGCAGAGGCGGGTAAAGTAGCTAAACACGAGAAAGCTTGCCTTGAGAATCAGCACGTGTTCGTACCGTTTGCTTTTGACACCTTTGGCGCTCTCGGCTCTGACGCGGTTCAGTTCCTTAAGCGGGTTCAGCAGGTGGTCAGCAGTAACTCCGCCCATGCTAAAGGGAACGTTGTGTTTAGCAGGGTAGAGTTTGCTATTTAGAAGGGGGTAGCGGCGCAGCTTGTTGCCCGTCTATGTGCCGTTAAGATAGAAATAGAGGATAAGATGCGGGGGTCGGAATTTGCAATATATGAAGTTATATTTATAAAAAATTAAAAAACGTTAATTATATTAAAATTCAAAAATAAAAATAAATTCACGTCGCCACTCAACATCAACATAAAAAAAGATAAAAAGATTTCCTATATGAAACAAAAAATAAAAACGTAAAAAAATATGTTAAAACATTTAATTTAATAAAATATGAAAGTTGAGTGACCTAATTGGAACACTTCTTAAAGTTGAGTGACCTAATTGAAACACTTTTGAAACTTGGTTACCATTCTATAAAATTGCCCCAAAGAAGGGGATATTTCATAGAATAGTAACCAACTTTCAAAAGTGTTCCAATTAGGTTACTCATGCATATTTTTCTCAAATCGGGTCACTAAATCTTCAAATCGAGTCTCACCGATTTTTTTGTTTGTTAAGAAAGAAATAGAGGATAAGATGTGGGGCTCAGAATTTGTAATATATGTAGTTATATTTATAAAAAATTAAAAAACGTTAATTATATTAAAATTCAAAAATAAAAAATAAAATTCACGTCGCCACTCAACGTCAATATAAAAAAAAGATAAAAAGATTTCATATGTGAAACAAAAAATAAAAACGTAAAAAAATATGTTAAAACCTTTAATTTAATAAAATATGAAAGTTGAGTGACCTAATTGGAACACTTTTTAAAGTTGAGTGACCTAATTGAAATACTTTTGAACTTGGTTACTATTTTATAAAATTGCCCCTATAAATAAATATATGTACTTTTCTCTATTGAAATCTCAATAATAATTTTTGTTTTATGTAAACAATAATGAGTCTATATGTTTAAAGTGTGACAACTCATCAATTTAATAAAATTTTACGAATGTATAAAATCGATAAAAAAAACAATAAAGCAAATAAATGTATATGATCAAGATAGAGATAAATATAGAGAGCTGAATTTGTGGGTTTTTTAAAATAAAAGAAGTTTAGAAAAATAAAATATATTTTAGTTAAATTAAAGTTAGCTAAATTGGTCAAAACTAATTTACATTATATCTTGTGGATAAAACAACCCGGCAAAATTTTGTTTTCGATTTTGTTGCTCTACAATCAGTTGCTCTATCGAAAAATGATGTCAATTCTATAATTTTTCGGTTAATTCCATCGTTCATTAACCAATTATTGTTGTTCAGTTTGTATTACGCGGGCTATGTTCTGTCAACGAATTTGCACTCTGCCTTTTTTGGGTTACGTTTGTTCATTTTATGTACTCTAGATCAACAATTATGCCTACAATTGGTGTTCGTTCTTCAAGTTCTTCCATCAACGATTAATCGATTATGCCATCGAATGATACTTATTATTTGATTTTTGTTTTGGTTCGATATAGAGATACATCGACTATTCATGTTCAAATCGTGTTGCCTAATTCCATCTAATCACTTATTTTCTAGTTTGGAAGTTCTTATTAGATTCTCTAGTGAATTGCAGTCATACTTCGGTTTGACTTTTTATCGTTGATTGAGGAAAAAGAATGATAACATGAAAAATGAATAAAATAAAAACAGTTATAATAAAATAGTTCAGAAAAATTTTAAACAAAGACCACCTAAATGATAAATATTTTTCCAGCTACACCGCTTTTATAAATAAGTTTTTTAATTTCACTTTTAAAAGAAGAATCTATATAATGTAATTTGTTTCAAAACTAATTCAAAAGCTTATTCATAATACGTATTTGTTTATTATTGTGTTTGTGCCACGTGTAAATATTTAAAAAGGAAAATTGAAACTGATATACCATTTGATTTGAAATACTTAAAAAGAAAAAAAATTATATTACTTTTTAAAAAATAAAAGTAAATATTTGCTTTTGAATATTGAATTTTTTGAAAATATATTTTAAGTTAAGTATTTATTCTAAAGTAATGTGGAGGAAAATAAAGTGTTACGGACATCAACCAAAAGCTGCTAAAGGATTATTGAATTTGAAAGTAAGGACAACTTTGACCAATAATGCCTCCATTTCATTCGAAAATGTCACCTTCATTTGTCAAAAATACTTAACATATTAGTTATTATTTTTAGCATAATATTTTGTATTCCTTGATGCTTAATTTAGTTATAAAAGGAAAAATAGACACCTTAAAAAAGATAAGAAAATATGACATTTAAATGTGTTCAAGACGGAAATCTATGAAAGTTTAAGTAATTTTGAATTTGGAGGTTTATATCTCATAAATACTCAGTATCATAAAAATGTGGGTAAAAAATAAAAAGAAACATTTTTTAAACACGATAATGTATTCCATTTCTCACAAAAGGAAATATCATATTTAATGTCATGTCAATTCAAACAAAGCATCGTTGGGATGTCGAGAGTAGCTATGTTCTTTATTTGTTTTTGTAAGTAGAACTAAAATTGGAAGGGAGACATTTAAAGACTTAAAACTAAAAGTGGAAGACTTTGAATTCAAGTCTTACTTATTACCATGACTAAAAAGAAATCCGTGTTAAACAATAAAAAGCACTATAGACATTTTAGTTATCTAAAAATAAATATAATGTAACATTTTTTAATAAAATATTACTACCTTATTTGTTTTCCTACCTTCAGCTTAATCGATAACTTAATAATTTTATAAATTTATCAGTAAAAATTAACCGTAAAATGAGAGTTATAAAACATTTCATTCAAATTATTTGAATAAAAAATATTCCAAATTAATTTTGATTGTTATCGTATGCTGAATGAACTATATTATCCATGATTATTTACTTACTGGCTTTATGAGATAATTTGATTAACTCAAGATGCGAATGCAATTGATCAACTGTCGATTGCTTAATAGTCACATCAATCACGTCTATTATCCATGATTCTTTACTTACTGGCTTTATGAAATAATTTAATTAACTCAAGATGCGAATACAATTGATCAACCGTTAATCGTTTAATAGTTACATTAATCAAGTCTTTTGAGTGTTGATCATTGTTTTTTTAATTGCTTTTGTGTTTGAAACGTACATTTGGAACATTTCAAGCAATGTTATTCTATTTCATGATATTCGTATGCGTTATCAACTTTGACTTTTGGTTACTAATTTTTTAATTTATTCAATTCTCTTTGTCGCAACACAATTGTCAATCACTTTTATGAATAATATTTGAGCTTACATGATAACGATGTGGTAACAAAATGCTCATTAACCATGTAAAACAAACTAAAAAGTAACCTTTGACCAGGTATGGTGTTATTAGTAAGACCGTTTCTATCATATCACGATTCATGCCATTGTACAAGTACCTTTTCACCCTACCCAATGATCAAGGAAAACATTATTCAAATTGAAAATGAAAACATATTTAAATATACACAAAATTTCAAATTATGTTTCGATGCTTTAGTATTTGATGTGGACAATTCTAATAGCATAATAAATATCATTTACAATTCCTTATTTCACCTCACGTGTTTGGTGGTTCATAGAAGAACACATCCATTCAATTCTTCTAAAGTGTATGTATGTTTCTTCATACATTTTTAATGTAACAATTTATTATCTTTTTAACGTCCTTTTGAATCACCAACGAGCCACTAAAACACTCAATCATATTCATTACACTTTCAAGAAGAAACTACCATATATGAGAAAACCCACCCGATCATATACAATTTTTGTTTTTCACGTTTTTTTATTTGATATCAACCACTAAATTAGGGCCGTTTATATAGCTTTGGCTCTCAACTCGCTTTCGACTTGTATAGATTCTGGCTCAATAAATCTAGAATTGATTTGGTTGGATCTTACTGGCTCATATTAATGTCCAAATCAAGTACGGGCAGAAAATAGCTCGCTTTTTATAGTAACGCGGTCGATGGCTTGTAGTTGACCTTTTTTTTTATGATCCTTCGATAAAAAGATTCATTCTCTTCATAAAAAATAGGAAATAGAACCAATAAAACCAATAAAGATGTCGTTTTCCATTCATACCTGGAGTTGAACATAGTAAAATAAGAAATTGAAAGATTTCGTTGAAATTGTTCATTTGGAAATTTCCCGAAAAGCTAATCATAGGTTCCTCTCTCCATCAGAACAATAGGGCCGTTATGCTCATTACTAAACTTGTTGTAGAGATGAAATATAAACAAGGTATATCTTTTTGATCAGAGGTTGAATTGATCATCAGAAGAAGAATTAGGCCAAAAATTAGGATACATTCTAGGAAAATCAAACTTCCATCGAAGAGAAGCAAATGAAAGGCTTTCATAAAAATTCTCGTAGAATCGAGAATGAAGTTTTCATTCTGTACATGCCAGATCATGAATTAGTAATTGCATCCAATTTCTAATCTGTTGTCCGTGATCTGTAAATATCCATGTTATATGCAAGTAACCCGATGCACACATGTGCTGTCCTACATCCCAGTTTAGGATAAACAATAAGGAAATGGGGTATCAATTAAAGCTATAAAGAAATAAAAAGATAAACTCTTTGGTATCATCTTTTTGTATCACTAGGCAAATGAACTCAAAAATAGGTTAATGTTAATTGATAAAATGAATATAAAGAAATTATGATTGTTGTGTATACTACATTAAAATTTATGACATTATTATTACTGATCAATAAAATCAATATCTGCAAAAATGGGAGTATCAAATTATTTTATGGTAAAAAATTCATCTATTTCAGTTCTTTTGAATGAACAAGAAGAAAACAAATAAAACAGAAGATCTGTTGAATTTCAAGTAGTAAGTTTCACCAATAAGATACGGAGACTTACTTCACATTTGGAATTGCACAAAAAAGACTATTTATCTCAGAGAGGCCTGCGGAAAATTTTGGGAAAACGTCAACGGTTGCTGGCTTATTTGTCAAAACAAAATAGAGCGTGTTATAAAGATGGAAACCGAGCGTTTGGTGGTTTAAAATGCAGAATCTCGTCTCGATCATCATTTATCAGGACTCTTCGGCGTAAGTTCCTTGGCTTGGACAGGGCATTTAGTCCATGTCGCTATTCCTGCATCCAGAGGGGAGAACGTTCGATGGAATAATTTCTTAAATGTATTACCACATCCCCAAGGGTTAGGCCTACTTTTTACAAGTCAGTGGAATCTTTATGCTCAAAATCCCGATTCAAGTAGTCATTTATTTGGTACCTCCCAAGGAGCAGGAACTGCCATTTTAACCCTTCTCGAGGGATTCCATCCACAAACCCAAAGTTTATGGCTAATTGATGTGACTCATCATCATTTAGCTATTGCATTTATTTTTCTCATTGCTGGGCATATGTATAGAACACATTTTGGAATGGGGCACAGTATGAAAGATCTTTTAGATGCTTACATATCCCTCCGGGAGGGCGATTGAGACGTGGTCATAAGGGCCTTTATGACACAATAAATAATTTGATTCATTTTCAATTAGGCCTTGCTCTAGCTTCTTTAGGGGTTATTACTTCTTTGGTAGCTCAACATATGTACTTTTAGATAAACCTCTTAACGAATTAGAAGACCTAGTATACTGCGGTGTGTGATTTGATCGAAATTCTGATTTTACAGATTCGAAATGAGAAACTGTCATCCCATTTAATCCAATCGGGATGCCCTTACCTAACTTCTTTTTTTGAATATTTGAACGATTTTAAAAAGACTCAGAATAAATACTAATATAAAATGATTCAATAAGTTAGTGCATATCTTGATTTTTTATTAACTTTTTTCGAAATATGCAAGATCCGGTGAATCGGAAACAATTAATTAAGAATAATTTTTTTTATGGAACAGACATATCAATATGCGTGGATAATACATTTTCTTCCACTTCCAGTTCCTATGTTAATAGGGCTAGGACTTCTTCTTTTCCCGACGGCAACAAAAAGTCTTCGTCGTATATGGGCTTTTCAGAGTGTTTTATTGTTAAGTATTGTCATGATTTTTTCTATCAATCTGTCTATTCAACAAATAAATAGTAGTTCTATCTATCAATATGTATGGTCTTGGATTATCAATAATGATTTTTCTTTATAATTCGGATACTTTATCGACCCACTTATTTCTATTATGTCAATATTAATCAGAGGAATTCTTCCAGTAGTATCGGCCATTTCCGCCACTTCCCTCCACATTTCATCAAGTGGTCATGCTAGAGACATAAACAGGCATGGATAATTATGAGATGAGATCCTTTCGAATGGGCTAAGAGAGAGAATACCTAGAATGATTAGTCTATTATTTTAGTTCTTTCTCGTTTTCTTAATTGAAGAAATAATTGGAAAATAAAATAGCAAGTACAAAAATGAGTAATAACCCCAGTAGAGGCTGGTACGATTCAATTCAACATTTTGTTCCTATTATTCGTTGTTACTGGACGACTAACCAATTCCTTAAAAGATAAAAAAAGATTTCAACAAAAAGCGCTTATACAACTATGAATAACAAAGCTCAAATCTACTTACATTTGCGGTAACATTCTAATTCATTTCATGAATTATTAGAAACTCACTTATCAGATTCACATTTTACCTTATCCTTAGTTTATAGCCCTAAACTCATAATGGCGATAAATAGATTATTTGAAATTCAATAATTTTCTATTGAATGTGACATTATTTACATCGACAAACAACAAGTAAAGGAAGAAAGAAATTATTTAGCACCTTTTTCCAATACTTATTGAAAGTGCATTGCTGTGTCAGAAGAAGGATAGCTATACTGATTCGGTATACTCTAAAGACGCACTCGGTACAATATTGACGATCTCACAAAGATTTTTTTCAGTGAATTTACAGTTACTAATCCAATCTTTTACGGAATCGGTCCCCTTTTGACTGTACAAGAATATGTGGAGCTCAGCATGTCTGGAAGCACGGGAGAACGTTCTTTTGCTGATATTATTACTAGTATTCGCTACAACTCAATTCCTTGAATGTTGGTAGTTTGTTACTTTATCATTTGGGACTTGCATAATTTGGTAACATTTGGTATGACTGTTAAACTATTACTCATTTTTATTATGAAACGAAATATAAAAATCGAGAAAACTGTGCCATGAGCTAGAGCTAGCTAAAGCTATATACGAGCTCAGTTTAAAATAATCAAAATATCGAATCTTAGATCAAGTGTCTCGTTTAATAGCCCTACATTTCCAAAACTAGAATAGACACAATGGAGTTAATGGCCATTTTCGTCCCTGTGGTTTGCTACTTTCGCCACTTCAGTCCAAAATTTGTATTTTTGTCAATTTAGTCCTCATAGTTTTAAATATTAGCCATTTACATCCTATCCGTCTAACGGCATCCAGCTATGCCGTTAGTTTAAGGGTATTTTTGTCTTTCTCCTTTTTATTTTGAGTTATTGGTCATTTTCGTCCCTGTGGTTTGATACTTTTGCCAATTCAGTCCAAAGTTTGAAATTTTGTCAATTTAAGTCAGTTTTTTTCTATAACCCTTGAGAGCATTATCCAAGCCCAAAACAAGTCTGCATTTACTCTGTCGACAGCAGTAATCATACCCCCTCCTCTCGTATTTAGTTTCTAGACGGTTCCTAAACTCTCCCCCATGGTGGAATTCAATGGTAAAGTGGTCAAAGCAATTCCGTGAAACCGAATTGTACGGAAAAAACTAAAAATCGTTTCTTTGATGAATGCATAATATTTAGGGTTTAGAGATTAACATATCATAACGAAAATTTGGGTCGTAATCAACTTTTATACATTAATCAACAAAACAATTTTTAGTTTTTTGTGTATAATTCGATTTCAGGGAATTACCTTGACCACTTTACCATTGAATTCCACCATGGAGAAGATTTTAGGAAATGTCTAGAAACTAAATATAAGGGGGGGGTATGATTACTGTTGTCAACAGAGTAAATGCATACCAGTATTTGAGGTTGCTCGATGGTTTTGGGCTTGAATTATGCTCTTTAGGGTTATAAACAAAAAACATAAAAAATAAAAAAAACTGAATTAAACTGAACATTAAATTGACAAATTTTCAAACTTTGGACTGAATTGGCAAAGATATCAAACCACAGGGACTAAAATGACCATTAACTCAAAATTAAAAGGAGAAAGACAAAAATACCCTTAAACTAACGGCATAGCTGGATGCCGTTAGACGGATGAGACGTAATTGGCTAAAATTTAAAACTATGAGGACTAAATTGACAAAATTAAAAATTTTGGACTGAAGTGGCGAAAGTAGCAAACCACAGGGACGAAAATGGCCATTAACTCGACACAATGGACCAATTACTAAAAACAGCTAAACATAAAGGAAAGCGTATGTGAACTGAACGTGTACATTTTTGCTAGACCATTCCCATCCCTTTATATGTACTCTTGGTATTTTCCACAAATTAGCTATACGGATTCAAAACCAAGTATAATTTAATTCAAGAAATCATCTACTACAGCCTCAGGTGGCGAAGAGCCGACATCGAGGTGCCAAACCTTCCCGTCGATGTGAGCTCTTAGGGAAGATCAGCCTGTTATCCCTAGAGTAACTTTTATCCGTTGAGCGACAGCTCTTCCACCCGGCATCTATACTCTCTAATAAAAGACTACAAGTTGTGTCACTTGTCACTCCTGCATTAAACCTCATCCATTTTAACGAATTTATAATAATAAAATAATAGTTACCATTCTTAAAATTTATGGTTCAAAATTTGTTAATTTAATATATACTTCATATTTATTTTTAAACATTTGATATTTATAATTATATTTTACTTTAAAATTGTTTTAAAGACTATTGTACAACCAGTGTTTTAAAAACCGGTTCAAACCGGCCGGTTAAACCGGATTTCGCACAGCAGGCCGGTATTTTGAGTCCGGTATTTTTGACTGGTTTGCTAGAACATCGTACCGCCGGTTTTTGTCTAAAATACAAGTTTTTACCGGCAAACCGGTTTTGTGTCCGAGAAATTTTTATTTTCGCGGCCCGTATTTTTTCGAAATAACTTTTAACCCAACAATAAACATTCAAACGTGTAAACTTTATGACTATTTTTTAATAAACTAAGTGCTTTTGCATTATTTTTTTAATATGGATTAACTTTTTGATTATTTTTTGTTATGGAATCATTTACTTTTAGGTTATTTTTGGATGAAAATTATATTTATATAAAATTATAAGGTAAACTATTTAACCGGTTGAACCTTCCGGTATAACCCGGTTCAACCGGTTGTACCAGTTTTTAGCTTAATCCGGTACAAGTAAAATACCGGTTTTTAAAACATTGTGTACAACGACTGTATTAATAGTGTTTAACAAGTTGTTTATTGTATACTGATTATATTTATTAAATATAGTATTTTCAAGAATTACTCATATAATACACGAACCTCAAATTAGTGTACCTATAAAGTTAAATTAACTGACGATAGCCTTTTGCCCTCTTGGCCCAGTGACACTATGTGTGTAACATATTTTCCTTATTTTCCCTCGTAGACTATTAAATTGAATATTGGGTCATACATTTAAAAAGAAAGGGTGGTCTATAGTATTCACTAAATTAACCTCGTAAACTTACAAATAACTAGATGAAATATTTAATTATATAGTTTGAACTACAATATTTATATAATAAAAAAGTAAAGCTATAAAATTACTATAGTTAAAAAACTAAAAAGTAATAATAATTACTATGATACAAGCAATTAATTTGTACAATACGTTAATTAGTTTGTATTTGGTTATAAGAAAACCATCCATTTTCATAAATTATTAATTTGCTTTAAGTTATCATCATCTTTGTTTTCAAAATAGGGACATGAGGCTTTTGACTTTCCATGTGGAAGCCTTCCTGTTCACAATGAGCAAACCATGCATGTGGAGGGAACAAATGTTCCTTGGTATTACTCATGTTTCATGATTAGAGAAGAATATAATTTAAATCACAAATCATACAAATAATTGTATACTATGTATTTAAAACTAAAGAGAATATATATTACTAATGAGAACAAGTGAACAACATAGTTCTAACTTAACTCTTAGTGCAACATAGTGTTGTGATTCTACAAAAGACACTATGTCATCACTAGACAAATTTCATAATATATGATGTAATTTTTAATCGAAGATAATGTTGGTAAACGTAATTACTTGAAACATCTCAAGTTTTAATGAGTCAAATTGTGTGATAGTTTTATTAACATCCATTTAAACAATGCAAATGTGTATCACCCGTATTAGTTGAAGACTCAAGATTGTATATAAAATTAGTTATATACAATCTTCAGCTAATAACCCTTCATTTTGTAAATTCTAATGAAGTGTTTCAACATTAGAACCAGTTTCTCTTTAAACCCCTCGGTTTATATTTGAAAAATCATATCCCAAATTTTATAATGGTGAACTATAAGTCTATAATAGTGAATACTCAAGGAAGAATGTAATAAATGACGCACATGATTTTAGCTCGGGATTTTGACACACACAGAGATCGTTAGACAAACCTTGTAGTATTTGCCTTTTTGTTACGTTGTGTTAACTTATGTATATGTTTTAAACGACATGCAAGTACGCTTGTAAATTAATTATTGTTTTTCAAAATTTTAAGAGATATATTGATTAGTTGCGTTAATGATACAGGAATCCTCAATACGAATGCAACTTCACTAATTAAAAAGAATTTATGACTACTTGAACTCTTAGGCTATGCGTAGTGGAGCCAGTGGCGGCCCCAGAAGTTTTTTTATGAGGGGCAGGAATTTTTATATGTCGGTTGTTTTCAACTTAACGGTAAGTAAACTTCGATTCGGGTTGGATCATATAACAAAAATAATAAACTTAAATTAAATTTCAAATACATAACAAAATTTCATCAATCATCATATTATATATATATAATAGATATGCAGTATTCGTAACTATTAATTAACAATGTAACAAATGCAAATAAACAACTATTCTATAAACTATTAATTAACAAATACTAATATAAGTAAGTTAAATATTTTTTTCTTAAAATTGTGATTATTGAGATTAATTTATAAAATGATTAAAGTGTTTATGATAATTGATGAAACTGGTTGGATGAACCATCATATGAATTGGTTGTAGTTTCTTTTAAAGATACTTTTTTATATGAAATAATGTAAATGAATTGAAACTTTTAACGGCTAATTATATAAACTATAAGTGTTGTATTTAATTTTTTTTTTTTGAACGATAGCAAATGAATTAAGATATTCTAAAGCCAAAATCATATTAGCTACTAAAATTAAGTTAGCATACGATAATTTAAATCTTATCGGGTGCAAAGTATAAACTATAAAACTAAGAGGAGTATATGTGCATTTTTTAATCTTTTACTGATAGCAAGAAAAGTAATAAAAAACTGTCAGCAAAGTACACTATTACTTAAAAGTTATATGAGTGAAACTATTTTTCACTTCTTTCTTCATCTTCCACCACTTCTTTCTTCTTCATCATCTACCTTCACATGATAGTTGCAGAGCTCAAAGGTTTTGTTGAAAACTCAATAATTTATAACTTTTTATTCTCTTTTTCACTATGATCCTTTAGTAGTTCCGTTAATGGAGGCGGTGTCAAAATTTCAGGGGGGGGGGGGGGGGGGGGGGGGGTTGGGAAAAATCGCATATATACTTGAAGAAGTTTAGAATTTAAGGTGGGCGGCTGCCCACCCTCGCTACACACTGGGTCCGCCTCTGAGTGGAGCGGCTACAAATTGGGATGAATTGCGACATGTGGCGCCCAGTTAGCAAGGGATGAGAATTTGGTTTTGGGGTGTAACGGCGTAGGGACTACAAATAGTAATATATATATATATATATATATGATTTCTTTTAAGAACCACTCCCACTTATAAGAACTTGAGAACCAAATGTGTGATCCAAATTTAACCACATCATCCATACATAAAAAAAACTAAAGGGTACCATGGTCTTTTAAACATGTCTTCTCTCTCATCAATAATTACCTTTTTATTGTGCTAATTGATGTACTTACTTTATTGGTAGTATTATTTTTAGGCCATACGTAATGGGCGGTAATATGGGGCGAAATGGGCGATATTTTGGTTGAACACCGCCCACCCCCGGCGATAATTGGGCGAAAAGGGGCAGGGGCGGGGTATTATTATCGCCCGTTGAAGATGATAATAATAATAATATTTTAATAACATGACCGTTGTCAAACGGTCCATTTAAAAAAAATTAAACAATATATATATATATATATATATATATATACACCCTTCTTCTCCATTTTATATCCATTTTATACACAAATCATACCTAATTTCTTACAAAAAATAAACAAAATGAATCCTAGAAACAACCCGAACTACCAACTCCCTGCTTTCGGTCAAGCGTATGGTTCGCAATCGAGCCAACCGAACTACCAATTCACTGGTTTTGGTCAAACGTATGGTTCGCAATCGAGCCAACCAAACCAACCGAACTACCAATTCCCTGGTTTCGGTCAAACGTATGGTTCGCAATCAAGCCAACCGAACCAACCAAACTTACAATGGAACCAACTGAGCCAACCGAACCAACCGAGCTATCCGTATCAACTTTCCGACCCGAACCTAAACATGTATGCCAACTTTCTCAGCCCCCAAAACACAATGCCGGCGTTCGGGTCTACACCACCGGAGTCGGAGCCGGTGACGGTACCGGATACGCAAACGTCACGGGCCTCTGGTTCAAGCAAAAAGCCGCCCCGTAAACACAAAAAAAAAACAACCGGGGGAGACGACGGCGCAACGTGATCCATACAAGCATTGGAACGAGGAGTTGGAGGTGGCCCTTGCAAGGGCTTGGATCGTCATTTCGGAGGATCCCGACGTCGGTAAATTTTTTAATATTAAGTATTTATTAAAAATGTATTTAGAGTTTATTAAAATATATACTAACTGTTACAAATAATTTTAATTTGTAGCTAACTTTCAAGCCACCAGGGTGTTTTGAAAGAAAGTATTTGAAGCTTGGCTCGCGATAACCGGTAAACCCGAAGACTACCGGGGAAAAGAAGCGGTTCAAGCCTACTGGAAGGGGCTTAACGCCGATTGTCAAAAATTTGCCGGGATAATTAACCGGTTGCAGGGGTCCGGATGGCGTAGCGGGCATAACGACGTCGACATTATAGGTCAAGCCTTGAGCGACTTTCGACCTCAGGGTCACACTGTTGAGCGGCCCGGGAAACCGTTCAAGTTTTTGAGTTGTTGGGAAAAGCTACGTCGTTGCTCGAAATGGAATGTGGTACCAACCGTTCCGGCCGCCCGACGAGCCGGCTCATCCCGGCCTTCAAAAAGGTCGAAGACATCGTCGTCAACAAATCCGTGCACACCAAACATGTCACACCCCCCATACTAGGCCTAGGCGTGTGACTCGATAGTTGGTACCGCATTTGTAAATAAATCAGAGTTACGGTTAATTAGCGGAAGACTTATAAAATATAAGGATCAAAGTTATAAAATATTTACATTACAAAAGATGGAAACAAGTTCCATTTGTGTTTACTTGTTTTAAGTTTACAAAACCACCATTTTAGTTATATTAACATTTAACACAAATTATCCGAGCCATCGGATTCTTGAGCCTTCGTCCCTTAGCTCTAATCTTGGTTACCTGCAAAATGTTATAAAAATACGTCAGCAACGAATGCTGGTGAATATGCTGACGCGAAAACATTTTATTTTACTTTGTTACCCCTCGAGGGTTACGTGTGCCTCGGCCCATCTTGGCTTAGGAATAACAAAGTTAAAACAACATCATTATAAACTCGAGCCTTTACCTAGGTCACCCCAGCAAGACACCGCAGCGTCCCGACGTACTTAGGTACCATAAATATACACAAGGTCATTCTCTGTAACATCCTAAAATTTTAAAGTTGAATAAAGAAAGTTATGTTTATTGATTTCGCGTTATTGATTATTTAATATCGAGTAAGGAGCGGATCATGAACTTAAATTAATTGAGATGGGTTAAATGAGAATGGGCCTTAGGTCCATGGGCTTAAGGGATATAAATATCCCCTAAACCCTAAAACATCACTCATTCCATCTTATTCTCTAACACTCCAAAACACACCCACACCACACACACCGCCGGCGGCCGAGGGAGAGGAACGAGCATGATCCGAGAGAGAGTGAGCGATTAGTTGTGATTAAACAAGTTAAACGAGATCCAAACAAGCACAAAAAGGTATGATTCTTGATCTTTGAAGTTTAAAGATCCAAGCTTTATAGTGTTTATACGACTGAAAACGGTTGGGGAGCGTAGTAGGTGATGTCGAACCATAACAAGGGTGTTAAAATCGCCAAAAATGCTTGATAGAAACCAAACAGCGGCTGAACTGGGCAACTTCGCCTTCAAAGCGATAACTTCGCCTTCAAAGCGATAACTTCGCCTGAGGCCAAGTTCGCCTAATTGATAACTTCGCTTACGGCCAAGTTCGCCTAACTGGTAACTTCGCTTACGGCCAAGTTCGCCTAACTGGTAACTTCGCCTGAGGCCAAGTTTGTGACATCTGCCCTGATCCGACCCGACCCAGGTACCCGTTTCCCTTATCCGATCTCTTTCTTTTATGATTTAATATTTATTTATACTTATATTTTACTTTTAATAATAATATATATTTTCCTTCCCGCCTTTTTCTCTCTCTTTCTTTCCGCCGTCCCCTCCCTCTTCCTTCTCTCTTTCCGCCTTCTTTTCCCTCTTGTCGCCGTCCCGCCCTTAGCCTTGTTTCCCTCAACTCTTTGCTTGTCCTTTGGTTCTTCCCGCCTAAGGATGTCTGCAGCTCCACGCGCCAGACTCCTTACATGGAAGCCTGCGTGAAGACATCTTGTTCCTGCGATGCGTGAAGAGAACTCTTCTCGCAGCGCGCTAAGAATGCATGTTCTTCCCGCGATGCGCTAAGAATGTATGTTCTTCCCGCGATGCGCTTAGAATTCTAGTTCACACAGCACGCTAAGGATGTGATTCTTCCCGCAGTGCGCTAAGGATTGTTGTGCCAGCCTTCGCGCTCGCGCACTCAGCCTTCCCGCGCTTAACCCTCTTCTGTTTATTCCAGCCTGTATGCTTTTGTGTTGTCTTATCTGTTGTGCTGTTGACCTAACCTATCTAATGTCTGAATAGTTACTTTCGGCGCAGCATGCGTACCAACCCCCATTGGTTGGTAGAAAAAGTGACTGACATTATCTTTTGAGATCTGCTTTTGCCATGCTTGACCAGTACCTTTATCTGAACCGCCCATGCCTTTTTCTGAATCCTGTCAGCCTTTTTCTCTTTTTCCCTGCTACCATATCTTTTGATATCTTTACTTTTCAGAACTTTTTACCGTTGATATCTTTTCTTTTACTTTTTGAGATCTTTTCCCCTTTTTCTAGGGTTTATGTCTCCTAGGGTTTCTCTATAAGTAATAATAATATTTTCCTAACACTTCACACACAAAACACTTAATCTCTCTTATTATCTCTTCCTCCCTTTTTGCTCTCTGCCGTTGTCCTCCTGCCGTCTCCTCTCTTGCCTCCGTCTTCCTCCTTGTTCTTCCCTGCTTTTCCGGTAATATATATATATTATATATAATAATTTACTTATTAATTATGCTAACTTATAATCAAGACTTAAAACAGATCATTAAAACAATAATCTTATTTATAGGTTAACTTGTGCTTGTTTAAAGTTGGTTCTTGCTTTATCTTACACCGCATCGTTTATCAAGTGAGTTATCTCGTATCTAATCCCTTTTTATTTTAAATGCTTTGGGATGTTCATGTGTTCATACAAAACTTGAGTCTTAAACTGTTTATGAACTTTAGTCGCGCAGTATCCCATGTGTTGAGGACGTAGACTTGGCTGTTTATTTGTATGTGTGGATCATTAACCGTATGGACGGTCTATTCCGCAGTTTTCATGGTACCATTAGATGAACACGGGAGAACTATCGTTTATGATTTTCTCTTTTGTATACACTTGCACAGTTAGTCTTGTTTGTGAGCTCAATTGTGAGCACTGGCAGTCTTGTCTCTTAGAGTTGGTCCCGATCAGATTACACCCTTGTTGAAAACCAGACATACACATGTTGCGCGCAGATTTTATTGTTATCTATGTATTGTATTAAACTTGATTTCTCACCAACACGCAAGTGTTTGACGTTTATTTTAACACATGTTCAGGTTTGCAGTAGCTGTTTTGGAGCTTGTGGACACGTAGGACGTTTTTACTTTTGGACCTAGAATTAAAATGTATCAAGACAAGTTAATGTTGTTTGAATGTTATAATTTATAATATATTGATTTATGTTTGATTTATGTTCTTTATTTTCCCCGCTGCGCGTGTGCGATAAAATGTGTATTAATAAATATTGACACCAATAGTGTCGCGAGTAATGAAGCAATATGTGGCGCCCCGATGTATAATCCGCCTTTGGTCGGGGTGTTACAGATTGGTATCAGAGCTCGTTGACTTTAGGATAGGTGGTTAGACGTAACGGCCTAGAATACCTAAGAGTCTCTTCTCGCGCATGAGAGAAATCTCATGTTTGCGCGCTTATTGTTAATTACTCGTTATTTATAAATATGCTCGCACTTGCGCAGTATATGATTTTATGTTTTATTTCGCGATATTTCGATTTTTGTTGAATTTCGATTTTTATTGATTTTACTTACATATTCGTTTGTTGGGTTTGAAAATCCGAAAAGTCATGGTGATACATGAATAGTTGATTTTCAATTTCCATTTACGATTATGTTCTGAGGTTGGAGACTTGAAAAGTCATGGTGATACATGAATTGTCAACCTCCAATACTCATTTTCTTGTATGTTTTATATTGAAGATTGAAAAGTCATGGTGATACATGAATCGTCAATCTCCAATACTCGTTTACTCGTATATTTTAAATTGGGAATTCGGAAAGTCATGGTGATACATGAATTGTCGATTTCTGATTCGAATTTGTTACCTTTATTAAATCTGCATTTTGGGTCATTTATTTTACTTTAACTTTTGATAGCATCTAACTCCGTGAAACCAAGCTTTATAAAGTTATACTTTGCGATAAAACCAAGATATTAACTAAAATTAAAACTTTTATAGAATGCCTCCGCTATCTCGCCGATTTCAGAGAAGAGAAGCCTCGCGCATGCGTAGACAGCAACGCCCAAGCTTTGAGCCAAAACAATACCAACACCTCGAGTTATAACATTAAGTCCTTTAACGCGGGTAACCCTCCAAAGTTCACAGGTCTTGAAGGAGCCACCGTGATGCTCCAGTGGCTTGAGAAAATAGAAAACACTTTCCTCCATACCCAATGCCCCTCAGACAGACGAACCCTATATGCTTCCAGTGTCCTGGAATCCAGAGCGCTTACATGGTGGAATGGAGTAGCTCATGCGCGTGGCGCAGAGGCTGCTTCTAGCATGACATGGGAGGAATTCAAGGAAATTCTTACGCGAGAATTCTGCCCTCCCAACGAAGTTAAGCGCCTGGAGGAAGAATTCTGGAACTTGAAGCAATACAGCGGTGAAGCGCGCGAGTACGCGACGCGCTTCCATGAACTAAGCCTGCTTGTCCCTCACCTTGTTACCCCTTCACGCCGAGCAATCGAGAAATTCCTTGGGGGTCTCCCCATGGAAATTCAAGATTCTGTATGGGCCAGAAACCCAGTTACCCTCTCTGACGCCATTGAGTTGGCCGCTGTGCTCAGCGACAACCATGTCAGAGCAGGAACCCTGTCCCTGCGGGGAACTGAGAAGACCAAACCCAAGACTGTCCCTGAACCAACAGAAACCAAACCTGAACCCTCAAACCATAACCAGAAACGTAGGCGCAGACAAGCTTACGCGCTTACCAACCCACCCATAGTCCCGCAACCCGCTTACCAACCTCTAGCTTACGCCCCTCAACCCCTGTCAGCCTACCCAACACCTATAGGCCACAACTATGTCATAACCACTCCCGCACTCCCTGCCCCGCCTCCTAAGAAACCTTACACAGGAAACCATCCCTTTTGCCCAACCTGTAGATTTCACCACCCAACCCAGACCCCGTGTCGACTTTGTACCCGATGTGGCCGCACTGGTCACCTTGTAGAAAACTGTAGAGTCCCTCTCGCCAATCCAATTGCGCCAACACCACCAGTCTACCCGCAGAACCCACAATCAACCTACCAAAACCCACGACCCAGGTCGTGCTATAACTGCGGTGATCCCAGTCATTTCCGGAACGCGTGCCCGAGACTACAAGTTCAGATTACACAAGCGAATCCGGTAAACCAGATTTCAAACCAAGTGACGCGTGGACGAGCTTTTAACATAACCGCGCACCAAGCGCAAGCGAATAATGACGTAGTTAATGGTACATTTTTGCTTAACGGATTTTATGCTTCTGTACTTTTTGATACTGGCGCCGATCGAAGCTTTATCTCTCGCGCCTTCGAGCAGAAGCTTGCGCGACCGCGCAACGATTTAAAAGAAGATTTTTCAGTTGAATTGGCTAACGGTGAAACTATATTAATTAACTCTGTGATAAAAGATTGCACGCTTAACCTTAACGAAAACGATTTTCTGATCGACCTCATCCCTATGCCTCTTGGAAGCTTTGATGTTATTATTGGTATGGACTGGCTCTCGCATAATCGCGCCGAAGTTATTTGCGCCAAGAAATTGATTCGCCTACCTCGAGAAAATGGTGATCTTTACATTTACGGCGAAAAACCCTCCAGTGGTCTTAAACTTATGTCTTGCGCCGAAGCCCAAAGGCTCATGCGGAAGAAGTATATTGCATTCCTAGCCCATGTGGTTAAGCCTGCTGAAGAGAAGAAGCTTCGCGATATCCCTGTTGTGCGTGATTTCCCTGAAGTTTTTCCTGATGATCTTCCTGGTATCCCTCCCGCTCGTGAAGTCGAGTTTCGTATTGATCTTTTCCCTGGTGCTTCCCCCGTAGCTAAATCTCCTTATCGTCTTGCACCCGCTGAGATGCAAGAATTGGCCAGCCAACTTCAAGAGTTGACTGCTAAAGGATTCATTCGCCCTAGCTCTTCGCCCTGGGGTGCTCCGGTGTTGTTCGTTAAAAAGAAAGATGGATCGTTTCGCATGTGCATTGATTACCGCGAGTTGAACAAACTCACCATTAAAAACCGGTATCCCTTACCGCGTATTGACGACCTCTTTGATCAACTCCAAGGTGCCTCTTGTTTCTCGAAGATTGATCTCCGCTCTGGCTATCACCAGTTGCGTATCCGCGATGAAGATGTTCCGAAGACTGCTTTTCGTACTCGTTATGGCCATTTTGAATTCTTGGTCATGTCCTTCGGTCTAACCAACGCACCCGCCGTTTTCATGGATCTTATGAATCGGGTGTGTAGGCCTTTCTTGGATAAATTCGTGATCGTGTTTATCGATGATGTTCTGGTGTATTCTAAGACCAAGGCCGAGCACGAGCAACATCTCCGATTGGTATTGCAAAAGCTTAGAACCGAGCAACTCTATGCTAAGCTTTCCAAGTGTGAATTCTGGTCTAATGAAGTACAGTTTCTTGGTCATGTTGTAAACAAGATGGGTATTCATGTCGACCCATCCAAGATTGAAGCAATCAAGAACTGGATTACGCCATCCTCTCCTTCTGAGATCCGTTCCTTTCTGGGCTTAGCTGGTTACTACCGGCGATTCATTTCGAACTTCTCGAAGATCGCTTTGCCTTTAACAGCTCTGACGCACAAAGGCAAACCGTATATTTGGGGCTCGAAGCAAGAAGAAGCCTTTCTGACGCTCAAGCGTTTGTTGTGTGAAGCTCCTGTTCTTGCGCTACCTGAGGGTAATGATGATTTTGTCGTGTATTGCGATGCATCCAACCAAGGTCTCGGTTGTGTTCTTATGCAACGAGGCAAGGTTATCGCTTACGCATCAAGGCAACTCAAGGTTCATGAAAAGAATTATACAACTCACGACCTCGAACTTGGTGCAGTTGTTTTTGCCTTGAAGATCTGGAGACACTACCTTTATGGTACTAAGTGTATCCTTTACACTGACCATAAAAGCCTTCAGCATATCTTTGATCAAAAGGAACTTAACATGAGGCAACGCCGATGGAACGAACTCATCAGCGATTACGATTGTGAGATCCGGTATCATCCTGGTAAGGCTAATGTGGTAGCCGATGCGCTCAGCCGAAAACCCTGCCAACTTAACTGTATCTTGCCGCGCACCCAGCTTCACTTCGCGCCGATTCAAAGCAACCTTGAATCGCGTATTCGTGACGCGCAGCGCGCATCCATCAGTAATGGTAATCTTCGCGCCGAGTTAGCGTGTGGCGCGGAAGCACTCTTTGTCCCTAATCTGAGTAGAATTCTCTGCTATCTCAGTCGCATCTGGATCCCTTGTGATGAGAATCTTCGCGCTGATATCCTGAGTGAAGCGCACAAATCTCGGTATTCTATTCATCCCGGCACTGATAAGATGTACAAGGATTTGCGCATTACTTATTGGTGGCCTGGCATGAAAAAGGATATTGCTGTGTTCGTAG
This sequence comes from Bidens hawaiensis, assembly GCF_021521415.1. Lineage (NCBI taxonomy): Eukaryota > Viridiplantae > Streptophyta > Magnoliopsida > Asterales > Asteraceae > Bidens > Bidens hawaiensis. Next base: position 177,190 of record NW_027493567.1, on the reverse strand, counting down.
CTAAGTGCCTGACTTGTTCTAAAGTTAAAGCTGAACACCAACGCCCATCTGGTTTGCTCGAACAACCAGAAATTCCTACGTGGAAATGGGAAGGTATAGCGATGGACTTTATTACCAAGTTACCTTTGACAGCAAGCAAACATGATAGCATTTGGGTAATAGTGGATCGATTGACTAAATCTGCTCACTTTCTGCCCATTCGTGAAAACTACCGTGTTGAGCATCTCGCGCAGCTTTATGTCAAGGAAATCGTCTGCCGCCATGGTACTCCTTTGAGCATCATATCCGATCGCGATGGCCGTTTTATATCTCGCTTTTGGAAATCTCTCCAATCTGCGTTAGGAACTCGCTTGGACATGAGTACGGCATATCATCCTCAGACTGACGGTCAGTCTGAGCGAACTATTCAAACTCTTGAGGATATGCTCCGATCTTGTGTTCTTGATTTTGGAGGTAATTGGGATTCACACCTGCCTTTGATCGAGTTCTCTTATAATAACAGCTATCATTCCAGTATCGGTATGGCCCCATTTGAAGCACTTTACGGTCGTAAGTGCCGCTCCCCGATTTGTTGGAGCGAAGTGGGTGAAGCTCAAATCACAGGACCCGAACTTGTTCAAGAGACAACCGATAAAATCGCCAAGATCCGTGATCATTTGCTGACTGCCAGAAGCCGACAGAAGAGTTACGCAGATCGTAGGCGAAAGCCTCTCGAATTTCAAGTTGGTGATCTTGTTCTCCTCAAAGTGTCGCCTTGGAAAGGTGTTGTCCGCTTTGGGAAGAAGGGTAAGCTTGCTCCTCGTTATGTTGGTCCATTCAAGATTCTCGCGCGCGTGGGAAAAGTTGCCTACAGACTTGACCTGCCGCCCGCGCTCAGTAATGTGCATCCAACGTTCCATGTATCCAATCTCAAGAAGTGTTTAGCTGACGAGAACCTTCACATTTCACTCGATGAAGTTCGAGTTGATGAATCTATGCATTTCGTTGAGAAGCCTGTTGAGATTATGGATCGCGAGGTTAAGCAAACCAAGCGCAGTCGTATCCCTATCGTGAAAGTTCGTTGGGAGTCCAAGCGCGGAGCCGAGTTTACATGGGAAAGGGAAGATCAAATGAAGATCAAGTACCCGCACCTGTTCTCTGCGCAACCTACTTCGAGATAAATTTCGGGACGAAATTTCTTAAAGTAGGGGAGACTGTGACATCTGCCCTGATCCGACCCGACCCAGGTACCCGTTTCCCTTATCCGATCTCTTTCTTTTATGATTTAATATTTATTTATACTTATATTTTACTTTTAATAATAATATATATTTTCCTTCCCGCCTTTTTCTCTCTCTTTCTTTCCGCCGTCCCCTCCCTCTTCCTTCTCTCTTTCCGCCTTCTTTTCCCTCTTGTCGCCGTCCCGCCCTTAGCCTTGTTTCCCTCAACTCTTTGCTTGTCCTTTGGTTCTTCCCGCCTAAGGATGTCTGCAGCTCCACGCGCCAGACTCCTTACATGGAAGCCTGCGTGAAGACATCTTGTTCCTGCGATGCGTGAAGAGAACTCTTCTCGCAGCGCGCTAAGAATGCATGTTCTTCCCGCGATGCGCTAAGAATGTATGTTCTTCCCGCGATGCGCTTAGAATTCTAGTTCACACAGCACGCTAAGGATGTGATTCTTCCCGCAGTGCGCTAAGGATTGTTGTGCCAGCCTTCGCGCTCGCGCACTCAGCCTTCCCGCGCTTAACCCTCTTCTGTTTATTCCAGCCTGTATGCTTTTGTGTTGTCTTATCTGTTGTGCTGTTGACCTAACCTATCTAATGTCTGAATAGTTACTTTCGGCGCAGCATGCGTACCAACCCCCATTGGTTGGTAGAAAAAGTGACTGACATTATCTTTTGAGATCTGCTTTTGCCATGCTTGACCAGTACCTTTATCTGAACCGCCCATGCCTTTTTCTGAATCCTGTCAGCCTTTTTCTCTTTTTCCCTGCTACCATATCTTTTGATATCTTTACTTTTCAGAACTTTTTACCGTTGATATCTTTTCTTTTACTTTTTGAGATCTTTTCCCCTTTTTCTAGGGTTTATGTCTCCTAGGGTTTCTCTATAAGTAATAATAATATTTTCCTAACACTTCACACACAAAACACTTAATCTCTCTTATTATCTCTTCCTCCCTTTTTGCTCTCTGCCGTTGTCCTCCTGCCGTCTCCTCTCTTGCCTCCGTCTTCCTCCTTGTTCTTCCCTGCTTTTCCGGTAATATATATATATTATATATAATAATTTACTTATTAATTATGCTAACTTATAATCAAGACTTAAAACAGATCATTAAAACAATAATCTTATTTATAGGTTAACTTGTGCTTGTTTAAAGTTGGTTCTTGCTTTATCTTACACCGCATCGTTTATCAAGTGAGTTATCTCGTATCTAATCCCTTTTTATTTTAAATGCTTTGGGATGTTCATGTGTTCATACAAAACTTGAGTCTTAAACTGTTTATGAACTTTAGTCGCGCAGTATCCCATGTGTTGAGGACGTAGACTTGGCTGTTTATTTGTATGTGTGGATCATTAACCGTATGGACGGTCTATTCCGCAGTTTTCATGGTACCATTAGATGAACACGGGAGAACTATCGTTTATGATTTTCTCTTTTGTATACACTTGCACAGTTAGTCTTGTTTGTGAGCTCAATTGTGAGCACTGGCAGTCTTGTCTCTTAGAGTTGGTCCCGATCAGATTACACCCTTGTTGAAAACCAGACATACACATGTTGCGCGCAGATTTTATTGTTATCTATGTATTGTATTAAACTTGATTTCTCACCAACACGCAAGTGTTTGACGTTTATTTTAACACATGTTCAGGTTTGCAGTAGCTGTTTTGGAGCTTGTGGACACGTAGGACGTTTTTACTTTTGGACCTAGAATTAAAATGTATCAAGACAAGTTAATGTTGTTTGAATGTTATAATTTATAATATATTGATTTATGTTTGATTTATGTTCTTTATTTTCCCCGCTGCGCGTGTGCGATAAAATGTGTATTAATAAATATTGACACCAATAGTGTCGCGAGTAATGAAGCAATATGTGGCGCCCCGATGTATAATCCGCCTTTGGTCGGGGTGTTACAAAGTTCGCCTAATTGATAACTTCGCTTACGGCCAAGTTCGCCTAACTGATAACTTCGCCTAAAGCTAAGTTCGCTTAAGGTTTAACTTCGCTTAAAGCTAAGTTCGCCTAAGGTTTAACTTCGCTTAAAGCTAAGTTCGCCTAAGGTTTAACTTCGCTTAAAGCTAAGTTCGCCTAAGGTTTAACTTCGCTTAAAGTCAAGTTCGATTAGGAAATAAATTAAAAACCTAATGAAAAATGTGTTAAGACAGTTAATGGAAATAAAATTTTTCCAAGCTGACCTGGCAGCTCGACCCCAGCCAGGGGCTCTGCCCCTTGGACCCTGCTAGGGGCTGCCGCCCCTAGACCCCGCTGCCAGGGGCGCTGCCCCCGGACCCCCGTTCGTTGTGGGTCATATAAAGATAGAAATGCAATATGAGAAGTGATAGTTAATTGATACGTATACTTGTTATACAGTCAGCCGTGCACAACTGAAGAAAGGGATTACGATTAACGGTGAACGTAACCGTGTTCAGGTGAGTTTCTAGCCCCATTCCTTGTTATGTTTTCGGGGCTGTGTGCATACTCGATGTGTTGTTAATACATTTATCCTAAGTGATAAGTGTATGCCATATGTGATATATGTGATATGTATGAATGATTGCTTGATGGTACGTGAACGATCTTCGGGTATTGCACGTACTGTCAGGTTGTAACGCTATGTATAAGGTAAGTATGATATGTATGCTTATGTGTATGAACGTAATAAAGTTAATAAAAGAAGGAAAAGATGGTTGTATGGTAACAAAGAGGGAATCGAACCCTACGAATATTCGAAAACTAGGGACCAGACCCTTATAATATCTGTGATGTTAGGGACCAGACCCTTATAATATCTGTGATGTTAGGGACCAGACCCTTATAATATCTGTGAGGTTATAGGGCGAAAGGCTCTTTAAAACGTATGATTATGTATGTAAAGAAAGTACGAAGGTAAGAATGAAAGTATATGCACTTAGGTGTGTACGAAAGAAAGTTAAGAGGTTAGGTATGAAATGTAAGAATGTATTGTATGATTATGTGATTAACTAGAACTCACTCAGTAGCTGACTTTTAGTATGCACGCAGGTGAGTAGGATGAGGCAGCTTGCTTGAGGAGTCACGTGGCACTGAATAAGAGGCTGGCATCGAAAGACTCAAGACGTTTAAGTTTAATGTTTCGTTTATTTTGAAAGACGAAATGATGTTTTATGACAAGACGTGTTTTGTTATGAAATGTTTTATGAAAGTTTTTAAATTCCGCGAATGTTTTAATTAACTCTGATATTTAGAACTGCGTTTATGAGTAAATCCAACACGAAAGTAGGGTTACCGGTGACGGGGCCTTACATTCTCACTCGAACATACTTTGGTTCGGCCCATCGTGGCTGGAGGTCGTGACCAGGCGTGGTGCGATGTGCCCATCGCATTTTACCACATATGTAAGGATCCAGACAAACGTATACTACAGCCTGAGGGCTAGGCTTTTACTCTTATTAATAATGTTTTTAGAGATACTTAGTCTCATGTAAAGTTTTACACATAACACGTTTATTTATTTGAAAACAAGTTTGTAAAAGTGGGGCGTATTCATCTTTGATCGGGACCGGTTTCCAACACCGTCCTTGCGTAATCTTTCTTGCTATCTCGCACCTATAGTACGAGTATAACTTTTATTAGTCGGATATACAATCCGGCTTAAAAACTTTAGTCTTATTATCTCGATGAACCTTTAGTTCATTTCTTTTACTTTAAAACCTTTAGTTTTAAAAGCAATATTTATAAACCTTTAGTTTGTTATAAAAACCCGACGTTTCTTCTTTTCTAAGAAACGTATTCTTTTCTTTTATCATATAAGAACATCTTTATTACTTATATAATAATCATAACAAAGAATCATATATATATATAATCACATACATACATACATATATGTATACCTCTACTTTTATATTTCTTTTCTTTTCTTTGTTATATATTTTCTTTTCATAAGCATCGAGTATAATTCCGACTTAGGGCATTAAGCTTTATAATATTTTATTATTATTTTAGTCAGGTAGTAAGCCTTACCACTTCTCGGCTTATTATTCCCTAGATACTCGAGCAGCACTTCTACGCCGCTTAGCCTTTTCAAAACTCGCCTTGATCGTCACTTCACTTCGGCACGCAAATCGAGACACCCAATCTTCTCGGCACACACTTCGAGGTGATCGTCGGGTTGTAAGAACGACACCACCTTCTTGCTCGAAATGTCGTCGGGGAGTGGTACGAATATCGAGGTATGGCTCGTTTATCGAGGAATCGGGGCACGGTTTTCGAGGTGGATCGTTGGCACGAATTTCGAGGTTCAGAGAGATGTTTAGAGAGAGAGAGTTGTAAGCTGAGTTTGGTGTGAATTGTGAAGATCCCGGACCTGCTATTTATAGACAAAAATTTGGATCCTATCGCGATACGCGATAGGCTCCTTGTCACCCATCGCGTAGCGCGATGTAGCTTTGCATCGTCACCACGTAGGTCTGCCACGTGTTGCTACGTGGCAGACGGTGTGCCACGTGTTAACACGTGGCGGACGATGTGCCACGTGTCGGGACACGTGGCGAGAGATGTGCCACGTGTGGACGCGTGACAGTCTTGTGCTAGAGGTGTCGGGACACGTCATCGCGATACGCGATGACATAGGTTCAACCAGCGATCGCGTATCGCTGTTGACCCTTCCAGAAGGTTTGACCAAGCCCCATCGCGATACGCGATGGCTTGTCCCTTGTGCCCATCGCGTAGCGCGATAGGACAAGAAAACAGATTTTTCATTTTTAACTTTGGAGTTTGAATTTGGCAGAATTAGTCCCTTAACTTTGAAGAGTTGTCATTTTTGGCCCCAAATTCCCGTGATGTTACAAAACACACCCTCCGATGCTCGTAGCTTCTTCCTCGACGACACGGTCATTTTAGCCGACGATTTGAATACCCCCGACGACGAAGAGGTAGATGAGTTGCCTCGACCACGCGAGAGATCGAGGAAAAATAAGGGGGAAGGTTCGTCGTTAACACGATTCAATACGGAGCAAGTTGAAATAAACGAGTTGGTCGGTCGTTTGGAAACAAATGCCACCGTAATTGGAGCCGACCTTCGAGCATCCAACAAACAACAAGAAAAGCTGAACCAGACGTTCGAATTAAAACAAATGAACGACAACTACGAATCCCTCAAAGCGGAGGAGTTTCACGAGGAGGCCGCATTATTGATGCAACGCCGACGTGAAAAAATGCGCGAATATTACGGATATTAGTTTCTTTTTTAGTTATGTTTTTTTTTATTTTTTTCTTTAGTTATGTTTTTTAATATTTTTAGTTATGTATTTTTTTTGTTATGTTTTTTTTTTCGTATTTCTTTTTAATTTTAATGCATTTTTATTTAATTATTTAAATAAATTGGTTTTTATTTAATTAGTTTAATTATAAAAAGAAAATAATAAAAAAACACATTGTGGCCCCAACTTGTAGACCCTACACCATTACACCCCAAAAACAAATTTACACTCCATGCTAACTGGGCGCCACGTGTTACAATTCGCCCCTAATTGTAGCCCTCCACTACACATAGCCTTAGTTTGAATAAATTATTTTATGTTTGGAACGACATTTATATCAACTATTAGTTTTCTTATTTATATATATTTTATTTTCAATTCTATGTCTTTACGTAAATACTAAAGTTAGCATCTTTATTTTGATTTTTGGTTTTAATATTATATAATTTGGGAAATGTTTCTTTATCACAATATTTTTCTTGATTGGTTTTGTTTTATGAATTTCACGTTTATATATTCTATGGCTATGGGGGATTTTGATGTGTATCAAGCAAAATAATTATTAGTTTAATTTTTCTATATTATTATCATTCTATATTATTTAGAATCTTTGTTATGTACTAGTACATATATCATCAACATTTTTATATAATTTTTTTTTGGGTAATTGGTGTAGATATAATTGGGTAATTTTATATCATTTGTTAGTAATTGGTAATTTGTGTACCCGAGGTAATTTGTGTATCTTGGGTACTTTATGTACCTTTTGTAGTATATGTAATTGGTGTAATTTACGTAATTTTGTGTATTTTGTGGTTGCGTAATAAACGTAATTTGGGTAGTTGGTGTAATTAACGTTAATGCAGTTTGAGTAATTTAAGTCATTTGTGAATTGTGTAGTAGTTTGTGTATATTGACTGTAATTTATGTAATTTCGTAGTTTTGTAATTTGTGTAATTTATATTGTTCGTATGTTGAATGTAATTCACTACACTAGGTATAGAGCAAAAAGGAAAAAACATGGATCACTCAGAATCTTCCTAAACGGTTTTGAAAATATTGTTAGTTTTCTAGAATTTACAGTTTTCTAAAATTTGATCAAGAAATGCTGAATAATTAAGTTTTAGAAGTTATTTTCATTTTTCTTTAGGTTGTAGTATTTTTGGTCAAAAGATCTGATTTTGGATCAATTATGTAATAGGATATATAAATATATTACATAATTATAATAATAGTAATGTGATATTAATATGTTAATAAATTATGTGATGTTAGGATATTTACGTTATTGTGTGATGAGAATTACATAAATTTTTAAATAGATTTTTTTAACCGTTCAGCTTTCATAACAAGAATTTTTTTTTAACAATTAAAAAGAAAAGAAAAATTAAAAATAAGAAAAAAAATAAATTGATTTTATAGATGTATGGTATTTTTACCAAATAACCTTCTAGCATTTAATATTATTTTCTCTCTCTCATCTATTAATATTTTATTTGAGTTTAATCATAATCACTAATTCCTTAACAATTAACTAATTGTGTGGTTCAAAATCAATTTCTAAAGTTCTTAAAACTCAATGAGTTCTCAAAATATTTCTCTCCTATATATATATATATATAAATATTCCTCCCCTATATATATAGGGAATATATATAGGGAAGAATATTTTGAGAACTTGATGAGTTGTAAGAATTTTAAGAACTCAATTATGGATCACACATTTAATTAAATGAGTTTGAATATGTGGTTGAGATTAAATTTGATTAAAAATGAATCAGAAGAGAAAATAAGTATTTTTGATAATTATACAAGTTTAAATGTTAGTTACACATGTGTAATAAGTCGATTCGATGTGTAAAAAAATACTGTAATTTTTTGTACATTACTTACACTTACGTATTACACATGCGTAAAAAAAATTCGAAAAATCAATTTGTTACGTTGAGTTCTTTCGAGTTCTTAAAGCTTAAAGCGGTTCTTAAAAGAAATCAATCATATATATATATATATATAACACATTAGAATATAATATTAATATTCTTTTCCTTCATCCATGCGACGAGAGCCTCTCGCCCTAAGCCCTAATATCGCCCCCCAAATCGCCCCATTCGCCCATAACATTTCGCCCACTACGTTAAGCCTTATGATAAATAGTTCGAATTCATTCGACACGTGTAATTAATTAGTTACCGTTATTTAGTTGGAATATCCTCATATTATTTGCTTTGTCTCAAATTCAATAACATATTGTTTTCAATCCACTAAATTATTAAAAGATGACTTCTTGTTTGCTTCGATTACAGTTAAAAAGAGTGATGGATATGATTACATGTTAACAAGACAATTATTATGCACCCATTGGCCATTACAATGACTGTTATATTACATACAAACTAATACATGATGGAAGGAAAGAAATGTGGTTATTCTTTATAGCAAGCCGGTCCTGTTTCTATATCGTTGGAAGGAAATCAAGTCTTTGACTTATTTTTGAAAAAAATATATATATATATATATAGACCGTCCTTTATTTTTGTAAGTTGGCGTTTTTGGTTTAATTTTTCCTTTTAATTGTTTGTTTGTTAGCTCTCTCACTAGTTCGCTTTGTTTGAATGAAAGTTGTTTGAAAAAAAAAACAGATAAAATGTGGAGGCCGGTTCTAGCAAAAACTAACTTTAACTTGAATTTTTTTCCCAACTTTTTATTTGTTATTTATATTTGTGAAAATTAAAAAATTAAAAAAACATGTAGATCACAGAAGTACATATATTATATGTATCTTGCGAAATTACACACATAAATCTCAGATGAGGTAAATATATGTAGATTACGAGCTACATATAATAAAAAAATAAGATTAAAAAAATAAGTATTTAAAAATGGTTCTCACTATTTTTCAAATATCTTCTTGGTTGTTGTTTGAACTCTCCCCTGTACATGTATGTGTCTGGTATATTTTAAAACTCAAAATATTTTATGATATTAAATTAAATGAAATTGTGGATTGAGACTTGAGAGGACATGAATACATATGGATTCCTGAATTTGGACGGGAGAAAATGAGACAATTCACATTGTGGTAACCTTGTTGTTAACTTGTTGAGGTCCACCCTTAGCCGCTTGTGGGTCTATACCTATTCATTATTCAATGTTGTATTTCTATGGTGTACAATCAACTTCACTTTAGAAATTATTTGGAAACATTGAGTCCTAGCTTTAGGTGGAATGCCATTTCATATACTTAATGACAAATTTTCTATGAACATTGAACAACTAAAACATTACATGTGATCGTTTTTTTTTCTAGTCAAACATGATTTTAAGTAGTTTAACGTTATTTGTATTAATAGTATTTGAATCTATGATTATATATAATTACTTGTATTATTGAATGTTACATCCAAAATTCCCAACTTTCTTATTAATATCCTAATACTTTAGTTTCTCATGCTATAACTGGACTATAAAGAATAAAATTTTACCTCAATTATGATTAAAAGAGAAATCTAGACATATATGATGAAAGAAGTCATTATCGAAGGTTTCACCCTCTTCAGTATCCTCAAGCTCGGTGAATTGAAGCCATATCCTCAAGCTTGATGAATAAAGGCTTCAAATGTGGGAATTAGGGTTTCTTGAGGAGAACGTCAACTCCATAACATTGGAATCGATCCTGGAACAATTGTCCTATACTGCTCTCATTTTCACTTTGTACTATTTCACACTTTCAAGATTAGTCGATTGCTGACTCACAGTGTCAGCCACGTGAGTGTTTGAAAAACGTTGCATTAAAGATTTTTAAAAAATTAATGTATCATTGGTTGCAATGCAAATATGTAGCCATAGTCACTCATTTAGTGTATACGAGATTAGTATGTACTTGAGTAGACAAAGTGAAAAATGTCACATCTATTGTGCTAGGAATTGTTGAGAAGACTAAGAAATCATAACTGAAAGCATAACTAAAATAAACATGAAAAAGGACTAACCCACATTACTCAATCTTAAAAACATTAATTATGAATGCCTAGTGTAACTAGCTAGAAATCTAGTGACTTCATTATTACAATTAACATAATTGCGCATGCCTAATCAGCCAAGACAATTTGTGGAACATAGCGGTTAGACAAGAGAACCACTCTTTTCGTTTCTTTTTATTATAATTATGGAGACATTACATGTGGCCACAAATGAGTGCTTGCGAATTGGGGATCTTTAACGAGATAACAACGCTAAACAGTGAGCCATGTTTATCTCATTTATTCTATGCGGATGCTGTGATTTTTTAATTCGAAAATCAGTCCGCATCCACCTTCTAAAACTTAACAAGATTGAAATGCTTTTAATAATTGCCATCAGCGGTAAAGGTTAATACTTGTAGAATCAAGATAAAATTGTAATAAAGCTGACAGCGTACAAGTTGATAACATGGCCAACATCCTTTTATGGCAATAGACTTCCTTCCCTTTCGATTTACTAGCTTTCGTTAATCAAAGTCCATCAATGATTATAGAATAACTAGAAAGGACATGAAAGACATTTTCTTCGGAGGCGTAATAAATCCAACTCAAAGATTCATGGGTGACATAAGACAAAGTACTTATGCCCGGTCTCCCCCCCCCCTTCCCCTTCTTTCCCACGTTGTTTTGTCCAGTAGATTTGTATGTATTGGAAAGGTACCACAAAATTGAAACCAATCTAACCAAGTGATAGTATTATAATTGAATCTATTGGGAACATGTAAGTAAACAAGGGACTTTATATCTTCCAAAATATTCCTTGGATTTGCAACCGTGTTTGAGAAATGCGAGTCATTCCTAGCCTTTCAGATGCACTTACACGCTATGATCAAAATACCATAATTCTTGATCTTGTGTCCTTCCTTTGGTACCTGTTTATAGAATTCAAAGATATTTCTAGTCGAGAAAAAAAAAGATGGGGTTTAATTTACATCAATTACTAATGTAAAGCCAAATAACCGATATGTTGCATTTGCTAGGGATCCAATTGCATCATTTGAAAATGAATAACGTCATTGACCCATCCTCTTTGGCTAGGAGGTTTTACATGGACTTAACCGAGAAAGTTCGTGACAAGTGGGTTCCATCCAATTTTAATTTTTAAACCAACATGGCGATGTCATTCCAAGCCCCCCGTAAGAGACTTTTTAAGAGGGACCTAGATTCCTAGTATATTAAATTCCTATAACAAACATTTTTAAAAGAAGATACTCTCTCAAAATTAGTGAAAAGTCACATAGCAAATATGCATCGTCCAATAATTTTATCATTTTTAATAAATTTCAACCAAACTTTGCTCAATCTTGGCCTCAAATTTATAAATAAATTAGAGATTGTTTCAGTTCCTTCCATGTTCTTTGTTAATAAATTTGTTTTTTGTATTTATCTATACAACAAAAAACATGTGATCACATGCTTTTGGATTTCCTTTTAAGCCAACTAGATGCATGCATGAATTGCAATACTTTTTATATTTCATCTCGTAAAATCGCTCAACAATATATGCATCAACCGTTTGAACACGTGATCATTGATGATCATAACAAAGTGTTAGATGTGTACATGAATATATTGTACTACTTTATTAAAGTATTTTGTGTATTTAAAGTGGTGGACATGGATATTTTTTGGCATAATGCTTCGTATCAAAGATGGCAATCTAAGCGAATTAGATTACGGGTCAAAATATAATAAGGTTAAAACGAGTGATTTTCAATTAATCTTTAAGGAAAAAATGTGAAGCACTACGTTGTTAGAGTAGTAACGCTGTTAAATGAAAAAATGAAACCCTATTAATCTTTAAGGAAATTAATACTTATTACAAGTCACTAATCTTTCATGTTAAATAGGAAAAATATTATGACATGTGATATAAACATATATTATTTTCTGTTATTTAATCAAACCAAATTTTAAAAGTTTTTTTTTTTTATTTTTTATTTTTTAATTTTGTATTCTAGCTTTTCAATTATTAAAATTTTTAAATTGTAGGTTGAAGTGGATTTGGTGAACTTGGTTGCGTAGGATAAAGATATATATGGTTAGAGTGTCTAATTCGGTAGTAACAAATTAATAACTACACTTCATCATCGTATCCAAATTAATAACTACAAATCATCATCATATCCACCATAATCCAACTTTATTTTATTTAACTATTTTTCCTTTGTAATTAGACAACCAAAGGATTGTAATCCAGTTGTGTCAATACGTATTTCTTCTTAAGTGGTTGATAGTGGACATCAGTGTAGGTTTAAGACTAGATTTAGATGGCATGTAAGTTAATTGTTCCAAATTTGTACAGCAAACTGAAATAGTCGATTATACAAATAATAGCATCAAATTTGAAATATATAATTATATTAAGAGAAAATCACCCAATTAAACAAGTTGACCAAGCTATTTTAATAAAGCATGCATTGATTTATAAAACGTCGAGGTAAATCTTAGCGTCTAAAAGTACAATAAGGTCCAAAAAATAACAAATTAAAATAATACAAGTGTAAAGTGTGGCTTAGCTCATGGCTAAAATTTAACCAAACCAATACAAATTTATTTATTTGATTGTTGTTTTTTTTAATCCGCGATACTTTTCATGATTTAGTGCGTCGACTAATTTTTAGCATCTCTAGCTGACGGGCCTATCATACATTGTGTGATTGATGTATTGGATGTCTAGACTGAGTTTCCATGTTCGTTTTGGTATCTTTATTTTGTTTAAGCTGTCCATTTTGATAAGTTTATTTTATACTAATGCATATACTATTTTTGAAGAATTCAGTTCATGCATTTGTAAAAAATTTCAATTAAATTTTGTTTAAAGGTTTTACCATGCATCTCTAGAAAACATATATCCTAGAAACATCTAGTAGTATTGTATTTTTCCTTTTACTTTTATTGGACCCACAAAGCTAGCTTTCTCACGGAAATTATTTTATGAATATATAGGTTTGTTTGATTGTGGTGGTTTCCCGCCAACTCCTTTCAACTAAACCACTACACTTTTTACTTCATAAAGGAGTTAAATATAATGATGTAGCTTTTATATCAACAATACTTTCTTTTTTTAACAAAATATATATTAATAAAGTTTGGATCATTTAATTAGTAAGATGATAGTTCCAGACACAATTCCAAAACACAAATTGTTAACCTGAATTAAATGTGAAATGGGTTGGTACGAACCTGACCTGAAACTTAGGTCGAAAATAGATCGACGCGAAGTTAACAAAAAAAAAAATGGATCGAGTTTTTGTTAACATCTAACCTGAAATTGACAAGTTTGACGAATTTATAACACTTAGCCAAAACAAAACCCATACATATATTATAAGTTGAGTTGACATGATAAACGACCCAAACCTAACACGAATGAAACAACAAACCGAGCATAAGCTATCAATCCAAATACGACTTGATTTGTCACTTGCCATCCTTATTTTTAGAATAGTGGACAATGGATAGTGGGCTTAAAATCCCGAGTCCCAATCCTTAACTTTTGGGCCATATTCAAAGCCACATTAAACTTGATAGGATTGCTAGAAGTAGATATGCTATGAACAAAAAGTAGCAGTCTCAAATTTTCATTGGGCTTAAAACATTTAACACAAGTTCATAATTATTTTTTTAATTTAGTACACATAGCCCTTAACAAACATGCCCTTTTTCGCTTCCTCGGACTCACCCTCGCCGGTGTATTTCCCGAGTTGGGCCAGTGAGTTGGCACTGGCCCTGAGCAACAAAGCCTCTTGGGCCGCCTTAACATTCTCAGGCCTTCCTCCCCATGTCTTCAAACAAGTGTTTTGTAGGGCCCGCGCGTATGAAAACGACACGTGCCATGGGTTCGGGCTTTGGTTCATTGCATTCAAGTTGAGTGTAGCCTCCACCTCAGATTGTCCACCCGACAAAAACTGCATTAAAACGGGTTAGTTTTTAATTACATGTCAAAATGGGCCGGGCTGAGTTGGCCCGTTAACACTAAAGGGTTAGGGATACTTGCCATGATTCCAGGAACTGCAGGTGGGATTCTTCTCTCAAGAAGGCTAAGAGTGTAAGTAGCAACCTCTTCGGGGGTGGCCCGTTCTTTGCAGTCGGCTCTGGGTGTAACCATGCTCGGTTTCAAAAGAATGCCTTCGAACAACACGTTGTTTTCGGCTAAGTAAAAGAACACTTCAGCCCATACTTTAAGTGCAACCTCAAATGTCTTGTCAATTCCGTGTTCTCCATCAAGCAATATCTCAGGTTCAACAATTGGGACCAGCCGGTTGTCCTGCAAAACGGGCCACATAAGATAAATATTTCAGACCTGGAACCGTACCGAACCATGTGGTGTAATGGTGTATGTCAGTTTGGTACCTGGGAAATAGCAGCATAACGGGCTAGACCCCAAGCTGCTTCCTTCACTGCAAGCGCTGATGGGCCATTGGGAATGCTCACAACAGTGCGCCTACGTGATAGGGAAACTGAATTTAGAGGTTTTAAATTTAGCAAGTTTGGTTATTGATAGTTTATTTGGGTTAAGTTTTATCTCACTAGCCAAGCGGGCCAAATGGGTTAAATGGGTTGAAAGTGAATTTAAATGTATGAATTTTTACACATCTCAGTATCTCACTGGTCAAATGGGCCAAATGGGTTGAATGGGTGGAAACTAGATTTAGATGTTTTAAATTTGACCCGTTTGCTTATTAATAGTCTATTTGGGTTATGTTTTATCTCACTTGGTCGAACAGACTGAAACTGAATTTAGATGTTTTAATTTTTGACCGATTTGCTTATTAATAATCTGTTTGAGTCATACTTTATCAGTTTATCTCACTGAGTCAAACAGGCCCAGTGAAACTGAATTTAGATGTTTTAATTTTGACCCGTTTGCTTATTAATAATCCATTTGGGTTATGATCGATCTCTAGGTCAAACGGGCCAAATGCGTTGAACGGGTTGAAACTGAATTTAGATGTTTTACTTTGACCTGTCTGCGTATTAATAATCTATTTTGCTTATATTTTATATCACTGGGTCAAACGGGCCAAGTGGGTTGAACAGGTTGAAACCGCCCGAGAGGGTTTTTAAGTCCACACAACCTTTTTAACCGGACTATTTTATAATCCAATTGTAATGATATGGTTTTTTCAATCACATTAAAAACAGCTAATTATTTAAAAAAGTTCAAGAAAATGGACAAAAGGTGGTTGCGGGTCAACTGGACCCGGCCCATTAAGCCCCACACTATAAAGTTACCAATTTCCGCCCAAACCCATTTTAGCCCGTTTATGAATTTACCATTTGGCGAAATGGGCTCCCTGTTGGTAGTAAGCAGCAGAGCGTGATGCGAGCCCGTCAAGACCTTGGCACCATGACTCGTCATTTGAACCAGCCAACGGGACTAGACCCTATCAAACAAACATTTTTATTAGCCATTGCATCACTAGCTTGTACAACCCATAAATGCATGTCGGGTCTAGATACGCTACCTTGTCAACCTTGATACCGGGGACGATTCCTTGTTCCAAGAGGACATCAACGATCTTCTTGCCATCGGTTGTGGATTGGTACAAAGTTTCCTCAAAGAGGATGGCACCCGAGATGTAGTTGCCTAGGCCTGGTGCACTAACCAGGAGGGTCCGGTAAGCCTGGCGGTTAGCCTCAGTGTTCTCTAGCCCGATTGAGGCTAACCGCTTTCCACAAGTGGCGTTTGACTCGTCCATGGCCAGGATTCCTCGGCCCGGGGAGGCTATAGTATTCTACATTATACAAAACCACTCATTAGATATGTGTTTCATGTTATTTGTCATCTGACTTTAGTTAGGTTTCTAAACGGGTCGTGTTCGTGAGTTGGTGGGCCGAACCCGACACAAACCTGAAATTTTGACTTGCTAACAGAACAGTACATGAATATTCGTGGGTTGTCACGAATACCGGCCATTTAACCTTATTAAATATGTCAGTTTATTTTAATTCGAAATTTTTGGCATAAAGTACCTGGACATTCCAAGTTAGACCATGAGAACAACACATTTTAAAAGAATTAAAAAATAAATGAGTTAAACGGGCCAATCCGCCAATCAACCAACCCCAACCACTTTGGCTAAACATGCTCACAGGTTTGACCCGAAACTGGCCTAAACCTATTTAGCTTAAATTAAGCTCATGAATTTTGTGTTAAGTTTGTATCGTGTCATAAATCCACAGCCTTAAGGTTAGTAGAGTTGACAATGGGTCGAAAGCGGGTGCCTAAAGTTTTTATATTTTTCTATCCAATATTCTAAACAATGCATAAAAACATGAAAAAAGCAACACAAAAACACGAACCGCGGTTTTGACGAGCTCATCGCCGTATGAACTAGCACGAACAGTTAACGCAGAAGGTGCGGTCACGTTTGAACCGGACCGCGAACACGGGGGCTTGTCTAAGGGTCTGACCCTTGACCCATTCAGACTTATCAAGAACAGTTGCTGAAGTTGGTTTGAAAAGAGAAGCTGAGGCCATAATTAGTTACAATGAACTCACAACTTCTATGAGTCTATCCTATAGAATTATGCACCACTCATATGTGTTTGTGCTCACTGATTATATGCTTCTAGTTGGTGTCACTTGTGATATGCATTTTGAGGCCATAATGGGTTGGCCAATGACAGGTTGCCACGTGGGTTGATAACCTGCTGACATGGCAGTGGGGATTGAGTTGTTGACTTGTTGTGTCAAGATGATGTGCGATGAAGGGTTGAAGTTTGGCCCCTTGAGGGGACTTATGATTGCCATTAATTGGACTTGGATTTATGATTATGTTACATTTTTGTTTATTTGAATATTGTTGTTTGACGATGAACAGTCCCTTTATTAAACTGGGGTTTCTTCGCGTTCACTCGTTTAACTTAATAGACTAACAAACATGAACACTTAGATGTAGGATTGACAATTTATAGCACAACTTGCGAACAATATATTTTGTAGCTCTGTAAGCAAATAAATATACTATGATAAAACATGGAGTACAGATAATAATTATGATATAACTGTTGTTACTTTTTGATCAATAATCGTGTTAAACATTTCATGTGATGACGTCATCTTATATCATATTAAACTCATTTAGTTAGCAATTACAAAATCTTAGTGGGCTCAAACAAGCATAATTCTTGATTTAGATTTGGGCACCGGCCCAATGTGCATAAAAAACTGAAACAAAATGGGGGCAAGCCACAAAAACTTTAAATAACAACAAAAGTAATGGGTCATAAAACATTAAAACCCCTTGAAACAACATTATAATGTGCAAAAAAAATTACTCTAAAACTAACCTCTATAACATAATAACCACATTCTTATATCTTAAATACCAGAAATTTTGCTCTTCATTCCAACAAAGACTTGATTCTATTTAACATAAGGAGAAGAAACCCACAAAAGCACATAAGTCACCAATGTCGTCGTCACTTCAAAAATCATTGGCCCTTTAAGTATCGATGGGATAAGCGACATCATCAAAAACCTCCCTAACAACCACGACACAACCAAACTTCCAACCCTACAAGTCGAGTAATATACATAAATCATGACACAATAATACTATTGTCAAAGACTACAAAAGGTATGAAGCACACCCCTAAAGAAAAGCTTTGAGTTTGTTCTTGAGCCGAACATGAAGTACTAAAAACACAATAAATGTTTTGATAATAAAGTTAGTAGTAGTCTGGGTTTTAAATATGCATATCTATAATTTGAGCATGTCTTTAAACCGTTGTTGCATTTGAGCAAGAATCAATAGGAATGATGGCTTCAAATGTCCCAACTAGCTTCTTTCGTTAAGATATCTCAAGCTTAACAATTGGTTTATATTTAATTACTCATCCGAGATGGTGTGAGTTGCTACTATTACAAAAAAAAAATTAAACACAGAAGACATAAATTCATATATTCAAAAGTTAAGGCAACAAATCAGTTATAGAATATCAAAAATCATTATACTAGACGTTCATTACATTATTGCTAACTTTTAAATACGAAAACTTATGTGTATGATGTTTAACCCTCTTCATGTCTCGAATTCATCGAGACTTGTTTCGTATAAAAAAACGCCATTGAATCCAACTGTTGTAATGATTAGCGAGAGGCAAGCTAAATGAGCAAGATAACAATATGCATGTTGATCTAACACATAAGTACACCGTACATACATAACAAGCCAATAATGTACCCACCCTTTATGATTATATTGAACTAGTATTTTGACCCCCCGCAACTGAACTAGTATTTTCTCCAATGCTTAGCAATAGGAGAAAAAGAATGTAGGATAGACAATTAGCAACAATTAGTCAGAAGACTTAACTACTGACCATATTCCACAACACCCATGAAGGAAATAAGGAGATACAGAAAAAGGTCAAAAACTACAATACTAAAAATTATGGTAATAGTAGAAGAATAAGAAATTTGCCTCACTTCTTGAAGTAACCAAGTAGGCAACTGGAATACTGGCGACGTCAAACCAAACCGTTACCACGTATAGAAACCAATTTCTGAGTGAAAGTAAACACATGAAAACCCTATAAGAAAAGTAATCCAAAAACAAAGTAAACATGTGTAAAATAATGAAAAAATAGTGAATAGATTCGCTTGGCTGCACATTGATCGGTTGCCATGTGAATGCAAAGAAACTCACATGACCATCTCGATTTCCCTGCCATGTTTACAACAAATTTAATCTTTGTGCAAATTCAAATCATCACCTTTTTTTTTTTTTTTTTTTTTTGTTATAAAATTTTATTTATTTCTACTGATGAAACATAGATATTACATCAATATAGCAGGTAGGCGGGCAACAAGCTGCGCCGCCACCCCTTTCTGAATTGCAAACCCTAACCTGCTAAAGACATACCCCTGCCCCTTTGGAGTCGACACATTGCTATGCACAACCTGTTGGACCCTGGTTAGAAAACGGATAGCTTCCGGTGCCAAGGAGCCAAATGTATCAAAAGCCAGAGGGACAAAAACATGTTGGTTCTCTTCGCAGGCTTTAGCATGTTTCATCACATCTGAAAATAACATGTTTAAAGATAAACGCTACGTGATAAAAGAGAATTGATGGATGCAACAATAAGCTGTAAGCTTCAAAACTTGTACAACACAAAGCAATCAAACAATATTGTCACAAACATTATTAAAACCATATATGAGGCTCAAATACAACTCACACAACCATCTTGGCTGCTAGTGGTTGCCTTGTGAATGCAAAACTCAATTACATGACCATCACAGATGCCAAGAATAAACGACAAAGCGTTAACGCGCATAGCAAATAAAATGGTGGCTCAGATGAGGCAAGACCCATCATCATATCCCAAACCGTAGCGAACAAAATCACGGCTCACATGAGCCGAGGCCCATAATCATAGCCTTGAACACCCAAAAAAGGACAGGGTTTAGCAACGAAAAAGCTATCAAGTCCATATACGAAAAAATCCCTACACTCACCATCATTTAGATAACAGCCAAAATCCCAAGGCCATATGGTTTTCTGAAGACATAGACGTCGAACAACGTTTGAGCACCGCTAATCATCAACCACAATAGACAACTGCCCACAAACAATCCACCACCACCACCTATGGTTCCGATCATAACCCGACAATGAGCTACAACAAAAAATAATAATAACAGATGTGACCAACATTGAAAAGTAAATCACAGCCGTAACATATCATTCTGTCAAAATAGGTATCCAATAATTACAAAAAGAGCAAAATAAGACTTTGCAGATAACTTTGGGAATAATTTGAGACACCACTCCCCCGCCACCCACGGTTCCCAATCCGAAAACAGAGAAATAAGAGACACGACACCTCCCCAAGTAGAGAGAAATAATAGAGCCGGTAATGATCATTCGTCGGATAAAACCACTGCCACCAGACCAGGAGTCGATGTGAGAATACATAAGCTACTGAAGACATACACGTAGCAAGTGCAAGGACACACGAAGATGAGAAACACACAGTAAAAGGGATTTCATACTACATTAACTTCTTAAAAGACTGAAAATCATACAAACAATAACAATAAGTATAGAGGGTGTTAAATTAATTATGCATTGATTGTTCGGTTACTTGTATTTTTGGGTTCTTAATTACCTTGGAAAAAAACAAAGAAAATATGTTATATACTTCGAAAATCAAATCAAAATATTAATAAAGAGAAGAGCGAAAGAGTAATCTACATAAACTATAATTTTCATGTTCTAAACTGGTAATTTTTGTATCAATACGGCCATTCTCTTGAAAGTAAGAAGTTAGCATTGATTTATTCACGGCGTAAAAAGAAATAAATCGCTATGATCTTTACAGTTTTAGAAAGAAGTATATACACAATATTGACTTTATTGAAAATAATAAATAACCAATACCTTATCAGTGAGACATTAAACCTACGATGAAATTGGTTATTTATTCATTTTTACTAGTTAATGTCCATTTTTTGTTTGTATCATGTTTAATTCTAAATATCATTAATAAATGAGTTTTCTTGCCATTCAATCTCACTTCTTGTATCATACGTAGTGGCTCGTTTTAAACTCTAAAACAAGCTCAACACCTCCCCCACCCTAGGGTGAGCCAAGTTTTGTATTAGCTCGTTGTGTACACTAAGGAGAGTTGTGAGACAAAATGTAACTATTACAAGGGATATTGAGGTTTTTTTTATTATTATCACAACTTATTGCAAAACTTCTTATTGTTGTTTGGGACGTCTAGTGTCGTACAATGCCCCTGTGTGCTTAGTTATCACCATTCACCATACGTCGTCTCATACCATAATAAATATACGTCTTTAACTCATTTAATTTATATCTCTAATAACATGTGTACGTTAACTTCATAAAAGAAACTAAATACGTAGTTGTGCTTAATCCCCCTGGACATTCCAACATAAATTTAATTGAAAACGAGCTGCATTCACGATAAAGTATACTTTTGATAACACAAGTGCCGGTAGCGTACCGAACTACCGATACCATCCAAATAATCAATACCGACATGCATTGTTATCAGATGCACCACCAATATTTGTTTATATGGTTTTGTATTTTTGTAAAACACGTGTTATCATTCTTCTTTGCACATCATAACTTTACTTTTATGATTTCTCTTTCCAGTTACCACACCAAATGCCTATATCGTACCAATATTCTAACGATCCAAAACGAACCAAAACGATACTACAGTTTCATTGTTTAGGTCTTTCCTTTTAGTTGCTATACCGAGTGCCCGTGTTGTAACGAAACCATAACAAACCAAATCATATCTCGTTACATGTTTCTCTAAGTCCAATTTATGCCGTAACTATTCATCTCAATGTCATACTTTTATTATTATTATTATTATTATTATTATTATTATAACTAACCAAAAATCAGTCACCGTGTTTGCTGATTGAATAGAATACCATCATCATCAAAATCAGCTGCAGCTAACAACACTCACCACCGCTCCGGTGATCGGCGTTCTTCATATACTCCGATTAAGCTCACATATCTCCGGCCACCACAAATCCTTCAACCACCACCATTAATCACTCACTTCCCCCAATCAATTTCCATTTTCAACTCGATTTCAACTATTAGGGTTTCTTCATGACCTAATTAATTAATTACTTAATTAACTTCAACCTCAGCTTACTTAATCAACTTATGGAGCTTCGGAATTCTAGGGTTGAGACTTCAAACCTTGACCAGAGTCAACAGATTCAAAATCCTGACGGCGGCGTTGCGGCGGATGCTCCGGCACCGGCGGCGGATGCTGGTATTGCAAGTGGAGCGGTGAAACGGAAGCGAGGGCGGCCGCCTAAGGCTCAGGTGAAAGCTGTACAGCCTGCTGCTAAGAAGAGTAAGGAAGAAGATGAGGATGAGGATGTTTGTTTTATTTGTTTCGATGGCGGGAGTCTCGTTCTCTGTGATCGCCGGTTCGTCTTCGTTTTGGTTTGGATTGTGATTCTGTTTGTGTTGCATATTTTGGGGGTTTTATTAATGTGTGCATTTATTGAAGTTAATGTGATAAGTTTTATGTTATTTGAGCTGATTAATGAGTAATTAATGTTGCTTCTGGTATAGGGGATGCCCGAAGGCGTACCATCCGTCGTGTATTAAGCGGGACGAATCGTTTTTTAGATCAAAAGCTAAATGGAACTGTGGTATGTAGTATGTTGACTGGAAGATAGAATTATTACATATAAGTCCAAAAGTTAACATCTTGATATCTAGTGCAATCAAACTTATAGTATCTTGATGTTTATATGGATTTCAGGTTGGCATATTTGCAGCATGTGTGAGAAAACGGCACATCATATGTGCTTTACATGTACTTACTCATTGTGCAAAGGGTGCATTAGAAAGTCTGATTTTTTGTGTATGAGAGGTGATAAAGGCTTTTGTACAGTTTGCATGAAAACAATTATGATGATTGAAAACAGTGGAGATGCAACGGTAAGCTGATTTGCAAAATAATTATGTTTCTTTCTATGGTCTTGTTATATTTTTTTGCTTATGTGCCACACACAGGTGGATTTTGATGACAAGTCTAGTTGGGAGTATCTTTTCAAGGTGTATTGGGTGTACATAAAAGGAAAGTTATCTTTAACTGTTGATGAAATAACTCAAGCCAGGAATCCATGGAAACTAGCTTCCATTGAACCAACGAGTTCAAATATTATTGGTAGTGGTCGAAGAAGCATTACAGCCGACTTATCTTTAGCTAATCTTGAGGCTAATGAATCCAAAAGAAGAAAGACAGATGAACAGACCAATGGGCCTGCTAACGAGCCTTCTACAAACGGGCCCAGAGAATGGGCCAGCAAAGAGTTAATGGACTTCATTTCACACATGAAAGATGGCGATACATCCGTTTTATCTCAGTTTGATGTACAAGCTCTTTTGCTAGAGTACATAAAACGAAATAACCTCCGGGACCCACGAAAGAATACTCAAATTATATGTGATCTAAGACTAATGAATCTTTTTGGGAAACCGCGTGTCGGGCATATTGAAATGTTGAAGCTTTTAGAATCTCACTTTTTGGTTAAAGAGGATGTTCAGAAGAATAGCACTGTAAAACAGGGGGATACTGATGTTAAAAGTGAAAATATTGTGGTCGGTAATAAGGAACGTAGGACCCACAGGAAGAGTGAAAAACGCATAAAGAACAAATTGGATGATTATGCTGCTATTGACGTGCATAACATGAATTTGATATATTTAAGGCGGAACTTGATGGAGTTGCTTATTGAAGATAAGGAAAAGTTTAATGAAAAAGTAGTAGGGTCGATCGTGCAAATAAGAATATCTGGTAGTGATCAAAAGGATGATATGTACAGGCTTGTACAAGTAGTAGGTAATGCAATTTTAGTACTGTTTTCACCTTTTTAAGGCGTCGGTCGTTATTTACCGTTAAATTATTTTACAGGGACAACTAAAGTGGATGTACCATATAAAATTGGTGATAAATTAGTGGATGTCATGCTTGAAGTATTGAATTTAGACAAGAAGGAGACAGTGTCAGTTGATACAATTTCGAACCAAGAGTTATCTGAGGTGACATATTAAATCTTTGTAAAGCTATTGTAAAGGGATGATTTATGTTATCATTTACTTTTCAGGACGAATGCAGACGCCTGCGAGAGAGTATAAGATGTGGGCTTGTGAGATGTTTTACTGTAGTAAGTGTGCATGGTTTTAATAATAGTTATTTTTATTTATGCTTGCTGATGCTAAGTTTTGTGGTTGATTTAGCGTGAAATACAAGAAAAGGCAATGGCTTTGCAGTCGGTGCTGATTGATGATGTGAGTTACTCGGTTTTTTTTTTCTTATTTAAAATGGTTTATTAAATATGTAATGTCTTAACTAAGATTACAAAAACAATATTCTCTTGGAATAAATCAATTTAGAAGGTTATATGCATCAAAAATAGAATTTAAGGGACTTTCAAGTTTCAACCCGTTTAACCTGTTCCAAGTTAAAGCCTTTGAACTGATTTTATTTGGTACTATGATTGTAGCAAATTAAGCCTTTGATATAACTTAGTAAAATAATAAGTATTAGTCATCTTGAGGATTTCTTTTAAAACTTAGATAAAAAAGTTTATAGTTAAGTTTTCTATTTGACCTGTCTGAGATAAAGCTCATTCTAAGTCGACCCATTTATAAGCAAATGGGTGGAAATGCCACATCTGATAAATAATGTAGGTTTATTTATTGCTTTATTTAATTGGTATGAACCTTTCATATGTAAAACAGAGAATTGAAACCGAGGTGTTGCGGCTCAGTCAGCTTCGTGATCAAGCGAGTGAAAAGGGGCAGAAAAAAAAATATCCTTTGCTGACAATAGATACTTATTTTCAATTTGTTATTTTCTTATTGTTTATGGAGTATTATATATTTGAATTTCTTAACAAATTCCACTGTTAGAGACTGTGTGAAAAAACTCAAAATTCTAAAAACACCAGAGGAGCGTGAACGCAGGTTACGTGCAATTCCTGAGGTTCATTCGGATCCAAAAATGAATCCTGACTATGAATCCGATGACACTGAAGAGTACTTTAACAATGAACAAGGTCTGTTTTTTCTTTTTCTTTTTTTGTAGTTTTACAGCACATTCATTATATTGACTTGTGTTAGACTATTGCTCAGGAGAACAACATTTAAAGCCAAAGTTTCCTTGGGCCAGTGGCACAAACACAATCTCTCCAACGAAAAAAGTTGATAATTTAAATGATCAACCGATTGGCTCAGGTGTTGCAAATGTCGATAACGATTCTAGCAAATTAAACACGGAAAACGACGTTAGTGGACCGCAAAATGAGGCTGATTGTAACGGTTCTAGCGTCCCCAAAATCAACACCGAACCTGCTGTGGGCTCATCGTTATCAAACGTTGAATCAGGTTCAACCTCAACTCCTTCGTTTCTCTCAATGATGAAAAACGGGTCGGTTGATTATAATATGTGGCATTACCGGGACCCGGGTGGAAACGTTCAAGGCCCATTTTCTTTAGTACAGCTGCAGAAATGGAATACGAGTGGATACTTTCCTGTTGATATGAGAGTATGGGCGGGTCAAGAAGCCGACTCATTACTTTTGAACATTGTGTTGCGAGAGCGGTTTCACAATCCTGATGCTCAACGGGCCGAAAATGAACGAGTCAACAAAGATAATATTCAAGTTGAAATTCCATCATCTACCGTTCTTGCAACTTCATATAGTTTAAATAGTTCTGTTAATCTTGAGAAGATACCCGATGATTTAAACAGTGATCCCCAGAGTGTTGCATCTTTGACCAAGGTCAACAAGTCAACTGAACACTTTGGTATCCAAAACATGCCTGATATCAACCAGCATTTACTGAAAAAGGAAACTCCTGAAAACCAAAAAATTCAAGATTCTGTAAAGCAACGGGCAAAGATTCATGTTCAAGATTCCGGAATCCAGAACATGCCTGATATTAATCAACAGGTTTCTTCGGTTTTCACTGTTGCAGATGTACCTCTTGTGAATTTACCGAACTTGTTTCAGAAAAAGGAAAGCCATAAAAACCTGAAAATACAAGATTCTGTGGCCAAGGAACGGTCAAAGACTCCTGTTCAACATCCCGGGATCCAAAACATGCCTGATATCAATCAACACGTTTCTTCGGTTTTCAGCGTTGCAGATGTACCTCTTGTGAATTTACCGAACTCGTTTCAGCAAAAGGAAAGCCATGAAAACCTGAAAATACAAGATTCTGGAGTCAAGGAACGGTCAAAGATTCGTGTTAAAGATTCTGGGAACCAGAACATGCCTGATATTAATCAACATGTTTCTTCTGTTTTCACTGTTGCAGATGTACCAATTGTGAATTTACCGAACTCGTTTCAGAAAAAGGAAAGACATGAAAAACAGAAAATACAAGATTCTGGAGTCAGGGAACGGTCTAAGATTCCGGTTCAACATCCCGGGATCCAAAACATGCCTGATATCAATCAACACGTTTCTTCAGTTTTCACTGTTGCAGATGTACCTCTCGTGGATTTACCGAGCCCATTTCAGAAAAAGGAAAGACATGAAAACCTGAAAATTCAAGATTCTGGAGTCAGGGAACGGTCTAAGATTCCGGTTCAACATCCCGGGATCCAAAACATGCCTGATATCAATCAAAACGTTTCTTCAGTTTTCACTGTTGCAGATGTACCTCTCGTGGATTTACCAAGCCCATTTCAGAAAAAGGAGACCCATGAAAACCAGCAAATACAAGATTCTGTGGTCAAGGAACAGTCAAAGATTTTGGTTCAAGACCCCGTTATCCAAAACATGCCTGATATCAGTCTACATGTTTCTTCGGATTTCAGTGTTGCAGATGTGCCTCTTGTAGATTTACCGAGCCCATTTCAGAAAAAGGAAACACATGAAAACCAGAAAATACAAGATTCTTTGGTCAAGGAACGGTCAAAGATTGCAGTTCAAGATCCCGGGATCCAAAACATGCCTGATATCAATCAACACGTTTCTTCAGTTTTCAGTGTTGCAGATGTACCTCTTGTGGATCTACCGAGCTCATTTCAGAAAAAGGAAACCCATGAAAACCCAAGAATACAAGATTCTGTAGACAAGGAACGGGCAAAGATTCCGATTCAAGATTCCGCAAACCCGCCTAGCTGGAGTACAACTTTGAGTCTAGTGGTTGGTGGGACCCAGCTTCCCGAAACGGGTGACGAATGGGGTAGGTACCCTCCAACTGTAGACCACCAAGTTGCTACTACAAACCCGACCATCGACCAAATTACCAGTATGCCCTCATGGCACGGGCTCGGTGAAACGATTGAGTTTAGCACGTTGGCGGAGGAGTCGGTTTCAGATCTTTTAGCCGAAGTTGATGCAATGGAGTCGCGAAACTGTGCCCCATCACCTACTTCTAGAAGAAATAGTTTTCTTGAGGATTTGTTCAATGGTTCGATTGATGATTTTAGCCCGACTGCGGATCAGAGTACACGAAGTGACGGGTTTAGCTCCACTGCAGATATTCATTTAAGCCGTCAATCAACGGGCTTACAATTCTCTTTTGGGCTCGAGCCCAAGCCCGCTTGTACCGTTAGTATTCCTCACACATCCGAGTCGGATAATATCGGGTTTAAGTGGGCGGAAATGGGTGGTTCCGAGCTCCACCCGCCCCGCCAAGACATGATTGATTTGAATCATTCCACTCGTGCCGAAGCTGACGAGTCAGAAAGAGAAATGTTAATCGAAGAAAAGTCAAACCGCTCGGTAGGACCGAAGTCAAAAGAGAGAGTGAGTGAAAGTATAAAACCTGAGACAGCAAAGATTGCTCATGGGTTTTCAGTAATCGGTGAGGAAGAAGGCGAGTTTATCCAGCCAGAGGTGGTGGCACCGCCACCATCACCACCACTGCCGCCACCGCCACCACCACCACCACCGTCACAACTGCCCCCACTTCTACCGACTCCACCGACAATGGGATTGGACACGGTTGATTCACGAAGAGTGGGATCGGGAAGACCGGCTCAAGGAACCTCAAGTACGGGTCGCATTCATTCACACACGAGCGGTAGTCGAAGCGTGAATGTAGGGCGGGACCCGCATCACAGTCGGTCTGGTGGAGATAGAGATAGAGATAGATATTACAGTAGCAGTAACAGTCCGAGAGAGAGGAGTCATCATGTTGAAGATTCAGGATACAGTAGAAGCAGTAAAGCTGGATGGAGTCGGCAGTCTTCATTCGGTGGCGGCGGCAGTGGTGGTGGAAGTGGTTATTCAAGGCCGCCGTTGAAAGGGCAGCGGGTTTGTAAGTATTATGAAAGCGGGCGGTGCCGGAAGGGATCTGCGTGCAACTATTTGCACCCACAAGACAGGTAATTTGGGATGTGGTTGTTTTGATTGGTAACATGTTTTTTTGTATGATGATCAATATATAGTATGATGATGATAATGATGATGAATGATGCCTGTGATTCAATTTACCATATTTTGGGTTTATGAAGATCGATATTATGTTGATAACTGGAAAATTGAAATTGTAATAACTCATGATTATATTATTGCTTTATGAAGATGGGTTCTGTTGATACCTGGAACCCATGCTATATTAAATGAATCAACAATCCATGAAGCATAATCTGCAAAAGACATCATAATTGATACATTAGTTATTATTATTATTATTATTTTTTCAGTTTTATTGTTTCTTTTTGTATCTTAAAAGAGGATTGACTTTTACTAGATATTGTTTTCATTTACATCTTGTTATTTTAGCTATTGCTCTTAAAAACGTAATTCTATTGTAATACATGTTTTAGAAAATGAGTGGAAATAATCCTATTATTAAAAGTTCATACATGATCAAAATATATTGTTACAAAAACCTTATAAGGTACTTAAAATCAATTAGGTACTTAAAATCAATTGCCAAAATTATTTGCTTAACTCATTCTTTCCATCATAATTACATATCCGACTTTAATTGGTTTTCAAAGTGTTGTACATATATATTTCAAGGCCAAACATCCTAAGGTAAGAAGGTAAGACATCATCTACATAAAGTGTTGTAAATAGATAAACTGTACTGAATGTTGGTTAAAATGAGTAATTAGCTAGTACTAGTATGTTTGGCCACCATTTCCTAACTGATTGCATTACACAATGCCATTCACTTGATTGACATGACGAACAGACTATAAATGACAGCCGATCTTACCCTCCAATTATGCAATAGACTTTTTCCATCACTTGAAAACTATAACCTTCGAGTCACATGACAACAACATTACCTTCGCTTCAATGCCTTTCATTATTTCCTCGACACGATATACATGTTTATAAGGGTATCTATGTGACAACAATAATTAAACTTGATAAAACCATTATACATTTTAATGGTTCATGTCATTTTAGTATAACCGATATAAACCGAATGATTTGTTCTTTAACTTTTTCTATTTTTTTACGGTATAGTTTGTTAGGTATATGTAAATGAGTCGAGTACGAGCTCGACTAGGCTCGAGCTTGACTCGTTTCGAGCAATTTTTTAAAGCTCGAGTTTAGCTCGTGAGTTGTTTTTCAAGTTCGGGATCGACTCGTTTATCATTTATTAGTTAATTTATATATATATATATTTTAATTATATTTTATATATTTTGAGAAAAATCTTAAACGAGCTTAGGCTGGAGTCAAGCTCTAAAAAAGGTAAAATTTAGAAACATACAAAACAAACTTCTTTCAAACTTTTTATTGATCCGATCTCGAATAGCTCGCGGGTTCCCGACTCATTGCACCATTTGTGACTTGTTTCGAAGTTTTACAATTTTATTCTCTTCACCAACAACAATATCGTTAGCATCATCTCCTCTCCGACGAAAGTAATCGGAAGCAAAATCATTATATTATCAATAGCATAGATATAAATATACGGTTGGAGAAAGAATCAATGGCGGTAGAAGACGAACGAGCAAACCCTAGCTCCAAAAATCAGAGTAATAATAATAATAATCCAGAAGAGAAAGGTGTTGGTGGTGGTTCGAGATCAGGTAAATCATGCAAAGGATGCTTGTACTATTCTTCAACTCTCAAATCCAATTCTCGCAATCCTCTTTGCGTTGGCATCACTCGTTCTCTTCCCAAAGGTATTATTATTACTATTATTTGAATCCTGATCTGCGAGTCATGTTAGGTTTTAATTGTTAGCAATTGTTTATGTTTATTGTTATACTTGTTCTCGAAGAAATTAACCTAGGTTTTGATACATAATATTACTGTTGTGTTCGGAGGGTAAATAAGGCGCATAGATTTGTGTTATAAGCTAGTCTGAGTTTAGGCACATAGTTGTGTTCTTTTGTTTTCAAAAGATGATTTAATTGTAAACATGCATCAGTTTGGGGCTGTAAATGTTCGTCCGTGCTCCCAACATGCACATGAACTAGGAATTTCGTTTGATTGACTGAATTTACGAACACGAACAAAGGCCATGTTTGTTTAATTGTGTTCGTGAACGTCCGTTTATGTTCGTTGATATTTATTTGTTCATTAAAGGTTTTTCACTCTATGATTTGGATTGTTGTTCTGCGAATATGTTAAGTTTTGTGTTATCTGATTTTTGTGGAAGTCATACGCATCTAAATTATACTTGTTCTTGAAGAAATTAACCTAAATTCTGATATCATTATTACTCTGGTAGACCGTGTGCTCGGATGGTAAAGCATGAGTTTATCTGATTATTAAAGTTTCCTCTCACATTATCATGCAATTCTGAATAACAATTCTTCCTATATCAGATCACCACTTTTTAATTTTCTTATGAATTAGGGAAATGATTGTGCTATAATCTAATTTGAATTTAGGCACATAATTGTGTCGGTTTGTAGTTCAACTAATGAGTTCGTTGTAAACATTTATCAACTTACCGCTGTAAAGTGTAAACGAACCGAAACGCTTGGCAGGAAGTTTGTTTTTGTTAGTTCGTTTAATAAATGAACGAACATGAGCAAGGAGTTTTGTTTGATTAACTAATGGAACGAACACAAACTGTGCTACGTGTAACACCTCGGCTCAGTTAGGACTCAATACGGTAAATCAGAGTCCGAAATAAATATTTAAATTACAAAACAAGAATCGAAAGAAAATATCTTTCAATAGAAATCATACAGCATTAATAAAACCCTAACATAAAATCGACATCATTGATCATTTCATTTCCCTTATCCCTCAGCCCGATTCCCTGTTTCTCTTCCGGCTATCATCAGAACTACCCAGAAATGCTTGTCTTTCCATTTACACTTTCTTTACAGCTCTAGCAGCTTCTGCAACAGCAGAGAAAGTCGAAGAAATGATTGAACTACGAATTTGGTTTCATACAGCTTACTGTTATATCTTTGCTCGTTCCTCAAGTGTTCCAGAAAATGATTCATTGTTTCATTGACGGAGACTATGAATTCCCGAGTATAGGAACTCTTATGCATGCTAGTAAGTTATTTTTCAAAGAAAATAGAATGAAAATCTCCTTAAGGAAAGTCTTCCACAAATGGGTCTCCTCTTTCTTCTAATGCACCCTTCCACCAAGTATGTGCATCTTCTTCCAGCGTATACGATGCTAATCTCGACTTGTATAAGAAGACCAATTTTACCGATTGATTGGATTTCTTGGATCAGCTGCTAGAACACCTCACAAACAAGTAGAGAAATATCAAGCGGACTGTATGTGACCAAATCTGTAGGTCAATCATTCATTCTACTTTCTCTACCATTGCAGAAGTGCAAAGAAAGCTGATGTGGAAAGACAAACATTTCTAGGTAGTTCTGATGATAGCCGGAAGAGAAACAAGGAAACAACTGAGGGATGAGAGAATTGAAATGACCAAAGAAGTTAATTTTATGTTATGGTTTTATTAATGTATTAAGACTTCTATTGTAAGAGATTATTCTTTCGACTCTAGTTTGGTAATTTAAATATTTATTTGGGACTTTGGCTTACCGTATCAAGTGACACGTCAGCCCTAACCGGGCCGGGGTGTTAAACCGCGTTTGTTCAATTGTGTTCGTGAAATGTCCGATAATCTGTTCGTTGATGTTTGTTTGTTTAATAAAGGATTTTAATATTCTTTTCATGACTTTTCTATTCTTATCATATAGGTTTTAGCAAAATTATACCATAAATCAAAAGGATACATGAGTATTATGTGATTAATTTATATGCAAATTGACATATGAATGCTAAAACCAACACAAATTTGGAGGCCAGGCCGAACCGTTGACACTGGCCATTCTCGGTTTGCCAAATCAACTAAAACATTGTTTGTGATTGTGATTTGTTCATTTTCTTAATGAATGAACATGGACAAGAAATATCGTTCGGTTAGGTGTTCGTGAACCATTCGCTTGTCTGATTAAAGGTTAACGGATGAAAATGAACAAGGCCTGGTTTGGTTCGGTTTGTTTACTGCCCTATTCGTCATTGTTCGTCTTTGTTTGAAAACACAGTCAGTAAACAAAATATAACGAGACCACTTGAAGGATGAAATTACTTTTTAAATAATTCATAGATTCTTGTATTAAGAATTTCTTGCATCAATGAAACTTTTATTGCACCCACATATTATTATTATCATATCCATGACTTCAATCTCAATATATTTAGCTACTTTGATGTTTTTGATCACCTTTACTGCTCTCGTGGCAATAGGAGGAAGACGGTTAAACTTAAATCCGCTGCTCATTTTCTCTCCAAAATCCCTAGGTTCAAACTCTACCAAATCCCCAGCGATCAAGTTATAAGTTCTAACAACCTCATTGAATTCTGTGAAAGCATATTAGTTTTGAGGGACAAGTTATAAGTTGTAACAACTTCACCGAAGTGTGTGTGTGTGTGTATATATAGGTCTTGTATGTGAGCAAACTATACAGTGAAAGTCTTTCCATCTGTATCGTTTACCAGTTCAACTTCGATACGTTTACCTAATGTAAAGATCCGCCTTTGCAAGTCACTATTACCTACATGTGGCACATAGTTATTAAAAGCCCTCGCTTTCTTGCGCCTAGGCCCGGTTTCAGGTGAGGCTCAATAAATGCGCTTCTAGTTCCTAGGTGAACGCTTTGGCAATATCTACGACAAGAACATGTGAAGATAAAAGCCGAGCAAAAGAAACACAAGGAGTGCTACTGAAACTTAGATCTAGGAGAGGTCAAAGGCATTATATTGATACATTTTGTTATTCAAGTTTGGAATTACATTTGAATCTTGACTATTTTAAACGTTTTGGTACTAATTAGATGATATTAAATGCTATATAACAACTTTCTTTATTTTATTTGAAGAATAACATATATTTTTCATATACATAATATATTTTAAATTTTTTATTCTAGTGCACTTCTTTTCTTCATCCCTCGCTTTTTGTTGCGCCTTGCGCCTAGGCCCAAACGAGGCCTATGTGCCTTGAGTGCGCCTAGCGCATATGATAACTATGATGTGGCATTAATTTATCATTCACGCGTTGGTAAAATAATTTCAATAGAAGACGAAGATATCGATGCACATAAAACTATGTCAAGTATATAGGCACTATATGTCAAGTATAAAAGTTTAAACCATGCCTTGATCCTTATATAGGCACTATATGTCAAGTATGTGTTGGTGTCTATTTCATTGTCTCACAAATCCTAATTTGATGTGTCTTTATAGTTCATTTGATTTTAGGATTGTTAGTTTAATGCACGAAGTATAGCAATATAACTTTATTTTTTTACACTACATAAATATCATGGCAAATCGGCAATATTACCTTTCTACATCTGCAATTGTAATTTTGGCAGATATATAAGTTTTTCACACTAGCAACTTCTTTTGAGTTGTTGGTGCCTCGCTATATTAATGTGCGAACAGTGTGATGTATAATACAATATTATTGCTAGTCTATATTCTACTTATAAAGTGTCAGGATGCACCTTATATTACTAGTTAAAATGTTAAATTAAAAATTATGTAATGTTGAGTTTTAACTCGTGTGGCTAGTACCTCGATACTATGTTGGAGAATCTGAGATGGAAGCTTCAAAAGAGGGCAGGAGCCTTGCTGATTTCAGATACGGGTGTGTCGGTTATTCTGTTTATTCAGATATGAAAAATCACAGTGGCAATGTAGATGAAACACAAAAGGAGTTGCCAGTCTGTGTTGGCCTTGAGGTTCTCTCTCTCTCTCTATACACACACACACACACACACACACATAATAACGTCACTTACATAATCACCTGTTTGCAGGTTCTGGTAGACAGAAAAGTTACTAATGCTAAATCTGCTCCGATTCATGCTCATAACAAAGGTAAATTATTTAGTTAGCATCATGGTTTTTGCAAGGTTATAAAATTAATAATTTATTATTGAAAAATAATTTAAGTCAAGTTATTTGATCTTGATTTTTTTTTTTCTGTATATATCACAGGCATAACATAACAAAACTAATGCATTGTTTTTTTTTTGTTTTTGTGTGAAGATAACCATATAAAACCACAACCACGAGTAAACAGGCCAGCTCAATCTACATCAGATGATTTTTTTAGCAGGTAAGTAGTTATGTGTTACATTTTGACTTTTGAGGTCAAATAAGATAATGGGTTGGACCTGAAGTGTATGTATGACTATTGACTTTGATAAATTTCTTGTTTGAAACAGATTTACTAGAAACGCAAACATAGTGGCATCAGGTGTTGCAAAGAACGTACGCAAATTCGGGAATCATATAAAGGAAAGTGTTGATGATATATTGTATCTTTATCGAAAACCACCGAAGAACGAAAATTTTAGTAAGAAGATAAAATCAAGTTTACTGGAAGATCAAGAATGATAAGCAAGAACATGAACCGGAACATCAAGCAACAAGTTTAAGGATGCAAAATTTTTAGTAATTTTTCTTTTAATAATGGAATGTATTTCTGTTCCCTGATGAATCAAATTGACAACATATATATGGTCTTAATAGTTCGATTTTTGAGGAGTTCAAACCCATATATCCCATGTAAAATAAGAGATCGGGTACGTGGGTCGGGTGAGTTTTAGATTACTGGGTATTTGAATTTGGATTTGGATTTGGATTTGGTCTATTGAATCACTCAGATACCATAACTCACATTGTCATCTATATTGATTACAATTATCATACAATTATGCTTGCAATTGTCATTAAGTTGGTGTCATTTGTCTTTGCATAGCTGTCTCCATGTGAGCCTTTGACAACGTTTCTTGCGTGGATATAATGCATGAAATCTGCCACGATTATAAATTTATATTTTATCGTGTTTTAATTATTTATATTCTTTGATACTATAGCCATGCTATTGGTTCACTGGTTGGAACGAACTCAGTGACACTTGTTACAACCAAGTTGGGTTGGATATTACCACATCAAGTAACTGTTGTACAAAAACTGCACAACAAGCCCGTCTAGCTCAGTTGGTAGGGCGCAAGGCTCTTAACGGTGGGCGCATTACACTTTTTGAACTAGAAACTATTTTCAAAATCGTGTATGAATGGAGGTTTACTTACAGTCACCAAAAAACGATTAAAGTATTTTTTTTCCTTGGTTTAACTTGAACATGATGTTTCAAGATACAAGCATACAAGGTTTAATGAAAGCTGATTAACCGAATTATAACCGATAATTATATTTGCTTAACCATAACCATCAGTCTTGTTCAGTAATTATTAATTTTGATACACAGTTTGTTTTTCGGTTATTGTTCGGTTTTAACCCGTACTCCAAAACCTACTATTATTGAGCATGTTTGGGATTGAGTTTGGAAAATGCTTATTGGCTTATTGATGTTTTCAAAAAGCCAAAAATAAATGTGTTTGGCAATCACAAAAAACTTTCTTATATTAGTTTTTTGAAAGGTTAAAAAGCAGTTTTTCAAAAGCCTCAAATCCTGGGCTTTTTAAAATGACTTTTTGAAAAAACAAATAAACCAAGAAGGCATAAGTTGGTTCAATGGTAGAGCACTCACTTTACAAGTGAGAGGTAGGACGATCAAACCTCACTAGCACCAACTTATATGTGAGATATGAGGGATGACTCTGGCTTGCCAGGATTCGAGTCGATACCCGACGTTAAAAAAAAACGTCAAACTCAATCCCAAACATAATATTAATATATATTAAAATAAACGAAAATCAAAATCCAGTTCTTCACGGCTCCCAAAAACAAGCGATAAAAACCCAGAAACCGAAATTCAATCTTTCTTTCTTTCTTTCTTTCTTTCTTCAAATCAGTCTACATTCAATCAAGATTCTTATTCCTTTAATCTATCCATCTGGGTTTTCATTCAGTTCAGTTCAATTCAATTCAATTAAAAGCTTCTTTCTTGATCAATCAATCAATTGCTGTTTATCTAATGGCCTGCATCCGTGCCGGAACGAAGCTCCGATTCGTTCAGGCCACTAATTCAGCTCAATATTATTATTCTTATTATCATAATAATCCAATCTGCAGCAGCAGTAGCAGTAGCAGATTTGATTCAAGACAGATCTCTCAGCTCGTTCAATCCAACGGCAAGCGTTTGTTCCTCGTTGACACGCTAGCCCTTGTAAGCATCTCAATTTCAATTTAACGAAATGAATTAGATTCGAATTTTCCCTGTATAATTTAAGGGTGCTCTTCGGGTTTTCCGGGTCGGGCTCGGGTTATTTGGGTATTCTGGAATTCAGGTCTGGTTTTGGATTTCAGATAATGACAGCCCTACTAAAAGCTAGGATTTGGTTTGATCCTTTTAGGTTAGAAGATTAGAAGGACAAGGCGTGCCGTCGAAGCAAGCTGAAGCGATTACGTCAGCAATTACGGAAGTTTTGAATGATAGTTTGGAGAATGTGGCTCAATCGTTTGTTACAAAAGCAGAAATGCAAAGGGTTTGTTTTGTTTTCTTGTTAATTGAATTGAATTGGGGGTTTTTATATTTTGTTGCTTTTTGGTGATTGTTTTTTTTTATATATATATTTGTTTAGATTGAGATGACTCAAGATGGTAATTTGGGCAAGTTTAAGTCTCAAGTGCAGAGCTCTCAGGTGATTGATTAACTATTTTTGGTAATGTATATGGTAATTTTGAATGTTATTAGATCAAGTTGAAAACTTCAAATTATCAGTTTTACTGTATTAGGACTGACAAACGGGTCAGAACCGGTTGATTCAAAAAAGGGTTATTTTGGTTAATTGTTCGGGTTGAAATGGGTCAGCATAGAACGATTGGTTTAAAAAATGTTTTTTTTTTTGTGTTTTTTATTTCAGCTTTACTTCTTGTTTTCGGCACCGGTTACGCGCGTTCATGTGTCGGTTACGCGTACTGGGGTGGGAAAACACGCATAACCCGGCCATGGTACGCACTTAACTCAGCGCTTCGCGCGAGTATCAGGCGTTGGATACGTGTGTTTAATATTCCAAATTAAGTTGAAAACTTGATAATCGTGTGTTTAATATTCCAGATTAAGTTGAAAACTTGAAATTATCGGTATTTGGTTTGAAATGGTTTTGACTTTTGAACCTGTGTTATGGGTATTTATATGATTTTATCTCGCAATGGTACCAATGCATTTGTTTGAATTCTTAGAATTTGTTCATGCGGTTATTTGAAATTTTTTCTAAACTTTTTTTAGGAAAATCATTTCTCTTTATTGCAACGTGAGACGGAAAAGTTGAGGAATGATATAGAGAAGATGCGCAGTGAGTTGAGGTATTATCATGCTTTTGTGATAAACAAACTGTTACATTTTCATTGCA
Source organism: Bidens hawaiensis (assembly GCF_021521415.1). NCBI lineage: Eukaryota > Viridiplantae > Streptophyta > Magnoliopsida > Asterales > Asteraceae > Bidens > Bidens hawaiensis. Next base: position 139,446 of record NW_027493567.1, on the reverse strand, counting down.
GTTTATAAAATTTTATGTACAACTTGAAAACTACTAACTTTGATTGTGACACAGGTATGAAATAGACAAAGTTACTGCTGGACAGCGTCTGGATTTGAATCTTGAAAGAGGGTAACAAGATCGTCTTTTTTTTTCCAACTTCGAGAAAAAACTAACCATTGTTAATAAGAATTGTCGAAGCACGAAATGAATCTTACTTGATCCATGACGATGTTTCCACGGATTTTCGAGATGAACGAACCACGTCTTGATCTTCTTCTTCTTCTGCGGCTGCGCCGGCGACCTGCAATGTCGAGACCTGCAATGGTTTCGGGGGTGTGGAGGCGACTGCTAAGATATCCTGAGGATTTCTTGTTCACAGACACAAAAAGTGGTGGTGGCTCTTACTGAGCATGACCCATGATAAGGAGGTGGAGACCTCCTTATATAGAGTCTCATGGCCACCATCATGGTACTCTAATGGGCCTAGCCCAGTTAGGGTTACCTCCACAAAACCCCCTCGGCCCAATAACATCGTATTAGTCCATGTAATGAAATAAGCCAAACATAATAGATTTAGGGTCGTAGAACCGGGTTTTAGTACCATACCCCTACAAGCCCCCCCAAGTCCAGTGTTGCTCCTGGGCGCGCAAGCGTCTAGGTGGAGCGCTGGACTTTATAAGGTGTGAGGCGGTTTTTTCCCTTTTCTTTGGCCTTGTCTTTATTGTCTGAGTTTTGAGAGGCTTTCTTCATGATGGTGACATGTTGTAATAAAAGCCTGCGCGCGAGGCGACTTACAAGCTATAATAATAATGAAGCTCGCGCGTGAGGCCACTTACGAGCTATAATAATAATGGAGCTGGCGCGAGAGGCGACTTACGAGTTATAATAATAATGGAGCTGGCGCGAGAAGCGACTTACGAGCTAAAATAATAATGGAGCTAGCGCGAGAAGCGACTTACGAGCTAAAATAATAATAATGCCTGCGCGCGAGAGGCGTCTTACGAGCTTAGAATAATAAAAGCCTGCGCGCGAGAGGCGTCTTATGAGTTTTGAGAATAATAATTGAGCTGGCGCGTGAGGCGACTTACGAGCTGTGAAAGTAATAAAGCTTGCGCGCGAGAGGCGTCTTATGAGCTTTGAAAATAATAATTGAGCTGGCGCGTGAGGCGACTTACGAGCTGTGAAAGTAATAAAGCTTGCGCGCGAGAGGCGTCTTATGAGCTATAAGAATAATAATTGAGCTGGCGCGTGAGCCGACTTACGAGCTGTGAAAGTAATAAAATTGGCGCGTGCGGCGACTTACGAGCCTGTAGAATAATGAGAGCCTGCGCGCATGGCGACTTACGAGCTGTAATAATAAAGAAGCTGGCGCGCGAGGCGACTTACGAGCTGTAATAATAAAGAAGCTGGCGCGCGAGGCGACTTACGAACTTGTAGAATAATGAAGCTGGCGCGTGAGGCGGCTTACAAGCTGTAAAATAATAAAGAAGCTGGCGCGCGAGGCGGCTTACAAGCTTGTAGAATAATGAAGCTGGCGCGTGAGGCGACTTACGGGCCGTAGAATAATGAAGCTGGCGCGCAAGGCGACTTACGAGCTGTAATAATAAAGAAGCTGGCGCGCGAGGCGACTTACGAGCTTATAGAATAATGAAGCTAGCGCGTGAGGCGGCTTACAAGCTGTAGCATAATAAAGCCTGCGCATGAGGCGTCTTACGAGCTAAGAATAATAAAGCCTGCGCGCGAGAGGCGTCTTACGAGCTGAGAATAATAAAAGCCTGCGCGCGAGGGGCGTCTTACAAGCTGTAGCATAATAAAGCCTGCGCATGAGGCGTCTTACGAGCTAAGAATAATAAAAGCCTGCGCGCGAGAGGCGTCTTACGAGCTTTGAGAATAATAATGCCTGCGCGCGAGGCGTCTTATGAGCTGTGAATAATAAAGGCCTGCGCGTGAGGCGACTTACGGGCTGTAAGAATAACAGCTTGCGCGCGAGGCGTCTTATGAGCTGTGTGAATAATAAAGGCCTGCGCGTGAGGCGACTTACGGGCCATAAGAATAATAATAGCTTACGCGCGAGGCGTCTTATGAGCTGTGTGAATAATAAAGCCAGCGCGTGAGGCGACTTACGGGCTGTAAGAATAATAACAGCTTGCGCGCGAGGCGTCTTATGAGCTGTGAATAATAAAGGCCTGCGCGTGAGGCGACTTATGGGCCGTAAGAATAATAACAGCTTGCGCGCGAGGCGTCTTATGAGCTGTGTGAATAATAAAGCCAGCGCGTGAGGCGACTTACGGGCTGTAAGAATAATAACAGCTTGCGCGCGAGGCGTCTTATGAGCTGTGAATAATAAAGCCAGCGCGTGAGGCGACTTACGGGCTGTAAGAATAATAACAGCTTGCGCGCGAGGCGTCTTATGAGCTGTGTGAATAATAAAGGCCTGCGCGTGAGGCGACTTACGGGCTGTAAGAATAATAACAGCTTGCGCGCGAGGCGTCTTATGAGCTATGTGAATAATAAAAGCCTGCGCGTGAGGCGACTTACGGGCTGTAAGAATAATAACAGCTTGCGCGCGAGGCGTCTTATGAGCTGTAATAATAGTGGAGCTTGCGCGTGAGGCGGCTTACGAGCTACTTTATGTCACGCGCCACGTGCAGATGTTGCATGCACGTGCGCGTAGACTTTGGTTTTGTGTTATGCGCCACGCGCAGATGTTGCGTGCGCGTGCGTGTAGACTGTGACATGTGCGAGCATGTGATACGTAAGCATGTGTAATATGCGTGAGCATATGTGATGCGTGAACATATGGTATGAGGATTCCCAACCCCTAAGTTTGGCGTGTAGCCATATGGGATCTTAGGAGGATTCCCAACCTTGCAGTTTGACGCGTAGCCATATGGGATATTAGGGGGATTCCCAACCTTGAAGTTTGGCGCGTAGCCATATGGGATATTAGGAGGATTCCCAACCTTGGCGCGTAGCCATATGGGATATTAGGAGGATTCCCAACCTTGGCGCGTAGCCATATGGGATATTAGGAGGATTCACAACCTTGGCGCGTAGCCATATGGGATATTAGGAGGATTCCCAACCTTGAAGTTTGGCGCGTAGCCATATGGGATATTAGGAGGATTCCCAACCTTGAAGTTTTGGCGCGTAGCCTGATGCGCGCATGCACGGCGATAGAGTGGTGACTCGCAAGTGCGTGTGCATGGCGGAGGTCTCTTGCGCAAAACCCAGATGGCGGTTTCCGCGGCGGCACATGCACGGCTGCGGAGTGAGAACCCCCGGGCGTGCGTACATGGCGGCGGAAGTCTAGTAACTTCTGGATCTGCAATTTAAGAGTCAGATCTGCAACTTTAGACCTAAAATCCAGGTCTGTAATCTAGACCTAGATCTGTAAATCAGATCTGGACAGATCTGAAGATTCGGAGCAGATTTAAAACCATCACAGATTCGGAGATCCTGAATCACAGATTCACAGATTCGGAGATCTGATCATTCGAATCACGGATTTTCCTTCTTGCCCAGATCTGGAAGCCTCTTTTTAGATCTATGGATCTTTTTGAGCTTTAAATAGAACAAGCTTTGAAGCCTTTTTCTGTAAACTTCCAGATCTGCGTTTTTCTTGGGAGAGATCTGACAGCCGAGATGAAGATCGAAGGGCAGTTCGTTGCCGTCCCACGGATGGCGCCAATGTCGAAGCACGAAATGAATCTTACCTGATCCATGACGATGTTTCCACGGATTTTCGAGATGAACGAACCACGTCTTGATCTTCTTCTTCTTCTGCTGCTGCGCCGGCGACCTGCAATGTCGAGACCTGCAATGGTTTCGGGGGTGTGGAGGCGACTGCTAAGATATCCTGAGGATTTCTTGTTCACAGACACAAAAAGTGGTGGTGGCTCTTACTGAGCATGACCCATGATAAGGAGGTGGAGACCTCCTTATATAGAGTCTCATGGCCACCATCATGGTACCCTAATGGGCCTAGCCCAGTTAGGGTTACCTCCACAAAACCCCCTCGGCTCAATAACATCGTATTAGTCCATGTAATGAAATAAGCCAAACATAATAGATTTAGGGTCGTAGAACCGGGTTTTAGTACCATACCCCTACAAGAATCATCATTTTTGTGACAAGTTTATGTAAAATTTTTACTTATTAGTGAGTGATATATGCAGGAGAATTCGGGATGAACTAGCAAACCAAAACCAAGAAACTGCTAACCTCACAAATAAACTTGACAGGGTGAGTACACGCCATCTTTTTTCTCTGCATTTGTTAAAAGGCTTTGACTTTGACCAAAATGCTGAGGTTTTATTTTCGGAAATGTTCAATAAAACCAGGAAATTCATTCATTAAGGGCCCAACTGGAAGCAGCAAAGTATGATGTGATCAAGTACTGCATAGGTACCCTTGTCTCGATTTCTGCTGTTGGTTTGGCGGTGCTGCGGATACTCATGTAAACTGCAATCTTGGTACTTGCAATGATTAGCATTAACACACATAGATAAAACCATGGTTAGCTTCACGCGTGTTTTATGTTGCTCGTGATCGATTGGTCAAATATGTAGCGTAAGTAAACCGATATAACCATGGTAGGTTGGTTATTATTGGTCTTTACTTCACTTATTTTGGCATGTTGAAGTAATTGCACCAATATGACCATAATGAGACAGTTATCACAGTGTGTTTGTTTGTTTGTTATGTTTGGTTTATTTATTTTTGTTATTTTTAAGCTTAATGTGAAGCTAAATGCCATTTTTTAGGATGTATCTGAGCATAAATGCTTAAGCTATAGACTATTTTGTAACGTATCAACTTAAAACTTTATTTATTTGTTGATTTATGCATAATAGATAATCATTCTCTCACTTTATGAGGATAACACGTATCTTACTACTTTACTTAAAATTGATTCTTTACCAGACACTAGCTTCATAAATTTGTCTTATTAAAGTAGTTTAATTGTGCATGACTCTTTACACACAATAAGCAAATATGTTGTCGTTTATCGTGAGTATTGTAAGAATAGTCTGCAATACATTGTGGATTATTATTGTGAATGGTTTTTTAAAAGAAAACGTAGTGATATTGTGAATGGTTTTTTAAAAGAAAATGCAGTGATATTGTGTATTATCGTGAATGGTTTTTTAAAAGAAAACGTAGTGAGACTGATGTCAAGTTAACGAGTATAAATGTGATTTTCATGGTATTATTCGTTTGATTAGTAACTTATCGACTAAGTTATATCTTAGAATAAAAAACGAGATACTTAAAAAGCATGATTATTCATTTTCATGATATTATTCTTATAATCAAACTTTTTAACTACAAGTATATACGTAATATCAAATTTGTGGTTTGATATTAAAAATTTTAGTTCACGCTTTGGTTCTTAATGCCATTATAAGTACTAAAATCAATCCATGTTTGACTGTATTATTAAAATTAAAAAGAAAAAGTAAAATAGGATTTTGTGATGGTTCAAAGGATAAAAATAAAAAGTTTATATGCACCAGCCGGGAATCGAACCGTGGCAGGGTACTATTCGTTTAGATAATACTGTTTTAATACTTACAACTAATAATAACTGTGTTTTCTTTGGTTCGTGGTATCAAATTTTTAAAAAAGAAGAGAAATTTTTAAGTTCATTCTGATTATTGTAAACTGGTTTTAATAAGTCATAATGATCTGAGTTTGTTTGGTGGAAAATCAGGAATGATCTAGCTAAGCGACCGATTGCCCTGGTGGCTAGGACCTTCGTCACAAGGTTATTGTTCAGTGATCAGTCGAAGATGGACAAGTCTGTTATGAATTATGATCATTGATCAATAACCCCAACTGAACATACAAAAATGTATCTTAGGAAAATGATATGCAAATGAAGAAGTTACTACATGTCTTGTATGAGACTATGAGAGGTGAAAGAAGAGTAAAATCATGTTTCCAAAACCTTACACCCTCCATGACAAGTTCACTATCGGTCGATAATTTGTTAAACATACCAAATTTGCGTGCTTTTTACGGTCATTTTTTACTTCTTCAATAAACGTTGACGTATTTGAAAAACCAAAGTTGACTGCAAGTGTAGGATATAATTCTCACATTTTGAATCTGTGTTTAAAACTCCATTCAACTCTTGACATGGTCGATTACAATTGACTATATACATTGTGCTTAGAGGTTCACAAATCGGGTTTTTTCTAATACCCGGGTTCAGGTGTGGAACCGGTTTCGAGTACGATCGGGTATTGAGAGAAACCGGGTAGGGTATTGAGGAGAAAAACTCAACCCTATGTACCCGGTAGGGTATGATCCGGTTCGGTTATTGGAACCGGGTACGACCGGGCATTAATACCCGGTTTTGAATTTGTAATTTTTTTAAACATTTTTTATTTGTTTAATATTTAAATTTGCTTTGTAATTTATAAAAATAATTAAACGATATTACAAAAACCATAAATCCACTTAATTACAAATTATTTACTTAATAATATGCATTTTACAAAAACTTAAACATAAAAGTTGTGAAGTAAACCTAAAAATATACTATAAAAACTCATGTATTATTTCGGGTATTAGAAAATTGGTATCGGGTATCGAGTATAGGGTATGACCGGGTCCGGGTATAAATCGGGTACGGGTATTGACCTCAAAATGCATACCCTATCCATACCCTACGGGTAGAGTCAGTTCCGATTTCGGGTATAGAATACCCGGGTATTAAAAAAACCGGTTCCGGGTATTTTTTTCGGGTCCGGTCCCGGGTACGGGTTTTTTGTGCACCTCTAATTGTGCTTGTTTGATATTTTGGACATTTTTTGTTATACGAAAAGGTAGGATACAAACACGTGAATAAGAAGCATGTTTCACAATGTATAACCGGCTTTAATCACCGTTTAAGAGTTTTTTTTTTCTAATCACATCTAAAATCAAACGTAACAATCTTAGTAAAAAAAGGATCAAGGATCCATGGTAAAAGAAGAGATCAAATTTGGAGTAAATAATAAACTTTGTTATAAAAACGAAGACATGTAATAACCATACTTATGTTATCTTCATAAAAAATATCAATAACCATATCATAGTTGTATTCAATTAATCACTTATGTCCCCAAAACTGAATAGAATGCAGCAATCATGATTATACATTACATATCTACACAATTGCATATTTATGGGGTAACATACATCCTAATAAAATAATAAATATGAGAAGGGCACACTAAAAATAGATACTCTTCCTCTCACGGTTCCAAAGTCATCCAAACAACCGGTCAAACATTCTTCTACTGAACTGCTTTTAACTTGTTAGCCAAGAAACGTCTCACATACTTGTCGTTAATCTCAAACATAAAAAACATCCCCCTCATCTACCAATTCAAAACATAAAACAAGTTAGTTTGATAAAAGAAAGAATGATGCAAAAGTAACTTTTAACTTTACCTCAATTAAAGAATTTGAAGCAAGTGCAACCACCTCACCGTGAGTAACTTCTATGCCGTTTAATATGATTGGATTGCCAAGGTTTTTGAGAGTGAATGATCCATCGGTTTCCATCTTAATAATAGCCTGTGAACATAAAAAAAATGTAATCTATATAATAAATAACATGCAGTAGCAACAAGATGCAGGGATAACATAATCTTTTCATAATTCTCACCTGTCGCCTGGATATCTTATTAGCACGACCTTCTTTTCTTAGATCAATATCAACCTCAATGTTTTCGGTAGATCTTCCAATTGTAACCTACATAACATAAATTGTCTTCAGTTGGTCATATATATTTTTTAAATAGTAATATATTAATAATCTGAATACCTCGGTTTTCTTGATATAGTGAGTCAAACGACGGCTGTAAAAGATGGCAAGGGCTTCATGCGATGACATGAATCTTTGAAACGAAGAATGGGCCGTTTGTTCCAGCCTCATTATCATCCTTTTAGCATCCTTGGTTTTATACTTTGCAACTGCAGATTGGAAAAACTGACAATAATAAGAAAATGATACCAAATGCAGATAAGAAGTTGTACACAACAGTACAACACCATAAGCATTACCTTCATTTGTGATACACTCACGACCATGAACCAACTCCTTTTCAAGTATCTGAAACAATACAATGAATACATCAACCATTAAAATGTGTAAAACATAAAAAAAACAAAATGATAATATGAACAATGGTGTTAGAAAAATTTACCATAGGTTCAACATCGGAAAAATAGGGTATGTCATCATCACTATCGGAGTTTTTCTCACTGACATAAGTATCATTCACTGATTTTACATCAGCCATTTTCACAGAGCTACTTAAACCCTGTTTACATGAGTTAAAAAACAAAATCAGATAATGAAAGCTTTAGTGTGATGAAATCATATGTATATATGTAATATTACCTTGTGTTCAACCTTACTAGCATCTTTCTCCATCATTCCATTCCTACTAATGTCGACATGCTTATGAATGGTCAAAGTTTTACTAGAAAGTGGACCCAGATATTGACAATCAGGTGGCCCACAGTTTGATACACTAGGTCCACCTGCAATTGACCGCGTGAGACTCGGTGGATCTTTCCCATTTGTTGCTTTATTAAGCACCTTTTCATCATCCTTCTTGTGTGATGACGAGGATAACGGACCAATAGAACTTGTAACAATTTTCCGACTAGACGCATGAACCAGCAAGAAAATATCATCATTGCATGGTATATCAGTGTCTTCCGTGTTTAAACTGCAAATAATCTCCCCTTCGTTAAGCTCTTGATTACTATCAAATTTGGGATCTTTAGATTCTTCAAGATTCACGCTTGCAACTGTCGGTGTGGCAGCATCAGCACTGCACAAATTAGCTTCTTTTGCATCAACATCCATGATACCAATATCATCTTCATTAGGGAAGTTGAGAAGAGAATCTGTATATTCTATACAATTGATTAAACCGTGGGCCTCATCAAACTCTGGCAAACTCTTATCCTCATAAAGTGCTGGCATGTCGTCTACAACCTGTTGATTTTCTGCATTGGTCAAATCAACCGGCATATCCGGTGCAGAAATATCTTCCATCACCTTCCACAGTGGCAATCTTGTTGATGAAGCACTATTATCTGAAATAGGGGAGTTATAATGGTGTTTCCCTCCAAATAATTTATCATTTTTCGTTTCAGACAGGCCCGGTTTATCATTTATAACATTATTAACATCATTAACTGGATTATCTACAATTGTGGTTGTAGCAACAGTAGCATCAGTAGGTACACTCATTAAAGATTCGGGAAAAACCTGGCGCAAGATCTCAAAATCCTTTTCCTCAAAACCTAAATCATTTGCAAGACAATCGTCTTGAAATTTAGGTTCTTGGAAAAAAACAACATTTTGAGAGTTAAAAAAGTCATTTTTTATTCTTTTTCGCATGGTGTAATACTCTCTGCGTATGCTCTCGTTTTTTCTCTTTTGAGATTTTGATGGTGGATCAGAACCAGATAGTGCAAGTATAGCCATGTGTGCTGAAGATTGATTGGCAATATCAGGATCATAGAGAAGCGAATGCCAGCGATCTCGAATTTCACGTAACGTGTATTTACGTGAAAACTTTACTGCCCCTTTAGCGAGTGATATGAGAGAAGATCCGCGCTGTGATAAAAAAAGCACAAAGTTAACAGCAAATATTAGTGTGGAAATATTTTTTTGCTACACGCGTTTAGGAAGGGTCTATGAAATAGTTTACGTTCCAAGAATAGATATGCGATCTAAGGCGTATATGCGTATCCGTGTATTTAAGATTAACCTTTTTGAAGAATCTTATATTATTGACAGGAGGACTACTCCCATAAGAAACAACATGTATACTTCTCAGGATGGAAAGAGCATGCATGCACTAGATATATGTATTCCTATTATTTATGACTTATGAATATACTATCTTCACGCTATTTTAAAAGATCGAAGATATAATGATTTTAAATAAATATGAACAAAGTAGAAACACTCAAAGAATAATGGAATCTAATATCCATTTTGTCTTCCGTGTGTGTGATTCGACTCGCGAGGGAACTAACGTAGCCTAACTATATTAAAGCAACTAGAAAACACTAAATTTTTATCAACCATATCCTATAAGACATAAGATGAGAACAATAAGCAAATGCCACATGAAGCAGATGAAATTCATAAAAGATAGTTAAAAACACACAATGCACAAAGTTAACAGAAAATATTGGTGTGAAAATATTATTTTCTAAGCGCCTTTAGGAATGGTTTGTGAAATAGTTTACTTACCAAGAATAGATATGCGATCTAAGCTGTATACGCGTATCCGTGTATTCAAGATTTAACTTTTGTGAAGAATCTTGTAGTACTGAAAGGAGAAAAGCTCCCACCTTAAGAAACTAACCGTATGCTTCTCGGAATAGAAAGAGCATGCTTGCGGTATATATATGCATTCCTAATATTTATGATTTATGAGTATTCTATCTTTACACTATTTTAAAAGATAGAAGATATAATGATGAGTCAATGACCTTAATAAATATGAACAGAACAGCAAACACTTCAACCTTCTGGTCAAAGAAAACTGGAATCTAATATCCTTTTTGTCTTCCATGTGTGTGGTTCGAATCGCAAGGAAACTAAAGTAGCCTAGCTATATTAAATCCATTACAAAACACTAGATTCTTTATCAACCATATCCTAGAAGACATAAGATGAAATAGAACGATACGCAAATGTCACATGAAGCGAATGAAATACATAAAAGATAGTTTAGTTCGGAGGCCCTAAATAGTTCTAAAGATGTGATTGGTTCACCACTCAAGGTTTCGCCACATATTATCAATTAATTATGCTAATCTTCATCGCATTGTTACCACACGTGAAGCTCGTGTTCCACATCAATAAATTAAACATGCTAACGAAGATCAACAATCTAACTAAGTTAGGTTACAATATGCCTACAAATATGCTTTCATGGACATTGCATACATCCATTAAAACCTAGGCTTTTTCTCGTTCATTTTAGTCATATACCTAAACAAAACCGAAAAGGAAGCATATATGTCTCGTAAACATAACACACACACACACACGAATACGCGCATATATGTATTTAGGCAAGTAAGCAATCATTGTATACACCAAATATATGCTTTCATGAACATTGCATGCATCCATAGACCATAAAACTAGGTTTTGTCGTTCATTTATCGAGATAAACAAAAACGTAAAACGGTCATACAACTAAACAAAACTGAAAAGGCAGCATACATGTCTCATAAACGCAACACAAATACGCGCATATATGCATATGTTAGGCAAGTAGCCAGTCATTCTATGCACCAAATATCAATCAATCTGAACATCAATAAACCGGAACAAACTTGTGTTACGTGAGTTACAACTTACATCTTACATCTTACATCAACTTAAACATAGATGAATCAAACTTTTATGAGCAAAATGCACACAAATGGTTTTGTATGAGAACATAGGGCCACTAGTATATAGCAGCTAACTGTATAAACCATACATGAATTATTCCTAACATCAGTAAATCAAATCAAAACTGTGTCACACAAGTTAATTGCAGCATGCAATCAGTATCAATTTTCACACAATCCAATAGCTAAAGACAAATCGCAATCAGCACCAAATTCAACAAACGGAGCCTTAACTAACCTCTTAACATTAACATAATCACCTATCGCAATCTTACATACGAAAAATCCACCAAAAACAATAGCAGTTATAGAAACGTATCCAAATGTTCATTTATCGAGATAACAAATTCACGATCATATAACTTAACAAAACCGAAAAGGAAGCATGTATGTCTCATAAACATAACACAGAGTCACAGACACAAATACGCACGTATACACATATATATATTTAGGCAGGTAATCTATCATTCTACGCACCATTACACCAGAGATATCAATCACTCTGAACATCACTAAACTGGAACAAATTCGTCTTACGCAAATTACACGTTTCATCAACTTATACATAAATGAATCTAACGATTATGAACTAAATACGCTCATATATTTTTGTATGAGTATTTAGTGCCACTACTATATAACTAAATGTATCCACCATATATAAGTTCTTCCTAACATCGGTAATCAAATAAAAACTGTCACACAAGTTACATCAACTTATACATACATGAATCAAATGTTTACAAACAAAATACACAAACATTTTTGTATGAGAAGTTAAGGCCACTAGCTTCAACCGGTTCTGATTCGATAAATCAAATCAAAACCGTGTCAGTGTGTCACACAAGTTAATTCCAGCATATGATCCAATAGCTGAAAACATATTGCAATCAGCATCAAATTCAAAAAACCGAGCCCTAATTAATCTCTTAACAATAACAGTTATAGAAACGTATCCAAACGTTCATTTATCGAGATAACAAAATTCACAATCATATAAATAAACAAAACTGAAAAGGAAGCATACATATCTCATAAACATAACACAAACACACACATATATGCATATATATTTAGGCAAGTAATCTATCAATCACTATGAACATCAGTAAACTTATACACAAACAAATCTAACTTGTACGAACAAAATACACACAGATATATTTATATTATACAATACAGGCCACTAGCATATAACTAACAGTGTCACACAAGTTAATTCGCATCAAATATAACAATCCGTGCCCTAATTAATCTGCTAACACTAACATAATCACAAATTACAATCACACGTACGAATAATCATCCAAATCAATCCAAAATCAATTCGAAAAGCAATAACAGTTACAGAAACGTATCCAGACCTGCATAGCATTCTTCAGCAAGAGATCGTCTGCAGGATTCCACGTAGAACGAAGAGTATCCGTTGCCGTCATCTTCTCCGTCGAATACAAGCCCTAAATGTATCAAATAAGTGATTAATTAACGAATCGAAAGCAATTGACGATCAATTGGAAGGTGAATGTGAATGTGAATGTATAAGAGAGTATATAGTGAAGAATTTGGGGAAGGCGGGTAACAAAACCCCATGGAAATTGCAGGTTTTAAATTTGTTAGTATGTTTGTAATTCATTAATTAATTAGTTAATGTGAAGATATTTTGAATTTAATTTTATTAATGAAAGTATATTAAATACATGGAGAATTCATTATTATTTGAATTAAATTAAATATATACAGCTTACAACCGTCAGATACTTTGACTGAATAATTTAATTTATTTAATGGCATTTTGAGAAAGTTTTTGAATAAATGAATCGTTTAAATGTAAGCAAACGGTTTTTTAGTTTTTATAAAAGTTTAATTAATAGTTAATAGTTTAACACATGGCTAAAATGTGAAAATGAGTCTGGAAGGTAGAGGTCCGGCTGAACAAGATTGATTAGTATGGTATTGACGTCTTTTATAAATTATAAGATACCAAGGTAGCGTTTGGTATGCAATAATCATAAAGGGAATGGAATGATTCATTGCTTAGGAATGAAAAATATGGTGTTTAGTTGCTTAATGAAATGGAATCACCCATTACACATGGAATCACATTCCATCAAAACCATTCATTTCCACCCACCTTCTTTTTTTCCATTCCATTTTTTTTGTAAAGTAACTTACTCTGAGAAAAAAGTGTTTTTATTATTTATATTTCATTTCTATAATTTTTTTGGATACCAAATAACATTAACTATGCATCAACGGTGATATTTTTTTATAATAAAAATACAATGTTAGATAAAAAATTTGTTAATAATTATTTAAAATATTATTTGTTTTGAATCATACTATCCACACTTAAAATCAATTTTGCTGAGTTGTCGTATACTTTTTAGAGAATCCTATATAAGATTAAGCTGTTAAATATAAAATAATATTTAAATGGTTTTACATAATGCCATTAAGGCTATTGTTGATTTTAGTATCTTACCAAATTTGAAAAATATCATTTTATGTTTAATAGCAATTTTTTCCATCTAAATCCCTCAAACCTTATACTTATATCTCATAGGTTAACCAAACAAGATAAATAAATGGTAACGATCCATTTCAATCCCTTGTTCATTCCACTCCTTCTCCCATTCCATTCTCCCTTCATTCCATTACCTCCAACCAAACATACCCCAAGTCATTATGAAATCATAATATATTTACATGGTAAAGGACGAAGCCATATTATTTTATATGTTTACGTCACACCTTTTTTAATCTGTTTGATAAATTACACGGTAAAGGACGATTCTCACGGTTTTAAATTTTATAATAGTAAGTCTAAACGAAAAGTTTTCTTTTTGGGCTAAGATACATGTTTATTACATGCATCAACGGTGATATTTTTTTATAATAAAAATACAATGTTAGATAAAAAATTTGTTAATAATTATTTAAAATATTATTTGTTTTGAATCATACTATCCACACTTAAAATCAATTTTGCTGAGTTGTCGTATACTTTTTAGAGAATCCTATATAAGATTAAGCTGTTAAATATAAAATAATATTTAAATGGTTTTACATAATGCCATTAAGGCTATTGTTGATTTTAGTATCTTACCATATTTGAAAAATATCATTTTATGTTTAATAGCAATTTTTTCCATCTAAATCCCTCAAACCTTATACTTATACAAATTTGAATACTCTTTTATTTGGAGAGACAAGCACCATACAAATAAACCACCATTAATATTGTTTTTATGTTTATTTGACATATGATGGACTTTTATCCTCTTATCTTTAACCTTAAATTTCTTTTAATTTCATTTTAAACAACCCTTTTGTTTTTTAAACGTCGATAACTTTTTCATACATTAGTTTTCTTTAAAATAATAGACCATAAAAACGAATATATGTTCTTTAATTTGCATATAATAAATGCCTAGAATACTTTTTATTATGTATTAAATTGTCACGTTTGGTGTTTTTTTATTAAATTATGCACAAAATTTTAAAAACAACATATATATATGTTCTTTAACGGGTTTCTCATTTGATTGGATATAAAAAAACCTTAACTTTATAGCTAAATAGAAACTGTCTTGATTGTATTCAAGCTTGAACCTAAAAACAATCAAAGTATCACAAAAGGTGGGCTCCAAGGGAAGAACACGCACATGCAGATCACCATCAAATGCCTAGAATACTTTTATTTTGGGCCCCGTGCCTCCGCACGGTTTGCACCGCCCCAAAACCGGGGCTAACGTCTGCAAAAAGGACAAACGAAATATTTCCTCAAACACATGACCTAATAAGTTGTCCACACACTCCACATCATTACGCGACTCCACCAAACGGTAAAGTATTTGGTTTCTCACTCTCTCAAACCACAACACTATCTCTTTGTGATTTACACACTTGTATCATAAATGCGACTTTTCTGAGCTGGAAGCGTCTCTCCCTTCTAATCACCACCACACGATAGTTTTCCTTGCATCTTTGTATTTGCAGATCGTAACATACCACGTCTTCTTATGAATGTACCGGTTAAACTCGTGTTTCTTTCGTAACTAGTTAATTGTACATTAAAAAAGAAAAAGGAAAAAAAAATATAATTATTAAGGCGTCAGTACAACAATATTAACCAACCCACACGTTTGTTTCTCGAATAGAAAGAACTAACATTCCATTCCCTGGCCTAATAACAATAATAATAATACCTGCAAACGCAACAGAAAGATGGAGCTTGGGTCAGATAATAGGCGTAGATTGGTAATATCAGCAGTCGGAATCATGCTGTTGATGATTGCGCCTATGAAAGTCGTAGCATCGAAATCTCCGTCGGCTTTTGTTCAAACCGTCATCTATTCCAATAAGATCGTCATTTTCTCCAAATCATACTGCCCGTTAGTATTCTCTCTATTCATATTCATATAATAATCAATAGCAATTCATGTTCATGCTTTTATAAATTGTTATTCGTTTTAATCGATTGATGCAAATCAATTTATTAGATCTTCTATGCTCAGATTCATTAGTAATTACATTTTAGGGTTTGATCATCTTATCTTCACCTCCCATAATATAAACATGTTAATTTATTTGAATTAAAAAAAACTATTGCCATGTCATACTCGTTTTTATGATGTATATGTTTTATAAAAATACGGACGCATGACCGTTTAAAAATTGTGGGGCAGTTAGTTTAAAAGGTCAACAATATTGTAGGTGTAAACGAGCCAAGCTCGACGAGGCTTGAGCTTAGCTCGTTTTGAATTACAAGAGCTCGAGCTCGGCTCATTTCGAGCTATCTTTCTAAAGCTCGAGATCAGCTCATGAGTTGTTTTTTCAAGCTCGGGCTCGGCTCGTTTGTTAGTCATTATAAACGTTTTCAAATATTTTTATATATTCTGAGAAAAAACCTTAAACGAGCCAAAGCTCGGCTGTGCAGTGTGAAATTAATACATAGAAGTCCAAAAGAGGTAAAACTTACAAATGAACAAGGCTCAAGCTAGGGTTCGATAACTAAACAAGCTTTATTTGAGGCTAGGGCTCGCCTCGAGCCTGAAAAAGTGTCGCTCATTTCAAGCTCTTAATCTATCCGAGCTCGAGCAGCTCGGCTCGTTTGCGCCTCTAACAATATGTTTAAAAGGATTATACCATATGTTTTAAAAAAGTTTCAATTACTTAAACTCCCTTGTATGTGTTATAACTAATTATATAGTATAGATTAGTAGCTTTATGTCACAACATGATTAATGTATATATAGTTATCATCCTTAATAACTTAATAACCGAATACATATTCATATTTAGCATGTTAAAAGATAGTGGATGTTAATGTGTTATGTGTCATGAATTCAGATTCTGTCGACGTGCAAAAGGCGTCTTTAGTGAACTAAAAGAGCAACCTTATGTCGTGGAGCTTGATCACCGAGGTACTTGACTACTTATCATCTAATCTTTATTTTTATAAAATGTTTGATGATTGAACACTTGAATCAATGTTATTTTCAGACGATGGGTATAAAATCCAGGATGTGCTTTTGGACCTGGTTGGGCGTCGCACGGTTCCTCAGATATTTGTGAACGGGAAGCATGTAGGTGGCGCTGACGGTTAGTGTTTCTTCTGTTTCTGTTTGTTATGGTGTTTGGGTACTTTAATGTTTAGTTATTAAGATTTGTTGTCTTTTTTGTCTGGTAGATCTTGATGTAGCTGTCAGGAATGGTGTGTTGCAAGATCTCCTGGGTACTAATTGAATATGAAGAGACTATTGGCATTATGTTTTGATTTAGTTTTTAATCTTTTAGTGCATGTAAAGTGTGAATCATTTACTGGTTAAACATAATTTGGAGGAGACTGATGTCTGTTCCTGTTTCTAATAGTTGGCTTTATTCTATACAAATAGTCGCGTTTGGTTCACAGTATTTTACGAATAACTGGATTTTATGGCGGCGGTTGTCGTGGGTGTAGGCTTTTACTCAGTGGGGCAAGAAACAGGCAGTTCAAAACTTGTTTCACAAAACGAAAGGCAATCAGAAAACATGTTCCAATAGTTATTATTTTTTTTTATATGAGAATAAAATGCTCATTTGTTTCTGTTTTATAACTATATTAAAACAAGAATACTAATTTTAAGGGTACCAATGATCAGATATCCTCAATCACTATCACTCCTACTTAAAAATAAAATATATATGTATATAAACAGAGCTCTACCAAATTATAAAACGAAACACTTGATCTTTAAATGTGACCAGAAGAAACTCGCGGTTTACCCTTCATTGAATTCAAGT
This sequence comes from Bidens hawaiensis, assembly GCF_021521415.1. Lineage (NCBI taxonomy): Eukaryota > Viridiplantae > Streptophyta > Magnoliopsida > Asterales > Asteraceae > Bidens > Bidens hawaiensis. The sequence continues at coordinate 121,740 of NW_027493567.1, read as the reverse complement.
GGTGAGTGACGAAAATAACCACCATCACAACGAGCAAACACCCAACGAGTGCACTAAAGAAAAACGCACCCGGTTGCCTGGTTTGAACGAACCCATAGACCCCATTGTTAGTCACAACAATGAGATCGGTTAATCCATCGTTTGAAAAATCGGCATCAATCAATGCATGAGTCGGCGGTGCAGGAAGGTCAACTGATGCCAGTTGACTTCCACTGGGAGATAGCACCACTGCTTCTTGATCTCCAGCTGCCAATATCAAAAACCGATCATCATGCATCCGCAAATTAAACGGTTTTAAAGTGGGGACCACATAGCCTGCACGCATCATCCCCACCGGAGACGGAATATTTGTCCATGTCGCACCAGTCACATCTGCCATTGCCAAACCGCGCCATGCCCATGCAAACCAGGTGTGTAAGCGGTTACTTCCCCACGGTTTGTTAAAAACACAACATCTCCATGGCTTCCTTTCCTATGTTTATGGCCATCGTTAGTTGGAATGAGGATCGGTGTTGCTACCTCGAGTGAATTTACATCTAAAGCTCTTGCAAAGCTTCTAGAATATTCTCCATGAGGGAAGAAGTTGAAAGGAGAGTGATGACATATAGAAACATTAAAAAGTTGTTCACGTACGGGTACACCTGATGTTGCAACCGCCCAACATGGTTTTAATACTTCCATTAATCCGCTAACAACCGCTTGCTCACCACCATTCCCCCCAATAGCCTGCAAAAATCAAATAAACCGTTAGTTTTTTAGTTTCTATAAACTAAACTAAGAACGTAAAAAATAGTCAAACGAAGGGTTATAATTTATAAACCTGGACATGATCAACTACTCCATCTCCATTAATATCAGCATGCAAGCCACCTTCTAGAAGATGAAGCTACAACATAATTACAAAGTATAATCAAATATAAATATACGGGTCGGTATAATTAATATACATGGGACAATTTCATACATACCCCTATAAACTTGGAAAATATCATATACATATACACCCAGGCAAAACTATAAATATCATACATGCCCTTGCTAAGTAATTGTATATATCAAATATATATCCAATTTAACAAATGATCATTTTGCCTTTATTTTATGGAACTTTAAATTTACTATATCCCCGTCTTATTTCAAAACTTAATGAAGTTGGGTATACATGATATTTTTAGTTTTGATTGGATATAAATGAAATTTTACAAGTTTGTAAGGGTATATACGAAATTAATGCTTATTTAATTACATGATAATGAAAAATCACGTTACCTTGCATAGTGTCGAAGCACGAAATGAATCTTACCTGATCCATGACGATGTTTCCACGGATTTTCGAGATGAACGAACCACGTCTTGATCTTCTTCTTCTTCGGCTGCGGCTGTGACCTGCAATGTCGAGACCTGCAATGGTTTCGGGGGTGTGGAGGTGACTGCTAAGATATCCTGAGGATTTCTTGTTCACAGACACAAAAAGTGGTGGTGGCTCTTATTGAGCATGACCCATGATAAGGAGGTGGAGACCTCCTTATATAGAGTCTCATGGCCACCATCATGGTACCCTAATGGGCCTAGCCCAGTTAGGGTTACCTCCACAAAACCCCCTCAGCCCAATAACATTGTATTAGTCCATGTAATGAAATAAGCCAAACATAATAGATTTAGGGTCGTAGAACCGGGTTTTAGTACCATACCCCTACACATAGTTTGCGACCGGATGCCAAATGCAAAACCTCAATCCCCTCCTTTTCATGAGCCACCACGACATTCGGTACCCACCATAGCTGTGTGTAGTTTGTAATTGTGGGAACATAAGGTGAAGCCTGCATTAATCATAAAAAAAACTTTTAATTTGTTAAAGGTCCTGTTTGTAATTTGTTACTTAATACACCATTATTAATATTTTACCTTCTTACTCTTAGCTGAATTAGCAAAATTTGCAGATTTACCAATCAAATTTGAAATCTTTTTTGACCAGTCTTTTCCCGGAGGATGGTTTTCCTCTGGCTTGTGATTGTGAAACAGATAATTTGAAGTTTTTCCGGGTGTTCTTTTCACCGACTTCCTTTTGTGCCGCCTAAAATGAGCCAGTTTTAGCAGTGTATCGTCGCGCCTATCCTGCTCAAGACGGGCATGTTTTAAAAAAGAAGTTGAAAAATAAATCTTGAAAAAAAGGTTGTTTACCCACCCAGTGATGTGGCATAATTCCAAGGATTGATTCTCTAAACTCTCTGCATTCAAACTACATTTGAAAAATAATATCAGAAATCTTTTGTATATCAAGCTTGTGTTGTGAAATGAGTACCTCTCCTGGTCGGCGCGTATTAAGAGTGTGAACATCAAGCTTATAATTATGTTGTGAAATTAGTGTCGATTCATCTGATGGAGCTGTTTCAATTTTCTGTCATTACATATATTAATTGGTAAAAACAAATTCTCATTTAAACAGTATGCTAGATACCGAAGTCTAAACTTTAATAAAACTTTAAATTACCTCGTTTTTTCTACTCCAGCGAAGAGTACCAGTTCGTCCTGCAAAAGTATAAAATGCAAAAAGGTGCAAGTCCACAGCTCCCGAGGCATCTGCAGACTACATGCTAAAACTTTATCCTTTATTAATATTAAAATAATTAAATTATACATACAAAAACTAAGTTGCAATTTCTTACTTCTTTCTCGGCCGCGCTTCTTCTATGCTGATTGAAACTTTCTTCAGCCATTTTAATATCTTCAAAAGGATCGAGGTGCATCTGAAACAATGCGACATAATATGAATAGGCTTGTAAACAAATCAAACGTTCATTTGGCGGAAAGTTTGTTTATAAAATAAACGAACGAACATGAAAAAGAACATTTTGTTAATTTAGTTAAACAAACAAACATGAACACATATCACGCTAGTTCATTTACATTCGTTTATTTATGTTCGTTAGTTTACATTTGTTTAAGTTTGTTCGTTCATGTATCCATTTAAACTGCCAGGCCAATAAAATTTAGTCTAGTTTTATTATTTTTCAGGCCCAAGAAATTGACATTCATGTTTACTTTTAATTAGTGTTTGCTTAGTTATGTTCGTATTTTTCTGTTCATCTGTGTTAAGTTATATTAGTTTGTTTACGTTCGTGAACCGTTCATTTATACTATTAAAAAGCGAACATAGACAAACATGAACACATTCATTTTCTTAACGAATCAACACAAACAAAAAAAAAACCCACTTATCTAACTGTCCGTGTGCGATCATTTGTTCGGTGAAAGTTAAAGCGAATAGATAAAAGGACATACATGTGGTTGCATTTCCATTCGTCCTCCAACAATTACAAGCCCAACATCTCCATGTTTTAGCGTATAATTACTCACAGAAATAGATATTTCCCTATGATGAGCATTATGTGGAAAATCCTCCTGGCATTACAAAAATAAACCAAGTAAAGCTCAGAGAATCTGAAATTCCAAAATTGTCCTTTATGCTCTTACAGTCTTACTTGAACATTTGTCTCCATAGTTTTTTGAGGTTGTGATCAAAGCACATAATAGACCAGCCTGATGTCACAACAACCAAGACCTGCTTTTGTACTTGGCCGGGTTTGAATGTTCGGTCAACCACCCCTGCTGACATGGCCACTGCCCGTCTTCCGGAAGCAACGCGGATCTTATCTGGTAACAGGCTCACCTCTGCAAGAACCCGAGCCTCACTAAACCTTTCATCCACTCGCCTCGAGTGAGGCTCCAAAACCTATAATCGTACGAGAAAAATAAGTATAAATTTCAAGATATGAAGCTAGATTAACAAACATTAAGATGGTTTGCAGGATTTGCGGATGGAACACTGAAAACAAATTGTTTTGAGTGAATCAGAGTGTGTGAAAATCGTAAAGACTCAGATGTGTTTATAGCTTCAACCAACTTCAACTTGTAAACATCAAACATAGAAGTGCAAACGAGCTGAGCTGCTCGCGAGCTACTTGAGATTGGATTGTTAAAAGCTCGAAACGATCCGAGCCTTTTCAACCCTAAGCCTCAAAGAACGCTTGTTTAGTTATCGAGCTTTGTATGGGAAGCTCGTTCAGGCTCATTGAGCCTTGTGCATTTTTAATTTTTACATATTTTAGACTTGTATGTATTAATTTGACACTGCATAGCTAAGCTTTGGCTTTTTTAAGGTTCTTCTCAAAACATATAAAAACTATCAATTAAAAATATATATAATTTAATTAATTAATAAATAGGAAAATTGGTTTCAATAATCTCAAATATGCTCTATTGGCAAATAACAGTCCCACCTTCACTCTTGGCTGGTGGCGGTCCCAAGTCCCAACTAAAGGTGTATTTTTTACAAACGGTCCGCAACTAACGGAGTTACCCATCCTTTAGTCTGGTACTTACGTGACACACCTAATTGTCAATAAACATCTATGTGGCAATAATCATCTGTTTGTTTTTAAAAAAATTGATTTTAAATAATCCCAACTAAAAGTGTAATTTGCCAACAAGTGATTATTCAATTTAAAACCAATTTTCGTAATAAATAATACGAAATGAGGCCAAGCTAAATAAAACGACTCACAAGCGGAGTTCGAGCATGCATACCTAAATGAAGTGTAAGTTAAACAAGCCTATATAAATAAATAAGTACCTGAATTTTGGCGTCATGTGTCGTGACAAGCACCTCTTTGTTCCCATCGCCGTTAAGATCAGTGAGAATCGGTTCGTATTGAATCGGATATTCATCTAATAGATGATACCACGCCTCCTTAAATGAAAAATCGCCTTCGTGCTAATAATGTTAACAATTACAGATCAATTAGACGAAAGTTTAACTAATCATGTAATTAGAGTTAGAATAATATATAATTAAGAGTTCTAGGTGGATGAATTGAGATAATAAGTTAATATATATATATATACCTTACCTGAAGGGAGAAGAAAATGGCCAATGCTGCTAGCATAATCATTGCTAAATCTCGTTTCCTCATTGATTAATTTGGGGGAAGAAGAAGAAGTGTGAACAGTAAAACTAAATTATCAACTTATGATTTTAACCAACCTATTATGTCTTTCTTTTTTACCCCTTGATGCATGTGTTTGCTGAGTCCTTGTGTTGTTGACTTGTTTTTTTTTAATTATGGGTTTGCAGTTAACTTGCTTAATTTTTTTAAATTATGTTTTTATGTTATAACTTAAAATGATTATTAGGCTTATGACTGAATACCTTAAATATGTTGTAAACATAAAATTATATGCTTGTCACTAATTACCTTAGCTAGTGTTTGATATGAAATAACGAAAAATAAAAGTAATGAAATTGAGTATGTTTGATTGAAGAATATAAATAGATTATATTATTTTTCTGTTAAAAAAGATATGTGATTACCTATCAAAACAACACAGCTATTTTCCCATGAATCAATCGATGATTTATTTTTTCCGATTGACAAATGTGAACTATTTTATTTTTTCTAGTTGGCAAAATATAGATGACAGTTATTTTTCATTATAATGGGTGATAAAGTTTGAATAATTTTAAGTTTATTTAGTGAGAAATTTTGAATGATTATAAAATTTTATTAGTTAAATATAATTTTTTATTGTACAAATTTATAATAAATTAAAGTAGGATAATGTTGTGAAAATTGATAATAATTTTTTTATGTGAAGGTATTTTTGTTTTTTTTAATAAAATGTATTCAAGTCTTTCATTGTTTCTTATTTACCAAATAACACAAAGTAATGATTTATTTCATTCTCGTAAGGTAATCAAATAGGTTAATGGAATAATTCCATTACTGCATACCCTTATGGCGCGTCTGCTTCTCATAATTCGTGGGAATTCAAAGAAATTGAAATTAAAGTCACATGACATAGCGGGTTCGTTTAGTTGGAATTGGAATCTTAATTTCATTTTGGTACGTTCAGTTGTCAAAAATTGGAGTTGGAAATTGGAGTTGGAATTCAATTCCTTCAAATTATTTTAAATAAAGAAATTCCAAATCCTTCATTTTTTAGCGAGAAAAACGAATAAAACATTTTAGTTTTTATTTTATTTTTTTTGTTTTTTTATTTATATTTTAAGTTATGAACTTATTATTATTATTTTTGAATAACTTTTTGAGTGTTTAAAGTTATTCAAAAATAATAATAATAAGTTCATAACTTAAAATATAAATAAAAAACAAAAATTCTAAAATGTTTCCGCTGTTATCATCGTTAAAAAAACTCAATTCTAATTCATTTGTGGTGATAGATTACAATTCGCTTGTCAAACGAACACATCAAGAATGAATTTGTATTTCAATTCATTCCAGTTCCAATTTCTGTTGGAATGTTCAGATTCCAAATCCAATTATTTTCAATTCCAAATTCTATGCAAATTCCAATTCCAATTCCAATTTCATGTCATTATGTGAAACGAATGCGCCCTTATTTATTATCACTAAAGGGGTGAACTTTTGGTATGGATAAATTTGATTTGTGAGTTTGGATTTTTCTGGAACGATTTTTTTTTTGTGTTATGCCATCGTACTTTCCAATTTAAATAGTCATGTTGCCTCACTATGGGCCGACTATGTTTTCTTAACCGGGCTCACGCTGACTTCAGAGTTTAATTTAGACGTTCTCAAAAGAAACCACGCTTGGTTGGTTCTGGATTCACAATAATAACCAATCTAGTTCAAATCATTCATTTCCCGAGTCTTATTGGAGGGGAAGGAAAGGAGAAGAAAAGGTGAAGGAATCATGTTCCAGAGATTTTTTAAGGGTGGGAGGGGAGGGGAAGGGAGATAAAATACTAGAAAATTTAAGTGTATAATAATCTTTCCAAATTGGAGAGATTAGGAGAGAAAATGTGTTTGCATCATTAATTGCCTATTAACTCCTACATTTTCTTTCCATTTCCTTCCATTTTCATTAAACTCGGGAATACAAAATAAAGTGACACATTTTCCTCCCCTCTCTTTCTTTTCTCTTTTGAATATCCTCCTTTTCTTTTTTCTCTTTAACTCTGTGTTCCCGAGTTTCACTTATGGGGAGAAAGGAAAGGAAAAGAAGGGAAAAAGTAGATAAAGTGTGTTCCTGAGTTTTTTATAAAGAGAAAGATAATTTTGGTGTGTTCCAAGGATTCATTTAACAAAAGAAAGGAAAGAAAGTAGTGTATTTTAAAGAATAAAATGGGATGGATAACTTTCCTTCCAATTTGGAAGGAATTGAAAAGAAAAGAAAAGAAAGAGAAAGAGAAAGAGAAAGGAAAGGAAAGGACAGGGAAAAGAAAGGAAAATGATTCTTTTTTCCTTTCTTGAATGAAATGAACTTGAAAACACATTTCGCTCTGTTCCCGAGTTTTATTAAATGAGAGGAAAGAAAAGATTTGGAATGATTTGCAAAAATTTTGTGTTCCAGAGCTTTTTTTATGAAGAGAAAGGAAGAAATGGAAAAGGGAAGAATGGAGTTTTAAATGAAACTCGGGAACACTTTGCAAATGTGAGAATCCGATTTGAGTCTAGAACTAAAGCCATTTTATGTGTATATTATTTTAATAATTTATTAATTATGTTTTTAATGTTATAACTTAAAATAATAATGATTAAGTATTTAGTTTAGTTGTGAAATTGATCAAAGTGAGTATATGCATGAAGTGTTGATTGTTAATTCTGGTATATGTTTCAAGATCAGTAAACAAACCATTGAAAGAAAAAGGCAAATGAAGAATCGCATGGCGGCTGCGTTATATCTAGTAGTCAACCGGACAAAGCATTATCAACGGCGATTAATCCCCAAAGTCAACCCATCATCATCATCATCATCATCATCAAGCTCAGGTGTCATTTCCATTACTATTATCCCCAATTTGCATCTCCACTTGCAATTCGCCTCTGTTTGTTTATAGTGTGTGAATTCTTAATTTGTTAACACTTAACTGACATTAAATAAACGAAATCCTTCTGCTTAATTTTACTGGAAACATATGTGGCCACGTTAACCATCGCTTATGGGTCGGTCACTTTCCGTTAATGTTTAATTAATTTATCTTTATTTTTCTATCCAAGCTCAATTATGAAGTTTCGAAGCTGAAATATGCAGTTTTTTCAAGCCATGTTATACATAGTTGCAGCATTAATTTAAATGTTCTTAGCTAGTAATGGAGGTATACAATTTGGAAAACACACAAACATACAAGGTTCGGTTCGGTTTTGGTTAAAGTCAGTTAATTAACCAAGACACATTAACTGTAACCATAACCGAATGGTCGGTTAATTAGTTTCACTTAACCATAACCGTCGGTTTTGTTCCGTTATGAATAATTCCCGTTAATGTTTTCGGTTATGGTTCTGTATTTGCTCACCCCTTATTGACAGCAGTTGCAGGTTTTACACATCATTGTGCGCCTGTACCTATAAACCAGTGTCCTGCAAGTCGTAGATGGAATCTTCAGTCGTTATCTTTAATTCACATGCACGATATGTCTGCAATTTACAACAGGAAGTTTGGATCAGTGGCCTCCACCATAGTTCAAAGAAACCCCAGGTTTTCAACTATTAATAATGATGATTTGATCCATTTTGAGAAAATATTAGGGGCGAAAAAAGTTATTCAAGATCATGAAGAACTGCAGACTGCAAACACGGATTGGATGCATAAATATAAAGGCTCAAGTAAGCTTATGCTTCAACCTGAGAACACCACAGAGGTTATAACTTTTTACTTTTAGAAAATAGATATATATGTTAGTCTGTGAGTCTGAATCGCGTGTAATGACTGCAGTTATCTCAAATTCTTGAGTATTGCAATTCAAGACGTTTGGCAGTTGTTCCTCAAGGTGGAAACACGGGTCTTGTTGGAGGAAGTGTGCCCGTGTTTGATGAGATTATTATTAATACTCGGCGTATGGATAATATTATTTCCTTTGACGAGGTAGATAGGTCAATTTTCTCATATTATTAGTCCGAAGCTTTTAATTAGTCATATGTTTTGTCAAAGTATGCGACTTTTAATATTTTTGCAGGTCAGTGGTGTACTGGTATGTGAAGCAGGATGTATACTGGAAAATCTCATTTCTTTCCTAGACAAACAAGGGTAAGACCGTACTTTGCAGTATGAAAAGTCATCCACTTATTATTATTATTATTATTATCATCATCATCATCATCATCATCATCATCATCATCATCATCATCCTTCTAAACAATATGGTGAGGCATTTTAGTTTGTTTCTTGTTTCAGATTTATTATGCCATTAGATTTAGGTGCAAAGGGAAGCTGCCAAATTGGTGGAAATATTTCTACGAACGCTGGAGGGTTGCGTTTAGTACGCTATGGATCTCTTCACGGAACCGTTCTTGGTATGCTTTTTTCATTTAATTCCATTCAAAGTTTGATAATTTTGTAGAATTAAACAGTTATGTTTCAGGGCTTGAGGTTGTTTTGGCGAATGGTAGTGTGATTGATATGCTCGGGACTTTGCGAAAAGATAATACTGGTTATGATTTGAAGCATTTGTTTATAGGTGTGACTCAACTTTAATACTTTATATATAATCATAATTATAGTGTATAAGTATATTATTATTTTGCTGATACAATGTTATTGCATCTATTTACAGGAAGTGAAGGGTCTTTGGGTATCATAACAAAGGTTTCAATACTCACACCTCCAAAGTTGTCTGCAGTAAATATAGCTTTTCTTGCTTGCGAAGATTATATCAGTTGCCAGGTAAAATATTATTTTTTAATTTTTACTGATATATTATACATGCTAAAACTAAAATATTTACAGATCTAATCAGTTACTTATGTTTGTTGTCAGAAACTTCTATTTCAAGCTAAAAGAAGGCTTGGTGAAATATTATCTGCATTTGAATTTCTTGATGCCCAAGCAATGAATCTGGTAAATCATCACCCAAGTGAATTTCTTTAAATTGTCTGGTATTTTTGGCTAAAGCTATCACATTTAACTGTAAAATGCAGTTGTTTATATCTTTATTATTATTATTATTATTAATACTACTATTATTTGTGTTTTATAGGTTCTTCACCATCTAGACGGTGTCCGGAATCCATTACCATCCTCAATTTATAACTTCTATGTTCTCATTGAGACGACAGGCAGCAATGAATTAAATGACAAGTAATTTACTGCTATATAATTTCAACTGCTTTAATTTGACCGGTCAACAAACTTTGAAGTAATATTTCTAAAGTGATTTGAACTCACATTTTAAGGGAGAAACTCGAGGCGTTTCTTCTTCACGCTATGGAAAGTGGTCTGGTATCTGATGGTGCCCTTGCACAGGATTTTAGCCAAGCATCATCATTTTGGCATATTCGTGAGGTTTGAGACCCGATGATTATATTTTATATCTTCACTTTTAATATTTATACACTTGTGTACAGGGTATTTCAGAAGCATTAATGAAAGCTGGAGCTGTATACAAGTATGATCTGTCAATACCTGTTGATAAGATGTATGATCTTGTTGAGGAGATGCGCACACGTCTCGGTAGCCATAATGATTTAGTTTGTTATATATATGCTAATAAGTTATCTCAGTCTGTTATTATATCCAAATTTAATTTTGAATAACATAAATGAATAGGTGATGCTGCAAATGTAGTGGGATATGGTCATCTTGGAGATGGTAATCTCCATTTAAACGTGTCGGCTCCAAAGTATGATGATGATGTAAGATTCATTTTCTTGCTTCATAAAAGCATAAATATAATATATTTTTTTCTCAATTTTATATAAAATGTGCAGATTTTAGCACAGATTGAACCTTTTGTGTATGAATGGACATCCCGACATCGTGGGAGTATTAGTGCTGAACACGGGCTAGGTCTAATGAAAGCTGAAAAGATCTACTACAGCAAGTCTTCTGAAACTGTAAGTCTACTTTATTATTATTATTTTTGTATTAGAGTATAATAGATAATTAGTTAAAACAAAGTTTCACTTGTACAGGTACAACTTATGGCTTCAATCAAGAAATTGTGGGACCCTAATGGAATATTGAATCCTTACAAAGTTATTCCATCATCATTGTTATCCTAATTCAGGTTAGAGACTTTATTATTATTATTATTATTATTATTATTTTAGTTTGTGTTTTACCGAAGGGTGTTTAGATACTTGAAAAATAGTTTGAGTAGTTCTGTTGAAGTGTGACAATGAAGGTCTGCTTACTGGTTTTAGAAATGTGCAGGATGTACATACGAAAGCACAACCAACCATCTGCAAGCTTCCATTGAGCACATGTTAGATTTATAAGTTAAATGATAACAATTAAAGATGGTTCTTCTTAAAATTATTTTTTGTTTGTTTTTTTATTTTTTGCTTTATTTTATTTTATTTTGAATCCTGTGAGGGATTGTGTTAGACATTGTTTGTGAACAGAAAGGAGACAAAAACCATGATATAAATGGATATTAACCCAAATTTGTCGACGGTCCAAGTATAAGTAAAGAGAACCACATAAACACTTGTACATATTTCCTTAACTATGACATATGAGGTGGTTATGCGCTCTCTCACTTTATTTGACAATGCGTTATGGTTTAACTAAAAGTGCTTAACACTTTGCCACATAGGTGGGTGAACTTTAGCTAACTCACCCTTTAGCAAGCTTGTGGTTTAACTAAAAAATAAATAAAAGAAAAAAAAAGTGTGGCTGGTTGGTTTGGGGTGAATCTCATCTCAATAGTTCTTTACCTATGTTAATGGGCTAGCATCTGCTATCATGGCGTCCAACTTTTAACACCTTGATGGTGATGGTGTCGCCTTTAGCGGCGCCTATGGGTTTGACGCCCACAACAACCAACTTTAGTTTGTGAATATCTTAGTAAGGTCAATGATCTTGTAGACCATTAGTGAGGAATCAGTACATTATTTACCCGAGGATTTGACAAGAATTGCTCTCCAGCACAACTTGATGGATACTGAAGGTCTAGATTGGTAATTTTCTTTTCAAGATATTGCATACTACATACATCATGCACTGGTACGCTTACTACTAAGTATCTGATAGCATATAATAGACTTAAACTCCAATTAGTTCAAATTAATTTATCAGTTTCCAACATAAAGTCTAAATCATTACTACTTTTCATGCCTTCGTCCGAACCGCCTAAATCCAAAGCAACATAAATTCTTCGTATCCTGATCAAATGTTTGATTGCCTGCTTCTTCTTGGACGACTGGTTTGATATTAACAAGTGAGGTAAATGATGTGCCTATAAAATTAGGACCTTCTTTCTTTACGAAGCTAATTGCTTTTTCTCCACGAGGTAATGCTATCAACAATGAAGAAGAAGGCGACACAATCTGAATATTGGTATGGCCTTGGTGTTCTTGTTTAAGTAGCTTCTCGTATGTAAACTGAAGAACATTAATAAATAACGAGTCATCTTAGCTAGAATAAATCCAATTAAGGATAATGAATATTTCACACGTGTAAGTCTTACCTTGACAACATCATTTTGTTCTTCAACAGGAAAGGATGATCTTAAAGTTAGAGATCGAGGACGACAACACCAAAGTACCGCATTCACAAAAGCTATATGAGCCAATGATTGTTCATGGCTTTCAAGTTGTAGCTCAACATGCTCCAAATCATAAGGCGCCAACACGGTCGTCTTTAGCTTCGCTAACTCTCTGAATTTCTGCAAGACAATTAGAATGAATATATATATATATATATATTTACAACAAAGTAATACATAAAACGAACCTGACTATATGTGGCGTGAATATACAAGTTCAAAACTTTGAATTCATCGTTCTTGTCCAAAAAATGCCTCAACTTCCAGAACCAACGAGTGCCTATACAGTCGTCAGAATAACACCGCATACATGCTTTCAAACAGGTTGGATCGCTTACCCGAGGCTCGTTTATATGAAAATTACCAAATAAATTAAACGAAACCAAATTGGGTGTGCTCAACTCAATTTCTTCCAAGTCACAATTTGATACCAATGTCCTCAAGGAAGGGCTTGACAACTTGAGATTGTTGTATTTACAACCAGTAGCCAACAACAAAGTTTCAACAAAGGGGAAGTTGGATAAGAAGTCGGTGAAACAATTCGAGCCTGTTATGGGACATCCATAGTAAGCCACGGTTGTTAGTTTTTTGCATGAAGCCAGGTTCATTTGCGGTGCCCCTCTTTCGGCTAATATCCCAAGAATACATAGATTTGGAGCTTCAATATCTATTCTCTCAACTCGTGTTTTATAGTAAATCATAACCCTTTGAAGATTCTGATGCCCGTAAACACAAAACCTTTTGAAACCATGACAATTTGTGATACGAAAATCTTTCAAAAGAGGGCAACTAGCGGTGAGATACGTGATGGCTTCATCATCTAACGAAACGTTTTCAAGTTTCAACCAAATCAAAGACTTAAACTTGACAACATCAACCATCAAGGAAGACGGCAACTCACACCCACATATGGTCAAAGATTTCAACGCGGACACAGTTAAGAGTGCGTTAGGCAAACGATACCTAAACCATCTAGGAACATCAATCTCCAACGCTTTCACGCCTTTCTTAGAAAGTAACTCAAGGCATCTGTTAACAATATCTATTTCCGCTTGCTCGTGGATATCTGTAACGAGCTTGAGCGTGCTCGCAGTGACAACATCTTGACGGCAAAATCTAGACGTGGTATACTCAAGATACTTGAAAAATGTTTCTCGAGATTTAAAATCATCTATCTTGAAATATAAAAGCGGGAAAGAAGCGGTTAGGTGAAGCCAGGGCTTAGACAATACACTCATCCGAACAAGCTCTTCAGGAGAGCCATTAATACAAGAGAGTATATAATGAATAATCAAATCAGGAAGCTGTGTAATCCGGTCCATCTCTCGGGTTTCGATTTCAGAAGGCATGGGAGTAAATATTTATATTTAAGGATAATTTAATATAAACATAATATGAGTAACTTACTCTTCGAAGAAGAAGATCGATTTTTACTCTGTCGCCGTTTTGTAGAAGATCATGATGGGAATAGTAGAATAATAATAATAATAATACTACGTACGTACGTGAAGGTTTAGGGATTTAATTGAGAACTAATGACTAGTGGGCCCACATGTAAACATTTACCAGCCATATTCGAGTTAAATAAGATTTGGTTTGGGCTTTAACATGTTTTAAACAGGTAAACGCGTGCTTAAATTCGTGTTTATACACGTTAACTACGTGCTAACTTATTAATGGCCTGTTTAAACATGTTTATATTATTTATTATTTTTTTAAAATAAAATATATGTCTTACTTAGTGGATGTTATGATTTTATTTTAGACAATTATAAGTTTTTGTTTCAAATACTATAAGGATTACGTACTAAGTAGACTTTTATGAACTTTTGTCTCACCACATATGTGATATATGTGGTGTCTCATGTAATCTGTTTCTAAACATATTGGTGCTTGAAAACAATGGCACAGTTAGCTATCATATCGTATTCGTATTTAGCATCATAAGTAATCGTGTCGTGTCTGACCTAGTCTATATAGGTACTTTTCTTTTTTCATAAGATATTGAATTATATTATGCTTTATCTTCTAAATAGAACTTTGAAGTTCATTAATATGGTAATTATGATATTAGCACATCGCATTACATACATTATACACTAGTACAACACTCACTATTGATTCAATTCACAGGCTCGTTCATCCAAGTGCTCTCAAGCTCCATTACACATGTATATATATCTATACCATACATAATACATTTAACTAATCTAGACAGGACGGTTTAGCAAGGATTGCAATAAAGTAAGGGGTTTTGAGCCAACTCTAAATCTAACACTTTCGTTATAAGTTGTCCAATTCTCGTAATTACCACTTCCATAACATATATTTTTATCATGTATAATAAAGATTTACAAATTAATTTCCATATTAATACAACTTCTAAATTCTTTAGTTGGTGACGTACTTCCACTACAAAGATTAGTTATACTGACGTTTTCAGAAGAGTCATGGATATATGGGTTACATTTATATTACGAACAAAGTAAATAACTAGATAGAAACTATTTTGTGAAGTTTGTAAGATAACTCAACTCTTATTTTTATCAACCATTTTGCTTCTGAATGCTAAAATCTAAACATTGAACATTAAACGAGTGTGAGTCAAAAACATTACTCACTACTTTTGCAGTATTATAATTCATAAGATTTGTTTAGAATTTAATTTCAACAAAGTGGCTGTAGTTTAGTGGTAAGAATTCCACGTTGTGGCCGTGGAGACCTGGGCTGGAATCCCAGCAGCCACACTTTTTATTTCGTTTTTGTCTTCTATTTTATACTAATTATTTTTTTATTAATTCAGATTTTATAGTTTAAATACATAATAACCACCTTTACAAAAATACCATACAGATTGTTATTGTTATAACTTATAAATAAATTATAATATTTTATGAACTTTCAAATGTAAAATAGGTAAGTACAAGAATCAATGTCTGACAAAAGATTTAAATAAGCTTGCTAATATACTTGTAATGTATTGCAAGAAATAGATATGCAAACATTATGTTTTGCATGAACATATATATATAAACTTCAAGTTTTCTTTTCAATAATCTTTCACCAGGTCGAATCGTCATTAATCTGCAAGATCGATGCACCAAATGGTGGATAATGAACAACTAAATTGTTGTGTGAGCATTTGTGTTTTGGAGAATTTAGAAGCAACGGATCGAGGTGATCAATCGTTGGTTAATAATTTTATATAGGGATTTTAGAAGCAACGGAAGTGACTGTTACGTACAGGGGACGAAAGATTTACAAAGAATAAGGTACTTGACTTGCAAAGGGAGTTGATGGTGACAATGTAGAATTATTTGTGGTATCGTTTCGAATTATTTATGTTTAGACACTCGAGAAATAGTTGTGTGGTTTCATTGAAGTATTAAGTATATGTATGACAATGAAGGTGTTCTTACTGATTTTTAAAATGTGCAGTATGTACATATGAAAGCCCAACCAACCATCTGCAAGCTTCCATGGAGCACATGTTAGATGTTATTAGTTTGGTTGTTCATGGCACACTTACCAGTGTTTTATAATGATAACAATTAAAAGATGGTTCTTTTTTAAAGTATTTTATTTTGAATCCTGTGACATTGTGTTAAGACATTGTTTGCAAACACAGGTGACCAAGGAGACAAAAACAATGATAAAAATGGGTATTTTAACCCAAATCCGTCAACGGTCTAAGTTTAAGTAAAGAAAACCACGTACATAAACACTTGTACATATTCCTTTAACTATGATACGCACATCACAGTATTTCTGATATTAGCACATCACATTACATACATCATGTAGGCCAGATTACATATATCATAAACAAGTACGCAATACTGATAAGTGTTTGATAACATAATATTTAAAAAAGAGTAACCGCAATTTGTTCAGATTTATCAGTTTCCACCATAAACTCTAAATCGTTACCACTAACTTTCATAACTTTACCTATTTTTGCAATAATAGATTGGTCCATGGCGGGATTAACAACATTTTATATGTGTCAGATCTATTTACTTACTTTTGAAGGACATTTAAACGTTCATTTTCAAAATTACAGTGGAAAAGGGAATACCCGCCTAAACCCAACGCCACAAAATTTCTCCATATCCACATCCTTTAATTGCCCGCTTCTTCTTGGATGACTGTCTAGATATTAACAAGTGAGATAAACAACGGGTCTATAAAACTAATTAGATAAAATAAGTGTACCTTCTTCCTTTATGTATCTAATTGCTTTTTCGTCACGAAGTAATGCCATCAACAATGAAGAAGAAGGTGACACAATCTTAATATTTGTGTGTCCTTGATCTTCTTGTTCAAGTAGCTTCTCGTATGTAAACTGAAGAACATTAACAAATCGTGGATCGTCTTTCTAGAATAAATCCCATAAAGGGTAGTGAATATTTCATCAAATAATAAATCACATATGTATTAAGTCTTACCTTGACAACATCACTTTGTTCTTCAAAAGAAAAGGATGATCTTAAAGTTAGAGATTGGGGACGACAACACCAAAGTACCGCATTCACGAAAGCTATATGAGCCAATGATTCTTCATGGCTTTCGAGTTGTAGCTCAACATGCTCCAGTTCATAAGGTGGCAACTCGATCGCCTTTAGCTTCTCCAACTCTTTGAATTTCTGCAAGACAGTAGGAATTATTATATATAAATCATCATCATCATCATCATCATCATCATCATCATCATCATCATCATCATCATCATCATCATCATCATCATCGTACTTAGTATATCCCACCAATAGCAATGCTATGGTAGGGTCTGAGGAGGGTAAGATGTAGACAACCTTACCTCTATCCCATAGGGATAGAGAGGCTGCTTCCGGTGAGACCCCCTGCTCGATAGTAGTTTTGCATCAAGCCTTGGACATAAGGCACATAGCACTCAATCATCGGGACACCGGCTGATCGGTGCATGTGCCCTTGTCTTTCGGCTATCAACGCCACCACATGATGCCTGATTAACCTTCCGCCACTTTTAACGTTATTTTCACGAGATTAGTAAAATAACGTCAAAATTAGTGCAATGAATATATATAAATGTTCAAAACAAAGTTATACATAAACGATTGATCAAACAAACGAACCTGACTATATGCGACATGAACATACAAGTTCAAAACTTTGAATTCATTTTACTTGTCCAAAAAACGCCTCAACTTCTGGAACCAAATAGCATCTATACACTCGTTGGGATAACATCGCATACACGCTTTTAAGCAGGTTGGATCGCTTATCTGAGACTCGCGTATACGAAGATTACATACGTAATCAAACGAAACCAAATTGGGTGTACTCAACTCAATTTCTTCCAAATCACAATGTGAGTCTAACACCAATGTCCTCAAGGAAGGGCTTGACAATTTGAGATTGTTGCATTTATAGCTAATAATCAACACCAAACTTTTAATAAAGGGGAAGTTAGATAAGAAGTCGGTGAAACAATTCGAGCCTGGGAAGGGACATCCATAGTAATCCACAGTTGTTAGTTTTTTGCATGAAGCTGTTAGGAACAAAGCGGCGCGCGGAAGCGAAACAACACACACATGCACAACGATAAACACGCATAAACGAAAATTTAAACGACACAAGAATTTAACGTGGTTCGGTCCCCGCGAGGGGACCTACGTCCACGGGCTGCAACTAGGTTTTCTTATTAGCTCAGAACAACGATTACAATTACATGATGGGATATATATAATAAACAGTATTAGGGTTAAACATAATTAGGAACCAAAACTGGGCCTCCTAATAAAACCGGCCCAAAGGCCTTCATAACCCAACAATCTCCCACTTGAAGGCTTTGCGATAAATTCCAGCCTGCCATCCAAGTAAATATAACAATCTCATTCATCCAGTAACTCTAGTAATCTTTAGTAGTAGAAATCTACCAAGCCTCCAGTTCTAAGAACAAGCTAAAACTTCAACAAAAGAAGTTCTCCAAGCCTCCAGTTCTCTAGGAACAAACTAAGATTTCTACCAATCCACACCCTGGTTGCATCCGCCCTTCTCATCAGTTACCTGAAAGGCCTATTGAAGCTCCCGAGAACTCCAATCCGGTCATCCCAGACCCAGCCATGACAAAACTCGCCAATGACTCATCCTCAATCTTAACCAACCCTCACTTACTCACACAACCGGCTTCAAAGACTTCCAGAGGATAAACACTCTCCAAATCAGCAGACTATACCAGGAGAGATTTTCACATTCGGATTCCTGGTCCTCCGAACCCAACGTCCCTTTGGAAACAAACCTAGAACACACCTGCGTGCTCCCACTGTTACCAAAACCCCGAACATGTTCAGACCTCCTCCGAATACGCTCAAACTAACATCACTGTGGCTCCAGGCTTCATGTCTGCAAACTGAAACCCCTTAGCTCTACCCGATTCAGCGAGCCAAGACCTTATAACTCGGAAGTTGGTTCACTTCTTCCGACGATACAAAGAAAAACTCGTATCTTCCAAAAGTCTTTAATTAAAAGATTCAACAATGCTTCATTGAAGTGAGTAACAAATAAAGCATACCATAATCTTGAACCCAAGAGTCGTCACCGCCTTCACTGAGTCCCAATGCATCAACCCCAGATACATTCTCAAAAGCAGAATTCCAAACCTTTCGACATCGACCCTTAAAATGTCTCACCTCTACGCAACCTACCAAGTCGACTATGCCCAGCTCCCATTGTCTCTGTTATCCCAACCCATGCCACACCAACACTCCATGACCCCACTCGTACTATCCCGGCAAATAACTTTACCCAACACGAGATCCTGAACCTCTCAAATGGTGTACCACTGATCACCAGCAAACAAGATATAACTTCACAATTCCAAACGAACAAAAAGTAATAATCACAGTTCCGAACCAGCTAATAGGAAAACAGTTATAACAACAGTAGAACTTTCATGGAGAACAAGCGGTACCAAGGGTTCTATGACCGTACACCCGATCAGTTAACACAAACCCTAACCGAAAAGTCATCCAAACGAGCAATAGTTTACATGACTTGCCACTAACCTCATTTTTTTTTCATTTATGCCGTCACCAGCACACCCGCTGGTTCCATTTTCTCCAAGTTTATCCATCACCAGTACTATATCCAAGTTCACATGACAAACCAATCAACCAAAATCCATAACCGTCAACATTCCGATCACAACTATCTCGTCTTCAGTTATAACAATAACAAACGAGAACAAATCGAAAACAGTGAACAGACACAACAAGGGCACGGGCCTAAACTTGACGATTGTTCAACAGAACACTGCCAAATAAACCGATTTGCTCTTGCAATAACCGATAAATCAACTAACTGTAAATAAGCTATATAAAGTTACCTCAGACTAATCTCTTGCAAACAAATCTGAACCCGAACCTAAATGGTCTTCACAAAACCGGGTTAAAATAATAATGGTTGATAATAACGCCAAAACACGAACTTAAAATAATTCCAAAACAGTGTTTAGGCTAAAGAACCGGCCCAACAAGTTGTTACATTTGGCCCAACCAGTCTTGAAATAAGAAAATCACAAAATCCAAATGCTGGCCCAAAAACCAACAATGGCCCATCAACTTAAAGTAGCCCAGTAGAAATAAGACCCACCCAGGGCTTCTTTTGAAACTTACTGGTCAAATAAAACAAAAAACAAGTCAAAAGCGTGTAGGTCACCTTCTTGTAACAAGAAACCGTCAACATGCAGCAGCTAAAAGAGAAGCTCCGGCCACGCTTTTCCGGCCAAACAAACCAGCACGCAAAACGCTACCCGGTGACCAAATCTGCTCTTCGCAACAACAAAGCCAACCACATGTCTCGACATCCAACAACATCCAAGGATCCTTTGTCAATCGAACCAGATTCTCGGTTTTTCGGCGACATCATCACCCTTAAAACCGATGAACATTTGAGCCTTAAAACCTTTTGACCTTCAACCGAACCAATAAAAAAACAGGCGACCTCCAAGAGTTATTCACGGTGACGGACCCACCCAACCCTAATCACCAAAAAACAGATTCGAACCAAAACCTTCTGCGAAATCGTTACCAGTGCAACGAACCGTGTGTCCAACAAGCCAAAGCTCTGATGCCACTTGTTAGGAACAAAGCGGCGCGCGGAAGCGAAACAACACACACATGCACAACGATAAACACGCATAAACGAAAATTTAAACGACACAAGAATTTAACGTGGTTCGGTCCCCGCGAGGGGACCTACGTCCACGGGCTGCAACTAGGTTTTCTTATTAGCTCAGAACAACGATTACAATTACATGATGGGATATATATAATAAACAGTATTAGGGTTAAACATAATTAGGAACCAAAACTGGGCCTCCTAATAAAACCGGCCCAAAGGCCTTCATAACCCAACAGAAGCCAGGTTCATTTGCGGTGCCCCTCTTTCGGCCCAATCTATTACCCCAAGAGTACATAAATTTGGAGCTTCAATATCTATTCTCTCAATGTGTGCTTTATGGTAAATCGCAACCTTTTGAAGATTCTGATGCCCGTAGACACAAAACCTTTTGAAACCATGACAATATCTAATATGAAAATCTTTCAAAAGAGGGCAACTAGCGGTGAGATACGTGATCGCTTCATCATCTAACGAAACGTTTTCAAGTTTCAACCAAATCAAAGACTTAAACTTGACAACATCAGCCATCAAGGAAGACGGCAAATCACATCCACATATGGTCAAAGATTTCAATGCGGACACAGTTAAGAGTGCGTTAGGCGAACGATACCTAAACCATCTAGGAACATCAATCTCCAACGCTTTCACGCCTTTCTTAAAAAGTAACTCAAGGCATCTGTTAACAATATCTATTTCCGCTTGATCGTGGATATATGTAACGAGATTGACCGTGTTCGCAGTGACAACATCTTGACGGCAAAATCTAGACGTGGTATACTCGACATACTTGAAAAAAGTTTCTCTAGATTTAAAATCATCCATATTGAAATATAAAAGCGGGTAAGAAGCAGTTAGGTGAAACCAGGTCTTAGACAATACACTCATTCGAACAAGTTCTGAGGGAGAGCCATAAATACAAGAGAGTATGTCATGAAGAATAAATTCAGGAAGCTGTGAAATCCGATCCATTCGGGTTTCAAGTTCAGAAGTTATGGTTTCCATGGGAGTAAATAAATATTTATATTTGGTGAGAATGTAATATGAACATAATATGAGTAAAGATTAGAGTAAGTTTTACGCTATGAAGAAGAAGATCGAATTTTACTCTGCCGCCACTTTGTAGAAGACGGGAATGGTAGATAATAATAATAATAATAATAATAATAATAATAATAATAATAATAATAATACGTGAGGGTTTAGGGATTTAATTGAGAACTAATGACTTGTGGGCCCACATGTACTCATTTACAAGCAATTTTTGAGTTTGGGTTTGGGCTTAGCAAGATTTATGTTTTAAAACAGGCTGATACATTCAAGAACGTGTTTAAACAAGTATAAATACATGTTAACTTGTTAATGACCTGCTTAAAGCTGTTTATATATTATTTATTGTTATTTTTTAAATAAAATATATGTTCTACGTAGCGGATGCTATGATTTTATTTTAGATTGTTATGTATATTTGTTTCAATATGTTAAGGGTTATGTATAAGTTACGACTTTTATGAACTTTTGTTTAACCACGCATATATGTGATATTTGTCGTGTCCCTAAACAAGTCATATCGTGTAACATGTTTTTAAGCGGGCTCGTGTGTAGAAAAATGGCTCGGTTAGTTATCGCGTCGTTTTCATGTCTAACACCACAAGTAATCGTGTCTTATCTTGTTATGTCAACCCAAGTTTAGATAGGTGTTTTTCTTTTCAAGATACAGAATTATATTATGCTTTATTATTTAAATAGACTTTTGAATTTATGTTAGTGTCATAGTTATGATATCGTCCATCACTACGATATTAGCACATGACATTACACAATCCAAACCGCGCGGCTTAACGAAGAAAGAAATAGAGTAAGGGTTTTGGGTCACACTTCCCTCGGATCTACAAATTCAAAAATAAAATAAAAATTAATTGTAGGTAGTTTGGGCTTTGGGATTGTTGGCAATGAGATTTGTGCTCTATTCAGGCCTAATGCATTTAATTCCAACACATTTACTTACGAATGAGTAGATTTGGGTTGTTTTATTCGGACCAAATACAAGCTTCTAATAAGCTAATAGCAAGACAATTGCATATTTATATACTAAAAGGTACAGTTTTTCTTTAGTAATTTTTAAGCAGTATGCTCATTTATTGATAGTATGAGTGGAGCATAACGCGTAACCTCACCTCGTTTGAGAATGAGAATATGAGATACAGTAAGTGGAGGAGATTTATAAAATTTTCGGCTTTTATACTGCTACATGGTTTGTGGTTGGATATATATATATATATATATAGGGTAAGGATCCTAAGAGAACCCTTTGCAAATTGAGAACTTTGAGAACCATTTTGAACCACTAAAAATACATTTAAAAAAATATTTAAAAAAACCATAAAACAAAAAATAATAAAAATTTTAAAAAAGTAAAAAAACCAAAATTCTTATATTTCATTCAGGTTTCAATAAAAAAAATAAAAAAAATACAAAAAAAATAAAAAAAACGTCGTATTATACACATATGTATAATTTTATATAATCTTTAGTTACGTAATATACACATATGTACAGTATCATTTATCTTAAATTACACGTATGTGTACAAAAAAAACATGTAAATATACATATATGTATGTATTATACATATGTGTATATAATTTAGCTAAATCGAGTTTTTGTTTTTTTTATGAAACCGAGATGATAAAATAAGAATTTTGGTTTTTATACTTTTTTTGATTTTTGTGTTTTTTATATTTTATGATTTTTTTATGTTTGGGTTTTTTGTGATCCAAAATGGTTCTCATAGTTATCAATTTCAAAAAGGTTCTCTTATGATCATGATCATATATATATATATATGAGTTTCAATTATATTACAAAGTAAATAACTAGATAACAACCGTTAGTTATTAGTTTTATTTGCTATTTTGTTTTTTAATACTAAATTCTAAACCTTAAACATTCAACGAGAGTTTATTATCATTAGGTTTGCTGTATCATAATTCACAATATATGTATAAAATTTATTTCCAACAAGGTGGCTGTAGTTTAGTGGTAAGAATTCCACGTTGTGGCCGTGGAGATCTGGGCTCGAATCCCAGCAGGCACACTTGGTTTTTTTGTTTAATATATTAAATAAAAACTCCTTATAAAATCGCATGAACATAGATAATGAACCGGTAAAGCCTTTTCGTTTTGGAGAAATTAGAAGCAACCGAAGTGATAAATAGTTAATGTATTTATTTGGAGAATTTAGAAGTAACAGCCAACAGGAGCAAGAGACATGAGACGAAAAAGTTGCAAATCATAAGGTACATGACTTGCAAATAGAGTCAATCGATAGGGCTTTAATCAGGTAAAACCGACCAAAATCGGAGACTAAGAGATAGAGTCAGTTAAAGTTGTGAGTTTAGTGATATTCCCAATTTGCAAAATGAAAACTCGATGATAAATGTTTTCCTAGGTTTTGTTTAGTTCAAAGGATCATAATGATCAAGACCACCACCAAATGTTGAGAAAATGCATTATATATACATATGTTTAGTAAATAAGTAAACATTTGGTTACATGTCATAGACAATAAAAGTTATAGAAGTGGCAGGAAGAGTTTTGAGAAGGTTTGCTGTAAAACCTCCATAAAAACCTTTAATACCCTCCAACCTAAACAAGTGTGAACCAAGTTTTTAGTTTATTAGATCAAATAAGAAGTTTTATACCCTCCACCATTCATCTCTTAATATTGTTCTTAAAAAGGCCCGGCTCCGAGAACGGTTAAAAATTTTGGTGTCGAAGGCAAAAAAAATTTTTGGGCCTTAATAAAAAAGGGGTATCTTGTTGGGTTTACAATTTAATTTTTTTAAAAAGCCTTAATTTTTTGGGCCTTATGATTTGGTTGTGTAAAAAAAAGTTTTATATAAAAATATAGTCAAAATGCCTAAAGTGAGGTTAGAACCCATAACGTTTTGGTTGAAAGTCATACCCTTTACCACTAAACCAAGCTAGTAGTTGTGATATTAAGTTTAAACATTATATATACATATTGTTTTTTATTAAAATATATATATAATTTTTTTTTAAATAAAATCCGGGCCTATCGAGATGTCGGGCCGGGGTCCGTCGAGCACCCGGCCCTCCCTTATAGCCGGGTCTGTTCTTAAAGCATTTGCAATCATATAATAATGGATAATGTTGTTACTGGCATCCATACAGAAATAAGGGTCCAGTTTGACTAATAAACCATTAGTAAAATTACTGAGCTAATTAAACAACATTTAAGTGAAAAGTACATAGTTTAATGTTCAACATATATACCATATTGAGCACACCATTAAACCAGAATATGTACGACGTACACGTCCTTGATGTTGAGGAGTTCAAAGTTGTAATTTTGTGTTAACAACCTCAAAAGCAATGATTTGCTATTATAACAAGATAAAGTTGAGCACATTCAAATCTACCTCAACAATCAACATAGTCAAATTAAAAACAAATTAAGGCAAACAACATATATCAGAAGAACCTACTGCAACAAACTCACAAGTCCTCCTGCTTCCGCAGCTGAAGCGAGATGAATATACGTGCTTGTCTCGTCTTTGTTTTCCATATATCTTTGTTTGGCCATGTTACAGCTATAAACAAGAAATATATATGATATGCCAAGAAGTCGAATATGCATTAAGAAACATAAAAATCTTACAAATTAATGAAAATAATAATAGTAACGGTATGGACCATGTACTCAATCAATCGTGTTAAGAAAACTAATAATTGGATGATACACAGGGCCGCCCCATACTTATACTACGTACGTACACTGTACGCTCTCAGAACCACCGATGCTCCTTGTTTCAGTTTGACAACTATCTAAATTATATATGAGTTATTAAGTTTATAATTTTGGACCCACTTCTTTTACAAATCCCAACCTTGGATTTTTATTTTTTTTTTCTTGTATTCTTTTGGACTGCATCGTGATAAATAATAATACAAATAATAAACCAAGCAACTGATATGTCTGGGAAGCATCGCCTAAGTTTTATAATTGTTTGTGGCCGTCTCAAAACCGTTATAAATTCCGTTAAAAAAACCTTCTATGTAAGCTTGCATTGTATTTGACTCCATCGCCCCCTTGGCGGCATTCTGGTGACACAGTAGAAGCTCCTGCGAGACTTGTCCTACCTTTAATCAGCTTGTATTCGATCACAGGTTACTACTACCAACCTTGTGTCTCACTCTCTCTTTTTTATTTTTTTGAACGACGAGTTTCTTTTAATTTTTGTCCCCTTGCCCTGGAACGAAATAGATACCCGCATGCCAAGTATATATGGTTCGATCGATACTTTTGGTTCCATCATACCCTGATGAATCTTTATTAAACAACGTCATGAAACTCTGGCACCGCTGAAGAATTTGAAATCCATTTATTTATATAGTTATTAAACGAAGGATCGATTAAAGCTACTAGTTAACACTGGTTGGAAAAAGCTTGGTGAATATATTAAATATTAATCATTTTAGATGATCAATATTTATGTTGTCATGTTAATAGCAATTAGCAAATGCAATTTCCAAGCATTACAAAAGTTAAAATTCACAATAACACATAAAACTTTTGATAGATGTTGCATATACACCTAAGCTACAATTATAATGCTTGTTGGTGAGAAACTTCTTCGGTAAAGCAATTATGCCCCTTTTGGTTTTCCCGACTTTTTAGCTTCGGGTTCAAATTGCGTTTCTATGATAAAATGAAGCAACGTGTGATCTTTTTTTTTTCTTTTCAAAATGATGTTATTACGAGAATGCTTTAAAGAATGGTATTGATTTTTGGTCTCACTTTAGTTGTAACTGCGGTCTTAAACCATGGTTTGTGGTTTTCTGCCAAATCTCTAGTGGTGTATCAGGTCCAAATGATTGGAATAAGCAAAACGTACGTTTTCCTAAGCAGCGAAGTGGCACAATTTTATAGCAAATCATTTTTGAAAAAATTCTGCAACGTGTGTAGATTTTTAACTAGCTTGCTTTACGAGTAGAGATGTTAAGCTGACAAACTAGTGAATGCTACAACATAAGATTCCATATATAGATCTTCATTTACTTTGGTTTCTATTTATCATACAGATCCCAAATACATCAATGTCATCTTCATGGTTGTCTTCTCACTCCGTGCTTGCCTCTTCTTCTCGATCTTGTAAATATGATATATTTCTTAGTTTTAGAGGAGAAGATACTCGCAAGACCTTTGTAGATCATCTCTATTTTGCTCTTAAACAACACCTAGTCAGCATTTACAAGGACGATGAAACACTTCCTCGGGGTGAATCCATTCGTCTATCTCTCTTCAAGGCTATCGAGGAATCACGAATTGCTATCATAATATTCTCCAAAAACTATGCAAAATCTTCATGGTGTTTGGAAGAACTTGCACATAGAAATGTAAGGATGAGAAAGAGCTAATTGTTATGCCCATTTTCTATGATGTGGAACCCTCAGAATTGAGAAAACAAACCGAGGACTTCAGAAAAGCATTTTCTAAAGAAGAAGTAAAGAATATCAACAAAGCTCAGTTATGGAGAAACGCACTTGTTGATGCAAGTAACATTGCTGGATGGGATCCCACACAAATTGCCAGCGGGTAGCTTTTTCTTTCTTTTTTTTCATTTGAAATCTATATATATAGGATTAACGTACGTGTTTCTACAATGCAATTCTTATATATATCTATGTTGAAGGCATGAATCAAAAGTCATCAAAGAAATTGTCGAGACGATATTGGATAGATTGTCTCCCATTAATTCGAACGCTAGTGAAGATCTTGTTGGGATGACGACTCGCTTACAATATGTGAAATCACGTTTAGAAATTGGGGCAAGTGGTGTTCGCATGGTTGGGATATGGGGGGTTGGTGGTAGTGGCAAGACTACACTTGCGTCTTCTCTCTATATGGATATCTCTTGCTATTTTGAAGCTCACCATATTATTGAAAATATCCGGGAGGAATCAAACAAATATGGTTTAAAAAAATTGCAAGAAAATAGTTTATCAGCTTTTTCCAAAAAAACGGTGGAAGTACATAGTGTTGTGCAAGGAAAAAGCAAGATAAAAGGTATGTTACATTGTAGGAACGTGTTACCGATTCTTGATGATGTCAGTGATCTTGACCAACTAGATGCTTTAGCTGGATCAAATAATTGGTTTGGTAGTGGGAGCCGAATAGTAATCACAACTAGAGATGAACACTTACTAAGAGCCCACAAGGTAGATGAGGTCTGTCCTGTCACATTATTATCACACGGCGAGGCTGTCCAACTCTTTAATAGACATGCATACAATGAAAAAGACCGTGTAGAAGATTATGAGACGCTTTCATTACGTGTGGTTTCTTATGCTGCTGGGCTTCCATTAGCACTTAAAGTTTTAGGTAGTTTTTCTATATGACAAGTTAAAAGACATCCCAGATCTCAAGGTCATGGATATACTCAAAATCAGTTATGATGGACTTGAAACTTACCAGAAAGAGCTATTCTTGGATATTGCATGTTTCTTCAGATGGTGGATCATAGATGATGCAATGGAGAAACTTGAAGCTTGTGGTTACCATCCTAGAATAGGGATAAAGGTGTTGAGACAAAAAGCTCTCGTAACAATTGTGGGGGGTTATTTTGATATGCATGATCTCATTCAAGAAATGGGACGCTACATTGTTAGAGGAGAATATCCTAACAATCCCGAAAAACATAGCAGACTTTGGAAACATGAAGATATCAAGAACATGTGTTTTAGGGATGCTACAAAGATAAAGGTTAAGCTAACGTACTTTCTTTCAAAATATAACTTTTGTGAAATGAACATTACTCAACTTGTACATTTTTCCTTACATATTGCAGGAAAACAAAGTTGAGGTGATAGAATATCATGGTCATGATCATTCATCATGGTTTAGTAAATTTGTTTCAAATATGAAGAAACTAAGGCGACTTAGTGTAACTCTCTATGATGGTGACGAAAACGCCAACGGGCCTAAATTTCTTTCAAATGACTTGCAGTATATTTACTGGAGCAAGTATCCAGCAAGTCCATTCCCGAACAGTTTCCAACCAATAGAACTTGTTGTTCTGAAATTGAGTTTTAGCATGCAAAAAGAAGTTTGGAAGGGTTGCAAGGTAATTCAGCTGTTCATTTGATTATCATATAAATTTAGTGGTCTAAGACTAGTTTAGTGTCTTAACGGCTTAACTTTGTCCTAGATTTATGCAGACAACTCTTTTGTAGTTTCATTAGTTTGTGACTTTGTTTGCTTCATCTAACTTTGAAATATTCAAAAACAACCGTTCATTTCTTCGATTATGTTTTGAATTAATTTAGACCTCTTCTGAGAGGAAAACAGAAAAAAAATAATGGAAGCTAAAGCATCACCCGAGTATATAAGAAAAGGTAAATAAACAAATAAATAAACAGTTTGGCATCTTTTTGTTTGTGTTGTGTTGGCTCACTTTTGCTTTAAGCGATTTTTCTGTATCATACTAATTGCCATAAACTCTGATACTTTAGTGTCTACCGCATTTAAAAGTTCTTCAACTCTGTTCCATGAAGAAGCTACTCAACACACCTGATTTTGATGGACTCCTGTCTCTTCAAAAGTTGACACTCTATAACTGTGATGAGTTGGAAGAGATTCATCAGTCCCTTGGAAATCATACAAGTCTTGAATACATAAGTGTATCACGTTGTCTGAAGCTTAAAATGTTTCCAACTCTTATCCACTTGGAAAAACTCAAGGCTCTTGAAATAGAAGATTGTCATAAGCTTTTAGAGTTCCCAGAAATCCAAGCAAACATGAAAAGCCTGGTAAAGTTGTCATTGGTAGAGATTGGGTTAGAAGTATTGCCTTCATCAATCGGAGAAAGTTAAACTTGATAATTGTATATTGTATTTTTTTGAATGAGAGTACAAGATGAATATAGGGATATATAAAGGGATTACAACTGAAACCTACAGACTATCCATATCCCTTGACTCTACATATTCATTTTCCTTATGACTACACATATTCTGTCTAATATTCCCCCGCAAGCTAAGGCCGGGAAGCGACCTGTAGCTTGGATCTTAAGATATCAAAACGAAGTACTGGTAGTGGCTTTGTAAACACATCAGCAATCTGATCGGTGGTAGATATGAATTGAACCGATAGCCTCTTTGCAGCGACCTTCTCTCTGACAAAATGAAAATCAACTTCCACGTGCTTTGTGCGGGCATGAAACACAGGATTCGCTGATAAGTATGTTGCTCCAAGATTATCACACCATAGAACAGGTGTTGTGGCCATACGAACACGCAATTCTCGTAAGAGAGCTTCAAGCCATGTGAGTTCAACAACAGTGTCAGCAAGGGATTTATATTCAGATTCTGTTGAGGACCGAGATACAATCTCTTGTTTCTTTGCTGACCACGAAACAAGGTTTGAACCAAGGTAGATTGCATAGCCCCCGTGGATCGACGGTCATCAGGACATCCAGCCCAATCCGCATCAGAATAGGCATTAAGAACAGGAGAATGCGCATCAGTATAGGCGTGTAGAGTCGAGCTGGAATTCTGTGCAAGTAGAAGACCATAGTCAACAGTACCTTGTAAATATCGGAGAATTCGTTTGACGGCCGACCAGTGATCTTCGGCCGGAGAATGCATGAACTGGCACACTTTGTTAACCGCATAAGCGATGTCTGGACGTGAGAGTGTGGCATATTGAAGTGCACCAACAATCTGACGATATTTGACCGGATTCTTAAACGGAGGACTGTCACCAAGAGCCAAAGTGGCACTCGTAGCCATTGGTGTAGGCACCGGGCGAGCCTGTGAGAGACCCGCTTTGTGGATGGTCTCCAAAATGTATTTCTTTTGAGAAAGGAGAAGATCAGAACCGCAAGGAGCCACCTTGATCCCAAGAAAATAGGACAGAATACCCATGTCTTGGAGAGCAAATGTTTTGCTCAAGCTGTGAATAATACTATCAATGGCATGAGGATTATTACCTGTGAGAATGATGTCATCTACATAAACCAACATGTAGAGAAGAGTACCACCAGAGGCATAGATGAACAAAGAAGGGTCAGTTTTGGACCCCTGAAAACCCAAGGAATGTAGGGCTGTAGAAAGCCTGTGAAACCAAGCTCGCGGTGCCTGCTTGAGCCCATAGAGGGACTTATGAAGGAGGCAGACATGATCGGGCTTCTGTGGATTAGAGAATCCAGGAGGTTGCCTCAAATAAACGGTTTCATTCAAATCCCCATGTAAAAAAGCATTTTGGATATCCAACTGTTGTAGAGGGCATCTTTGAGAGACGACAAGAGAAAGCACAACCCTAACCGTTGTGAATTTGACAACAGGACTGAAAGTTTCATGATAGTCAATACCAGGTTGTTGATTGAACCCCTTGGAAACTAACCGAGCCTTGTATCGTGTGATAGCACCTGTTTTGTCTCGTTTGAGCCTGTAAACCCACTTACAATCAACCACGTTGGCATCCGGGACAGGTGGTACAAAAGACCAAGTTCCGGTTCGAAGCAAAGCAACATACTCCTCAGTCATGGCATTCCGCCAACGAGAATCTTTGTTGGCAATGGCAAAGGATGTGGGCTCGGTTTCAGGTGAAGTAGAGGCATGAAAATCATATGGATTGTATGGCACCCACTGTTTAGGATTAGGGCGAAGGTTAGAAGGTCGAGGGAGGGGTTGTGGAGTAGGGTCTGGTTGAGCTGGTTGTGTAGATGAAGAGGGAGATGCTTGGGCCGATTGTTGGAGTGGGCTGGGAACAAGAGACGAGGCGGGTATGTGATGGTCCGGTGAGGTAGGTGGCACCGTAGGTGTAGGTGAAGTAGGAGGAGGTGTTGGTGAAGGTGGAGGTGTAGGGGAAGATGATGGCAGATCATTAGCCGGCAGTTCTGTGACCGGATTAGTAGAAGGTGAAGGCGGGGTGGGGTAGGTGGATATATAAGGATCGGGTTGAGAAGTGGTAGGAGAATCAGGAGTGGATGGTGAGGTTTGACACGGAAAGTAGCGCTCATTGAAGCGCACATGGCGGGCAATGTAGATACGATCAGATGAGGGATCAAGGCACCTATAGCCATAATGTGATGGGCTATAGCCAAGAAAAATACAAGGTGAGGACCGAAAGTCCATTTTGTTCTTGTTGTATGGTCGGAGGTGGGGATAACATTGACACCCGAACACACGCAAAAAAGAGAAGTCAGGTTTGCGTTTAAAGAGGTGTTCAAAAGGTGAGAGGCGATCATTGTTTCGAGAGGGCATGCGGTTAAATAGATAAACAACGGTGTCAAATGCAAAGTGCCAAAAATGTTAGGGGACACAGGATTGAGCAAGAAGAGTGAGGCCAGTTTCAACTACATGTCGATGTCGTCGTTCGACAAGGCCGTTCTGTTCACTCGTGTGTGGACACGAGAGGCGGTGTAAGATGCCAATGGAGGAAAAGAAACCAGATAGATTCCGAAATTCACCCCCCAATCAGTTTGAACAGATTTAAGTTTGGTGTTAAATTGTCTCTCAGCTACAAGAACAAACTGTTTGAAAACTTCATATACATCAGATTTGTGTTTCAATGGAAAGAACCACGTGTAACGGGAAAAATCATCAACACACAACAGAAAATAATTTTAACCATCAGAAGAAGTAACAGGGGCAGGACCCCACACATCACAAAACAAAAGATCCAAGACATGAGTACTTTTAAAATTAGATGATGACAAATGAAGTTTGGATGATTTCCCAATGTGACAAGAATTACAAAAGGAATCAGAATGTTTATTTAAAACAGGAAGACAATAAGTAGATAGCATGGTCTTCAAAACTTGAGGATGAGGATGACCAAGCCGTTGATGCCATATGTTGGAGGAAGCACGAACAGCAGTGAAGGCAACTCTGGGAACAGTTTGAATTTGAGGAAGACGGATGGAGTAGAGCCCATGTTCACTTGGACCCGTGAGGAGGGTAGTGCGTGTCCTTCACAGCAAAAAAAGTAGAGTGAAATTCAAAGAAAACTTGATTATCATGGCAGAATTTTTGAACTGAAAGTAAATTTTGTTTGATTTGTGGGACATGAAGAATATTAGAAAGATTGAAAGATTTAGATGGTGAGTGAAAGGTGGTGGAACCAATGTGTAAGATGGGTAAGCCTTTACCATTACCAACATGTAAAAAATCCTCACCATAGTAGGGTTCTTGATTGTTGAAGGTAGATGTGTCTTGAGCAACGTGACTATTAGAGCCGGTGTCGGGCAGCCACGTGGTGGATGTTGAAGGGCGAAGATCAGCAAAGTTAGCAGATGGCTGCGGTGATCTTGGCCGGATGGTGGCAGGGTCCCGGTTGGGGCATTGAGAGGGAACATGCCCTATACCACAACGATTACAAGTTCCGTACACTGTATTTTGGTTGGATGCCCAACTGAATTGGTTGCGAGTGCCCCCAGAAGATTGATTGTTGAAAGATCCTCGTCCTCGACGGTTGTTGTTGAACCTGCAACCACGAGAATTTTGGGAACGAGAAGCAAAAAACGCCTGATTTGAAGGGTTATTTGGTTGTAAATTGAAACCAAGCTGAGTGGCTAACTGTTGGAGAGCCTGAAGAGCATCCGGCTGCTGTCCAACAGTAACAGAAGTTGCGGAAAGTGCCGGTTGGGAGCTGGTCACAGCCGTGAAAGCCTGAGCAGTTGGGACAGCAGGAAGAGACTTTTTGATCATGAACTCATAATCATGAACAAGTCCAAGAATCTCATTGAATTGAACAGGAGGTATACGGCCAAGAAAGGAGGGCTTAAGTCCATTGTATTATTCACGAAGCCCGGAGATAACAACCATCACAACATCTTTAGGTTTCATTGGCTCATTGATATTGGCAAGTGCATCAGCATATTCTTGCGCCCTTGTGAGGTATGCAGATGGAGTTTCATCACCTTTCATCTCTATCTTGAGAAGTTGTGCCTTCAAAGTGTATTCTCTTGATGCAGAGTGGGGCGCGTACGCACGTTCAAGAGATAACCATAGATCTCGAGAGGTGGTACCCTGAACATGAGAAAAGGTTGCCTCAGATATGGTTGATATAAGGATCATTCGGACGTGTGCGTCATTGTTTATCCATATTGGATAGTTTTGATTAGCAGCGGGGTCGGCTGGGGTTGTACTTTTATCAGAGGATGCAGTTGCAGCAGGAATGGTTGGCGATGGGCAGGGGATTGTACCATCGATGTAGCCAATGAGATTGTTTGTAACCAAAAACGGCTGAATCATTGTTTTCCAGAAACCGTAATTAGTAGGGGATAGGGTAAAGGCAAACTTGTGTGAGTTGTGTGATGTTTTCTCTGCTGTAGTAAAGGCTGTGATCATCGCCATGATTGTCGAAGACCGAAACAGCAGAAAGAGAGAAGAAGGATCGGAACAAGGCTGTAGCCTGCTAGGGTTTGTGTCAGCAGAGATGAAGCTTTGATACCAAGTTAAACTTGATAATTGTATAATGTATTTTTCTGAATGAGAGTACAAGATGAATATAGGGATATATAAAGGGATTACAACTGAAACCTACAGACTATCCATATCCCTTGACTCTACATATTCATTTTCCTTATGACTACACATATTCTGTCTAATAGAGAACGTTGTACCGGCCTATATTCCCTATGCTTGTTTTATTTATGGAACTTAAAGAGCATACAATTTAACTTTGATACCTTAAAACATCTAAAAGAGTTCAAATCAAAAGGATTAAAGCAACTAGAGAAAACAAGGGGTCGATTGATGTTCCGTCATTTTCCAAGAAGCTTACGAGAGTTGGATCTCAGTGCATGTAGTTTAAGAGATAGAGAAATCCCATCTGATATCGGTGACTTATATAACTTACAAGAGCTAAATCTAAGCTGGAATGATTTTTCACGATTAGATTTTAGCCTCTCAAGACTTGCTCGGCTCAAACTTCTCAACCTGTCACATTGCATATGGCTCGTGGAATTGCCCGAGCTCCCATCATGTTTAACTATTCTGAAAGCGGATGGTTGCATCTCGCTAGCAAAAGTTGGATATTTTCACAGAAACTGTAAAGGCTTATGTCAAGTCTCACTTACAGGAAGGAGGATGATATTTGATGGCTGCAAATTACTACAATCCATGATTGAGGTATGCATGACTCGCTTGCTCTCAATGAGTTTGACAGTTTGAATATCAATTATTTAAGCTTAATTCATATATACAAAGCATATTAATGGTAACTATAGAATAATGATATTTTGTTAATTAATTAGGGAAAGGTTATCGAAAATCACTCTATGATTCTCCAACTTGAAAATCTTGAGATTCCAAAGGAGTTTACACCGCCTCTGCTTAAAGGAAGCAGATGTAGGTTGCAACTTCCTGATAACTGGTGCAATGACTTTTCTGGATTCTTAATGTGCACTGTTTCGACAAATAATAACTACTTAAGTGATTTTTTTATGATAAGTATGAAACATGTGATGAGTGGTAGCGGCGATGATTCTCTTCATGCTACGGTTTGGGAGGAGAGTGGGAATGATAAGTATACATTGGTGTGGTATGTTTCATTTAGTTCATTGAGAAACACTGCATGGTGGGATCAAACACACAAAGCTCTTTCGTTTAACATCCACGATAATTACTGCAGTGCTTTTGGAGTTAGGCTTGTTGACAAGAAATGTACAAGCGGTCTATTGGATTCATCAATAAAGTCATATCGTAATTATACACCTCACATCGAGATTCAACATGATTCGGCGACTGCTTTAACAGTCTACTTAAATTTTTATGATCAATAACTTGTAAACATGAATTATATATGTCAAATTCAGAAAGGAAAACATAAAGATTAACTATCCAGAAATATTATTTTCCAACATTGCTTTGTGTTTGTTAGCAACAAATTTTTACAAAAATATGTGAAGCAGGTGCCAGTTTCAACCTATTTACTTACAAACGCGTAGATTTGAATAGTGTTTTTATCCTGAACGGTTCAAATAAAAAAATTTAGCTGAAAGAGGCGTATGACTGAAGTTTTTCAGAGTCTATGTTAACGCATAGGACCTTTGAAAATATTTTATCACAAGATATAGAATATGGTTGTAATGATGTTGTTTTTGTAGTCATTATAACCAACACATCAATGAGATTTAAAACGAAAGCCTCTATGGGTCAACTCAACCCAGTCCGTTTGAACCATTAGTACAAATGACCCGTTTCAACAAAAATCCCTTTTGATCCATCACAGCAACTCACCATGTCCTTACTTTATCAATGATTGTTCGAATCGGCTGTCATCACAAGATTAAAGGTACTCTATATAACCTTATAACTTATTTTGATGGTGTACGCAATACAATTCGGAACGAACAACGAGCCGGTCCAACTAGCCTGAGTTTGCAAGGGGTCAACCTACGAACTGACACCTTGGTCTGGTTCACGGTTAGTGGATTCAGGCCAAACAAAACGGTCGGATATTGTTGGTTGGTTCTTTTCTATTTTCATTTTTATCCACTCCTACCCACCAAAATTTACATTTAACTCGAAACAACCTGTCCGCTTAGATTAAAAGCCCGAATAAAGATTTTCACCTTGTATGTTCATCCTATCTGCATTCGAGACTTATTCCAAGCATGAATGGGCTCACCAAAGACCACTTTTTCCTGGTTTTAATCAGGTCAAAGGATCATAATGATCAAGAACACCATCAAATATTGAAAAAATGCATTATATTGAGTACACAAGTAAACATTTGGTTACATGCCATGCATACACATCTAAGATTTCATGTTAATTTATACCAAATTGATATATCAATCAGTCCCTCATCTTTGTCTGTTTGAGGAATTTAAGAACGTTTTCATACACGATGAAAGTTATAGAAGCTGCAGGAAGCGTTTTGAGAAGGTTTGCTGTAAAGCCTCCATAAAAGCCTTTAATACCCTCCAACCTAAACAAGTATGAACTAATTATCAGTTTATTAAATCAGAATAAAACTTTTAATTTTAGCCCGAGACACTCACCGAGCTGTTTTCTCCAAGGCCTGCCCACTACTGTGTATCTTGAAACCCCATACTTATTCGGTCGCTGCTACACTTCAAAAAATAAAATCTTAGATACCCGCATTTTCATTTTCAAAACCGTGTAAAACATTTTTAGAATAATTTAAGAAGTAGTTGAATAATGAAGTAGAAAACACATAGATTTAAACGTTTGCGTTACCTGTAGTCGAGCACGAATGACCTGATAAAGTTAACATGTAACATATGAAGAACAATTAGAAAGTTTAGAGTTGTAAACAATAAGAAATTTAAGCTATGTGATAGTTCCTAATTATGCCTTTAAATGAACCAAACATTCATTTGGTTGGAAGTTCGTTTATTTTATAAACGAACGGATATGATCAAAACTAATGGTTCATTTCGTTAAACGAGCGAACATGAACACGTGTCTCATTCGTTCATTTAAGCTCGTTTATGTTCGTTTGTTTACATTCATCTATTTTCTTTGGCTTACATTTGTTTAAGTTCATTCGTTTATATACATATCAAAAGGTCATAGGCTCATCACATTTTAGTCAAGTGTCGTGAAATTAAAATATCAGATATTACATATTAGTCTAGTTTTATTAATTTTTAGGCTCAACAAATGATGCTCAAGTTAACTTAGAGTTAGTATTCGCTTGGTCATGCTCGTTCTTTTATGTTCATGAACCGGTAGTTTATACAATTAACAAACAAACATAAACAAACACGAACACACTCTTTTTCTAAACGAGCAAACATGAAAACTGTGTCCGTTCGGCTCCTTTACAGGCTTATTCTTAATCCCACCTGGAACGGATATGTTGCAAGTATGGCAGCCAGTTTAGAAGAAGCTCCTAAAGTTGCATAATCAACTGTAGTCTGCAAGGAAAATTTAACTAGATTATCAGTAGAAAAAGGTACCAGATATACATATTCAATATTATTGAAGTTCGAGAAATCATTCACCGGATGAACTTACCAATAATTTAGAACTTTTAGCAACGGACGGGTTTTGTTTATGCCTAAAATCAATTATAAGTTTACGAAGCTCCTCGTATGCTGTAAACTGAATGGCACCATGAGTGACCTGCAAGAGAAATAGCACAAGCAGATTACACACACACATAAACAAGAGAATGTAACATGTCTCGTATAACACATTGACAGAAATAACGATACCAAATCTAACCAGAAAAAGTCCAGGTAAAAGCCCTTTGTATAACGCCCTCCATCCTTCATCTCTCAATATTGTTTTCAAAGCATCTGCAATCATATAATGGATAATATTATGGTCCAGTTTGTGACAAATGAAATGAAAAACGAGAAATCGAGCGCACCATTAAAACCAGAATATGGAGGGCCCTGATGTTGAGGATTTTGAAGTTGTAATCTTGTTTTAACAACCCAAATAGGATTGGTAAGAAGACATACCTGAAAAAGTAATCATTTTTATATTATAACAAGATAAAGATGAAACGCAACAAACTCACGAGTCCTCCTGCTTCTGCAGCCGAAGCAAGATGAATATATGTGCTTGACTTGTCTTTATTTGCCATATATCTTTGTTTGGCAGTGTTATAGCTATAAACAGGAAATACGATTGTTAAGAAGTAAAAGCATAAACATCTTGAAAATATAACAAACAGTATTGACTCGTCTAAGTTAGTTACGGGCTCATACTTCACTTACAAGTAGAAGTATAGACCCCATGAGATAGTTGAACCTAAGACTGCAGGATTAAAGCCGGCATATAACCCTCTCAGACCCTGTAAAAATGCATACTGTTTAATAACAAATATAACACTTGAATGACTTCAAAATTTAGATTGATCAATTAGAGATGCGCGTTGACAGTCGTAATCGAATCTGTTCATTGAATCCAAGATTTGAATATTTGAGACTAGAATGTTAAAGAGCATATTATTCTTCTTGTATATGCAGGGGCATTTATGTCCTTCTGATATACTAGTTTGTTAGAGTTTGCTACACTTTGTATCTATTGTTCCCTTTCTTCATGCTCATGTATAGGCCTAACAAGGCGAATGTTTGGTGAACTGCTTGTGAACCGTTGGGTGAAGTTCGTTTATTTAATAAACGAACAAACACAAACAAAATTTTTTTGTTGGTTTAATAAAACGGACGAACACGAACACCACATTTCGTTTGTTCAATATGTTCATGATTATGTTCTTTTATTTGCATTCGTTCGTTCACTTGTGTCTGTTCGTTTATGGTCGTTTAAGTATTTAACTATGTAATTTTATAGATTTTAAAAACAAATAAATATGTTAAGTAAATAAGAACCCATATACGTTAATTATTTACTTAAAGTTTTATATTTGTCATTTGTGTTCATTTATGTATGTTTGTGTTCGTTTACGTTTGTTCATATACGCTCGTTAATTTTTGTTTATTCAATTGTGCTCAATTATGCCCGTTTATATTTTTAACGAACGAACATAAAGAAACATTTACACGCTCATATTCTAAACGAACGGACATAAGCACACATATTTGTTCGATTAACTGCCCATGTTCGTGTTTGTTCATTTCGTATAATAGGAAGCATTGCATTGTATGCATTCATGAATTCAACATACAAGATATTACAATATATATTAACATATTAATCAACGAGGATATATATGTTTTACGGACCTCTAAACGACCGATGGTGAAGAGAGCATGAGGAGTGTGTTTGTAGCTGGGAAGGTTAGGATTCCGACCATCATAAACTTTAGAATGGACAAATAAAATCTAAATCAACCACTAATAAATAAAGGAAATAACTAACAAGATGAATTATTATTATTATTATTATTAATTAAGACCTTGGAATCTGGTACGGACAACATCAAGGGGATGAGAAAAGGTGACAGTAGCAAGTCCGGCGACGGAGCCCGCCACCCGCGTTCTCCCATTTCCATTCCAACGTCGTCGTCATTGTTGTTTACTTTTGCCGTCAACCGTTACGTTCGTTGCATGCATCCATGCATTTGGGTCACACCCATCTTGCTGTTATGTAACGGTATTTAATTTAGGAAAATCATATGATAGATTGCATCATATCATATCAAATCATATATATCATATATTACTAACAAGGTAACATCATGTTCGTTACCGTACCCAAAAACAAAATTGACAGATGTCCAAAATAATATTGTCACTTGTATAGCTTATGATAAAATAAAAATATTTAAGTAAAACATGTACTTGGTAGGTGTAAAACCCATGTGATATGGCTACAAGTCAATGCGAATGTGATGGTATCATGTTATGGCACTAAAACAAAACGAAAAATTAATTCGTCAACATCAAAATACAACACTTTAACTTGTTTAAAGAAATGTGCATTATGGTAGCGAATCGACACGAATTTGGTCGGTACAGACAAAAAATCGTAAAATATAAATTAATAAATCCCC
This sequence comes from Bidens hawaiensis, assembly GCF_021521415.1. Taxonomy (NCBI): domain Eukaryota; kingdom Viridiplantae; phylum Streptophyta; class Magnoliopsida; order Asterales; family Asteraceae; genus Bidens; species Bidens hawaiensis. The sequence continues at coordinate 81,583 of NW_027493567.1, read as the reverse complement.
CCCCCCCCCCAACCCCACCACAACACGTGACACCACCATAGCCTGCCACATGGTCCAAACAAACAAGGATCTCTTTTGTGGCACCGACCATGTACTTTAATCTTGTAGATACAATTAAGCTCTTTTGAGTGGTGCCTTGAGTCAAGTATTTTGGCTAGGGCTGTTCACGAGTCGAGCCCGAGTCGAGCCAGGGTGGTTTCGAGCTTGGGCTTGAAATTAAACGAGGCATCTCAGCTAAGGCTTTAGCTTGATTTTGAAGCTAAACAAGATTTAAATCGAGCCAACGAGCCGAGCCATGATCGAGCCGAGCTTGATTACAAAAATGAGCCAACTTAACTCAGAATGTTTCAAATCAAGTATTTTAGCTAGTTTTATTCGAGCGAGCCACGAGCCCGAGCTTCGAGCTTTTTGAACAGCCCTAATTTTGGTGAATAAATTTGTCAAATTCTTGCTAGAACAAACTTTTTGGATGATGATACCTTCACTTGTTATACAATATGCTTGGCTCGCTCGCCTTTGATGTACCATTTGTAGAATAGTGAGCCCGAGGAACCAAAGATTTATATTTAGTAGAATAGGCTTTGCGATTCAAAGGGGATAGCGTCACAGCTTGTTGCTCGCTTACCCGTTATCCAGATGTAGCTCGGTTGGTGTTTATAATAAATAAATTATTTGTTAAGTAGCGATTCATGTTACATTGAATGTGTTGTATTACATTCAATGATCAAATATATTCTTGACTAGTTATATGATCGTGGAGAATTTTGCATGGTAAGATGATGTGTTTGTTACCAAATGCTACAAATTTGAAATGCTTCCACTTGTGACTAGAAGGTTGAGGATTAAACATACACACTGCATATATGTTACCAACCAAACCTGTTTTCGATATCGATACTATATCCAACATGATAAGTATAGTTTTTACTACGCTTTCGCAAACACCTATTTAAATCCAACATGTTTTACGCCTACATTTGTATAGACTATAGATCAAAATTATTTGACCAAGGGTGTGTTTTAAACCATGATTGTTGCCTGTTAGTTAAATCAAGTTGCTAACACTAGTAAAAAGACAAATGTACTAAAATGTTAAAACGATAGATTTTAAACAAATTAGACCAAAAGTAGCAACAATTATAAAAAAAGCTTCAGATGATCAATCCATATTTCCAGGTACAAAACTGTTCAAAAATCTGCAACATAACGCGAGGAACATCACCTGCACTTCGTTACAATTATTCTGGAGGGGGCGACTAACCTCCGAAATAAATCATCGTAAAAGAAGACCATGATAATTCCTACAATAAAAACTTACGAGCTTACATGATGCTTTTCGCACATATAAATTTGACTAAATGCTTCTATAAAGAGAAAAAACGCGTATGTGAATCTGACAGGAGCTATGTTTGAAGATGAGGATAAGCATGCAAATGAAAACTTGCATTGTTGACAAAAAAAAGCTTGCATATGAAACAAAGTAATTTCTGTTAATAACATGTAAAATGGTTAACGGTTAGTTTGGTTTTAAAAGGCGTGAAGGTCCTCAAAGCCGAGGCACGAGGCAAAAGAACTAGCCTCACGTACACGATACGACCTGGCCGTTAAATGACTCTTAAAATTAAAATAATATATATATAGATATATATATAGTGGCACTTGAGGCATCTTGTGTAAAGAGTAGTGTTCAGGGTGTAAGGAGGTGAGAATTATGACCCGTTATAGGTAATGGCATACAGGTCAACTTGGATAGTCGAATAATATTTTATCTTAAGTATAACGAAAGAAGGTCAACTTAATCGGGATACCCCAAAGTATATTCAAATGAATAAACATCTCGTAACAGTATGGTTTTCCAATCATATTCAACATAACAAATCAACATAGAACTCAACTAAAAATACAAAGCAATAGGTCAACCCATTCCACTCAAACACACACTAAAAAAGTACCATGTTCTACCCTAATCTTGTTATCGAGCACGATACCTTTTTTTACCATAACCATGAGTACCACTAAAGAATCATCAACAAGAAAAATGCACATTGGGACCGCTATAGAACATAAAAACCGACCATATTGTTAACTGAATTATAGATACAAAGAAAACATATATGAAATCGCCTTGAACATTATACAAAAGCACTAGTAAAATTATCAAACCTCAACTTATCATAATAACGTGGGTTAATAAGTCTTTAACATACCAAAAAACCATGGATTCATTTCAAAACCCTAAAACTAAAAGTATTCACGGTCTGATTTTGACAATAATCCTAAACCGAACCGTCAACTACAATTTCAGAAAATATCCGATCAAAAACCGACCGGGTTGGGTAAAATCCTATCAATGAATTCATTTCAAAACCCTAAAGACTAAAATTAGGAGTGTGCACAATCCAGTTTTAACAAAATTCTAGACTAAACCGTTAACATATATCCAATCAAACCGGTGGGGTTGAGTAGAAAACCTCTAAACCGACTATTGCATAATGTAATCCCAATCATCACAACTCTTTCAAACAACTCAAATAGTCAAATCCCACATAAACATGATACTTCAAAACCAAAAATAACAAAATTACCGCATTCCGGTTTTGACAAAAATTCTAGGCTGAACAAGTAACTACAGTCTTGGGAATCGACAAACGAAACCGGCCAGGTTTGGTGGGTGGGTGAGCATGTGTTTGGCAATTTAACAGTTCTGTTTGGGCGGTTTGAACTCCTTTTTTTTACTTTTTGAATCATTCATTTGTATTAAAAGTTTAAAAAATGATAAAGATGCTTCATGAATATAATAGACATGCATAATTGCAAACTCTAAAAATAAAAAATAGCAATAACAAGAATAAAAAAAATTTGATTCAAATCCAAAAAGTTAAGACCAAGTGACCAAGTGAGGGTGGTCTTCCAGTAACGAGTGCGAGGCCTATTTTCCAACCATTCAAACCACATCTTCCGTATTTTTACAAATATATGTATATTAAAAAACATTTTTTTTAGTTAAACCATTACGCATTTTTCACAAAAAAGTTAGTGAGAGGCCTATGCATATGTGGCAGTGACGTGGCGGAGCATTTTTCCCTTTTTAGTTAAACCGCTACATATAGCCTAAACACTCTTACCCCCCAAAGCTAAACAGTCACCCTTACACCAAACACTATGGGCGCGGTGGGCAGTTCGGTTGGTTTACGAGAGCACCCGAACCTAAAACTACACACAACTATAAAACCTATGATGCAGCAATGTATCAACAAGATAGTTCTACTGTAATCCCAATTATCACATATCTTTCAAACAACATAATATAATATTATTACCTCATTCCATGACAACTTTGGCCCCGAGCGCCTTCATCTTCTCGATAATCTTCTCCGCCTCTTCTTTCGGCACGCCTTTCTTCAACATGGTCGGAGCTTTCTCCACCAAATCTTTCGCCTCCTTCAAACCCAAATCCGTAAACGTTCTCACCTCCTTAATAATCTTAATCTTCGACCCAGAATCAAACCCACCTTCAAGCTTCAAATCAAACGCCGTCTTCTCGGCCTTCACTTCACCACCTTTCGCCGCCGCACCACCACCACCGCCGGATCTTACTCCGACCTTCATCCCCGGCATCATCACCGCCATTACCGGCATCTCGTTTATACCCATCTTCTTCCGCATTACTTCCGTCAAATCGGCTGATTCAAGAAGCGTTAGATTCATTAACTCGTTGACGATTTCGGAAACCCGATTGGATGGTGTTGGATTTGATTGTTGGGTGTTTGGATTCGAACATAATTGACGGATTGTACGGAAATTGGGTTCGATTAAATTGGGGGTTTTGAGTGATGAGTGAAAGTGGGTGATACGGTGGAAGATGTGTTTGTTCATGATTGGTGTGTGATCATGGAAGATGGTGATCGGAAATGAATTAAGGGTTTTAGAGGGTGACGGCGATAGGGTTTCAAGGTTATAAAAAGTTTAAGGGTGAGTTTTGGACTTGGGATAAAGACTAGGGATGTTTGCGTACTTTTACCAGGACTGTTACTAAGGCTATGCGTAGTGGAGAGGCTACAAATTGGGGCGTTTTGCGCCGTGTGGCGCCCAGTCAGCAAGGGGTGAGAATTTATTTTTAAGGTGTAATGGTGTAGGGGCTACAATAGTAATATAATATATATATATATACATATATATATCTCTTACACACAAATATATGTAATAATAATAAAAACAACACAACACAACAAACATGCAGGGCGAGAAATAGTTACCGCCCCTGCCCCTTTTCGCCCCAATATCGCGGGGGGGGGGGGGGTGTTTTTCTAGTTTGTCGCCCCTTTTTGCCCAAATTACCGTCCCACTACACTCAGCCTAATAAGAAGCCAGACAGTTCAAAAACAAAGTCGAGTGAGCAATAACCGGACTGCTAACTGAAAACCAACGAAATTGAACTGAAATTAACCAAAAGTCGGTTATCAGTTAAATTTGGTATCATTGGTTAACTGAAATGAAGTATTCATAGTTTCATATATTTCTAGCTTTTTACCTTCATTTCATGTATTTTATGTTGGAAAATTGAATTTTAATAATCTCAAGTTAGAAAATAGTTGTCACCCGGTCCCAACTTTCAAGCTATTTATTTTCATTGGATCTCCGTTATAAAAAAGTTAACAGTGTTATGTTTTTTACAAATTTCAAATTGATGTTTTAAGGCTTTTGATTAGAATGAGAATATGAATCAATTGATGTAAAACTTAACTCGAAATGGTGTTTCAAACAACTTGATTTTTGTTAATTAAAATTTTAAACACCGGAATTGAAGCATCCTTTAGTCGTTTGGACCACCGTTTCGAGTTATGTTTTAAATCAATCGATTCGTATTCTCATTCCGATCAAAAGCCCTAAAACATCAATCTGAAACTTGGAAAAAAAAACTTAACGCCGTTAAGTTTTTTTAACGGATGTCCAATGAAAAAAAATAGTGTGAAAGTTGGGACCGGTGACAAGTACTTTCTAAGTGAGGGTTATTATCGGTCAATTGCATTAAGTTAGGGATTATTAAAATCCGATTTGCCTTTTATGTTTTATATTTCCATTTCATGTATTTATATCTCCACTTTATGTATTTCAAAGTAAAAAATTTGCACCTTAAATATGATGTTGGATATTAACCAAACCGAACCAAAATTTATAACATTAACCGAATAAATCGAACCAATTAACCAAAAACTGATAGGTTAATTTGGTAATTGAACTAAACCATGCACATGAGTCTCGGACCATGAATGAGTTTAAAGCCAAGCCACCATCCTACAATCCCTATTCACATACCACGTATATAGAAATCTTTAACATGATAAGGTTGGTTTGTCTTCTCACGCACATTATTGTTCCTGAAATGCCAAATCACCTAGAAGGTTGTCATAACTCGTAACAATGGCATGTAACATTCATTTCTACTCTTAATTACTCTTAAATATGTTTACAATATAGCTTTTTAATACTTTTGTGTTATGATGCTAAAAAAAATTCTTACCTTTTGTTATGTTATTAATTATGATTCCTTGTGTCACAGACTTTATGATTTATGGGTGGCATACGCTTCATGACAAGAAAGGTTTTTGAAGTTGAGGGTCTCAATGAGAACAATCCATCTAACTCATAGCTAGAAACTCTTTTACCAATTTATTAAGTTTTCTTTATTTAAAAACAAACAAAAGTAGTAAACCATAATATTTGATTTTTAACATAAAAGAATGTTTATTTTATAGGAGACAAACTATAACTATTATTAGTTTATCTAAGTTAGAAATAACCTTAATCTTAAGCAAAGGTATGTTATAATTTTGAAGAACGGATTTGTGGAGATTGCCGACATAGTTTAGTATACTTGTTACTTAAGTGTCCTTCAATTCAATGTTAGTTAAACCTGCCACATACTTGTCACACCCACATAGGGGTTGCAATAACGTTAAAATCAATGTACAGTCAGACGCTTTTGGTCCATAGCATTTTAATTTTTAATACAACTTATAATATGATATAGTAAATGGTTTGAAAACAGAATCGTTTATTACTTGGATAGTTGGACCAGTCTTAATTACCGTTTGAATAGGACTAAATAACATTATCATGTGATTATTAATTTTAGAAAGAGTTACTAAGGTTTAACGTTTAATAGTAACAATATAAGTGTATATTAAGAGATTGCTAGATAACGAGATATCAGATGATGTCCTTACCATTCCAAGGTGTTGGAGTATTTATAGCCGAAGGTAGGTTTCCTAGAAGGTACAGCCGGCTGAATAGTATTCCTGTTCTACCAACAGTGGGCTACGCACAAGCCATGCTGGTTGGTGGATAGACTGCGGCCGACAGTGACAAGGTCGGCTGTATACTGTTCCTTTACTGCCGGCTATGCACTGTTCCACCAACTGTAGGCTGCGCACGTCCCACAGTAAGGGTTGGTGAGTAGGCAGCGGCTAATAGTGACAAACAGTACTAGAGGGTGGACCTCCTCGTACTGTTGTCGGTGAGCTGTCACCCTGTGATTGGTTCATGGGCGTCTGGCCAGATCGTCTGTTTTGCCCATACCTTGGTAGGTATAGTACAAAAGATCTTCCAGAAGCATACGGACTGGCTCATTTAGGCGGGAGTATTCCCGCCTTGCTCACTCCTTCAGGTGACTACTGAAGTAGCAAGAGTTAGTGCCTTGTGCGTGTAGCCTTGCTATCAGTGCGGGTAGCCTTCCCTGATGGCTTGTATCCGCAGCTGGGGGACAGGCGGAGTACTTCACCATTGGGAGGCTTTTCCTGCGGGAACAGCTTGCGTACTGCGCGTAAGGACGTCACGTCTCTGAGCATGGTGGGTCCTGCGGATCCAGTTGGTTTCTGCGCAGACGTCTCTCTTCAAGGTGAGTCCTGCGGGTCCAACTGGGCTCTGCTGGGACCTACCTCTTCAAGTCCCCCCAGTCCAATGTTCTTCTCATGAATGTTTAATAAAGTGAGGTGAACTTTTGGACTAAGCAAAGGGTTTTGAAAAGGGTTTAGTTTTAAGGTTTTCCATGGGGATTCTTCCCGCGGAAGTCCTAATGTCACTTGCAGAAATTCCCGACTTTCCTGCTTGATCTTTGGGTATGATGCGGGTAGGTCTGTAACCTCCTCGCAAGTCAGGAGCGTTGAGTCCCACTTGTGTGGATTCTCCATGAGGTTTTGGTAATTTTGAACATAGTGATCAATTATGTTAAAACCACCAATTCCATCTCGGAGCTTCAAACAATGTAGTTCTCGACGTTCCCGCTATGCGGGGATGTTATTCCCGTTTCCGCAAGCGTGGCCCAGAAGATCCTTCCTGGTTTGAATTCCCTGCGGAGTGCTAAGTATGTGAAGGGTTTTGCCTTGACACTGTACCCGCACTCGTCTTACGGTTACTTTACTTCCAAGGTATTTCTGGCGTCAATTCCCTGCGGGTGCTAAGTATGTGAAGGGTTTTGCCTTAACACTGTACCCGCACCTGTCTTACAGTTACTTGGTTGCCAAGGTAAGGGGTATTTTCCCGCTTACTTTTGAATTTTTTTTTTTTTTTGAAATTTTTGAAATTCGAAGAGTTGGTGAAAGGATAAGAACAGTCCAAACTGCTGAAACGTCGTGCGACGGTTTCTTCTGACTGTGTCAGGACGTGCAGGAAGTTATGGTGACGTGACAGTACCTGGTCATTCCAGACGCTTTTTTCAGGCGCGTGGGCGCGATTTTTCGGGCGCGTAGCCGCGAAATTAATGGTACGCGTCCTTTCAACAGCTGTTGCCAGCTTGCTTTTTGCCACGTGTCATAGTTTCATTGCACCTGCGATTTCTCTCGCTTCCGCATTAAATTCATCGCATTAATTGCGATTAGTATATAAAGGGGGAGAGGGCTCTTTGTAATCTACACTTTCACTTCTCTCTTCATCTTCCAAACGATTTCCGGCGAATACTCATCTTTTCAGTCGACCATTCTCTTGAAATCGTTTTCTTCTTTCATATCTGCAAGATGTCGTCTCACGATCTTGAGGCTACAGCCCAGGAGGCTGGGGTGTACGCCGATGACAAGAGTACTGCTGGCGAGTGCCAGTGTGCTCTGCCTGTCGATCTATATCAGTACATCGTCAGGAAGTTCATGCTCGAGTCTCTCGAGCCTGAGTTTCCTGAACCCCACCAGACGGTGTATGTGACACCCGGTAAATTCCCAATCCCTTAAACTAAGTAATCAACCTAATAATTAGGTGATTGTAAATATTATGCGCGCCATATAGAATCAGCGCGGGCATTTGTTATGTTCGCCCTGCGCGAGCGCGCTATGTTAGAATCAGCGCGGGCATTTGTTATGTTTGCCCTGCGCGAGCGCGCCATGTTAGTCAGCGCGTGCATTTGTTATGTTTGCCCTGCGCGAGCGCGCCATGTTAGTCAGCGCGTGCATTTGTTATGTGCAACCTGCGCGAGCGCACCATGTTAAGAACCAGCGTGAGCATATGTTATATGCGCCATGCGCGAATGTTTTGGATTTATGTTTTCATGTAACTTAACGTTATGTTGTCTATGGGTTGACCATCCCGCATGATGCTAAGGCGGGTGCATCCTAAATCGTTTATGCGCGTGCGGAAGGGAACTAACCTCCCCGCATGGCGGGAACATTGAGAGCTAGTTTGTCTGAAGCTCCAAGATGGAATTGACTTCAACATGACTGATCACTATGTTGAAATACCAAGCCCACCTGGAGAATCTACAAATGAAACTCAATATCCCTAACTGCGAGAAGGTTACGCACCTACCCGCAGCAAAGAAATGTCCTTCACGCAGAAAGCTATGCGCACAAAGTGATGCGCACAGAACACTTAGTCTATTCTCCAGACATAAGGAGATTACTCCCGCCCAAAAGGAAACAGTAGCGTGTTTCAGAGATTTTCCACTTTTTACTGTACACTGACAAAAGTACCTGAAAAAGCACACTGTAACATGAAATGTCAACTGTCAGCCACCCTATTCTCACCAACCCCAGACCTGCATGTCCTGTCCAAATCAAATCAAGATCTTTTGTCCACTCCTCCACTTTTAAATAAACAATAAACAATAATAATTTCCATACTTTATCATCATTACACCTAGATATGAAAAGATTACAATCCCCTAAAGCAAGGGATTGTGTTCCCTTGAGTTTGCCTATAAATATGTAACCTAAATTATCACTCAAAACGCACTTCAAAGAACTGCAAACTTGCACTAATCATCTCCCGAGCATCCGTTATTTTCGATTCCGTTCCAGTTACTAGGTAAGCCGAGGTTATAAACTTGAGATCTACTTTCCAAACCTTATATTCTCCTATTTCTTGATCTTAATATATATACTTCTTGTTATTTAATCGTATTCTAGACCTTCGATTCCGAGGCCAACACCAAGAAAACCCGAATCTCGATTAATCCCTTAACAAGAACCACAGGTGAGTCTCACAGCCCCTATTTTCACTGTTTTCACTATTTTTAAACTGTTTTCGGGGCGAGGGACACGTACTTAAATAATGTTTTATCATGGTATACTTACAAGCTATGCAAGCGATTATGTGTTTAAGTTATGTTTCATGATGAGCAATGCAAACGGTTATCTAAGGTTTTCGATGTATGTGCGCTAGAACTCGAGTAAGTGATCACTTTACCATTGGAACTCTAAGGGTAGGGACTGCTGGTTTGATCCACCCACTCGTAGGGGTCGCACCTCTTTGCATGGACGAGTGCCTAGTATGGTCATGGGGCAGTACTATGGGTTTGAGCCCGCTCGTAGGGGTCGCACCTCTTTGCATGGACGAGCGCCTTGTTTTCCGGCACAACGTCCGCGCGTAACCCGCGGGACGGAATTATTGATTAGCTCGTAGTGGCAGCGCCACTTTGCATGGACGAGCACATTTTCCTGAAACGTTCGCGCGTAACCCGCGGGACGGTATTACTTATTTTAGCTCGTAGTGGCAGCGCCACTTTGCATAGACGAGCACAGTTCCCAGAAATGTTCGCGCGTAACCCGCGGAACGATTTTATCAGAATATGTTGATAGGACTATGTTTTACCAAGCATGTGTTTTAATGATGCTATCAGAATTATGTTTCAGAATGATTTGTATCAAGATTATGATGCAATACGATTTATCAAGTTACTAAAACTTGTGAACTCACTCAGTTTATACTGATTCAAATGTTTTTACGTGTCTTTCAGGAGATAACTAGGTAGCGCATGGAGTCACACTTAGAGCACCTCACGCTGAACATCTAAAACTAGCTTTTTGGAAGATTTTAGTTCTATCCCTTCGATGCGCGTGGTTGTTCCCGCCGCGCAAGGGGATATGGCGTGGAAATCTTCAACAGTTTTTATACTTGGATGTTTTTATGTAATTTTTAAACAATGTAATGTATTTGTATTAAACATTTCATGCGCAATAAAAATCTTTGAATGTTTGCAATGGCCCGTGCTTAATTATCAATCCCCACTCGCGCGCGCCCGGCTGTTTCCGCCGCTCAGGGCCGGGTGTGACAGATTGGTATCAGAGCACTGGTTATAGCGAACTAGGAAAAGAAGTTTTAACCTAGACTATAACCGTTGGGGAATCGCATGAAATATTTTTCAAAGAAAATATTTTCAAAAGAAACTATACACACACTTAGGAACACGGGTCACACAGTGTAGTAAATAAAGAAAAACATTATGTGCTCAGAGTACATGCGCTAAGTTTAATATATTTTCACTCTTTTAAAGCGAGAATGCCTCCAACTAAAGCCAAAGGAATTACCATGACACCCGAGGAACTCGCGGAAATAATCGCGCAAGCAATCGCAACACATGAGGCCAGCAAGGCCGAATCAAGTCAGGGTCGTCAGAATGAGACCCCAGAACCCGAATCAGGAGCCTTGGACAAATGATGCTCCTATAAGACATTCATGGCCTGTAAGCCTTGGCCATTCAAGGGTACCGAAGGGGCCATTGGGCTCTACAACTGGATTGACAAGATGGAGACAGTTCTCTCCATTAGCGGATGTAGTGAGAACCAGAAGGTCCTTTACGCGACCTGCATGTTCCAAGAGGCAGCTTCGTCTTGGTGGAAGCTTCAAACGAAAACATTGGGGCGAGAAGTTGCTCTTCACAAGACCTGGGAGGAACTGAAGGAGATGATGATGAGAAAGTTCTGCTCTCGCGCAGAAATCCAGAGTCTGCAGCAGGAATTCTGGAACCACACCATGGTAGGAACGGATATCGACGCCTACAACAACCGGTTCAACGAGCTTTGCCAGTTGGTGCCAGACATGGCAAACACGGAGGAAAAGAAGATCGAGAGGTATATTTTTGGGTTACCTCCTGTTGTTAGGGTTCCGCTCAACGCCGCAGCGCCTCCAACCTTTGATGAGGCGGTAGCGCGGGCCATCACCCTTACAAGGGATACGGTCCGTGCGGGTATGTTGACTACGCGCGGAATCGAGCAGCGAACCTCTGATCCCAAGAGGAAATGGAACTCTCACCACCGAGGGTCCGACTCCAAGCAGCCACCGTTCAAGAAGCAGGAAAGCGCAAGGGTTTACGCGATTCAGGCCGCGGAGCCACCACGAAAAGGATACAGCGGGCCTCGCCCATGGTGCAGCAAATGCAAGTATCACCACGAGGGTGAATGCGCAAGAATCGAATGTGCCAAATGTGGCAGACCAGGGCACAAGACGATGAATTGCCGTGTCAGAGAAGCTGGAGCAAGCGACAACTGCTACGCATGCGGGAAGCCAGGGCATTTTAGTCGGGATTGCCCGCAAAAGGGGAACCAAGCTCGCGGGAGAGCTTTTGTGATCGGCGCAGGCGAAGCTAAAGAAGAGCCGAATGTGGTAACCGGTACGTTTTTGCTTAACGGACATTTTGCATCTGTCTTATTTGATACTGGCGCTGACCTAAGTTTTATATCCGCTGAGTTTAAAGACTCCCTAGGCCTAGCAACCAGTAGGCTAGACACGCCTTATACTATAGAACTAGCCAATGGTAGGCAGTTATGCGCGAACGAAAGAACTGAACAATGTGTTATAGTCATGGGAGGTCACGGGTTCAATATTAACTTGTTGCCAATAGACTTGGGAAGTTTTGACATTGTGGTAGGTATGGATTGGTTAGTCGAGAACCGCGCGGAAGTTATTTGCCATGAGAAGCAGGTTCGGATCCCACTGTTGAACGGAGAAACCTTGGTAATTCAAGGGGAAAGAAGGGGAGTTGCGACGAAACTGATTTCGTGCCTAAAGGCGCGTAAGTGCCTAAGGAAAGGGTGCTACGCCTTCCTGGCGCATGTAGTAGAGAAGAAAGGAGATGAGCGAAGAATTGAAGACTTACCAGTAGTGCGCGAATTTCCAGAAGTTTTTCCTGAAGATTTGCCCGGATTGCCGCCGCCGCGACAAGTCGAGTTTCGTATTGATTTAGTCCCAGGAGCTGCGCCAGTAGCTCGAGCGCCTTATCGATTAGCTCCATCTGAGATGCAAGAGCTATCCAATCAGTTACAGGAACTATTGGATAAGGGTTTCATACGCCCAAGCTTTTCACCTTGGGGAGCTCCAGTACTGTTTGTTAAGAAGAAGGATGGTTCGTTCAGAATGTGTATTGACTACAGGGAGCTGAACAAGCTGACAGTCAAGAATCGGTACCCCTTACCGAGGATTGACGACTTATTTGACCAGTTGCAGGGATCCAGTTATTATTCGAAGATAGATCTACGGTCAGGATACCACCAACTTAGGGTCCATGAGGAAGATGTGCCGAAAACAGCCTTCCGAACTAGATACGGCCATTATGAGTTCTTAGTGATGCCTTTCGGGCTAACTAATGCGCCGGCTGTGTTCATGGATCTGATGAACCGCGTGTGCAAACCATACTTGGACAAGTTTGTGATTGTGTTTATAGATGATATTCTGATTTACTCTCGGACCAAGGCCGAGCATGAGCAACACCTGAGATTGATTTTGGAATTGTTGAGGAAAGAAAAGTTGTATGCGAAGTTTTCCAAGTGCGAGTTTTGGCTTAGAGAAGTTCGCTTTCTCGGTCACGTTGTAAACGAGAAAGGAATACACGTTGATCCTTCCAAAGTCAAGGCCATCGAAAACTGGGAAGCGCCAAAAACCCCAACTGAGGTGAGGCAATTCCTAGGACTAGCTGGCTACTATCGACGCTTCATTGAGAACTTCTCCAAGATAGCTCTACCTCTGACCGCGCTAACTCAGAAAGACAAGAAGTTTGTTTGGGGCAAAAATCAGGAAGCAGCATTTCAAACGTTAAAACAGAAGTTATGTAGTGCGCCAATTCTGTCTCTGCCCGAGGGGACGGATGACATTGTTGTTTACTGCGACGCTTCACATCAGGGACTCGGATGTGTCCTTATGCAGCGAGACAAAGTCATAGCGTATGCCTCACGCCAACTCAAGACCAATGAAAAGAACTACACAACGCATGATTTAGAACTTGGAGCGGTTGTCTTCGCGCTAAAGATTTGGCGCCATTACCTCTATGGTACAAAGTGTATAATCTTTACGGATCACAAGAGCCTTCAACATATATTTGATCAAAAGGATTTAAACATGAGGCAACGAAGATGGGTGGAGTTGTTGAATGATTATGATTGTGAAATTAAGTACCACCCTGGAAAGGCGAATGTGGTAGCAGACGCGCTAAGTAGGAAGGAGCGAATAAAAACGCTACGAGTCAAGGCTCTAAGGTTGACCATTCACGCAGATCTCTCTACCCGCATCCGAGACGCTCAGCAAGAAGCCTTGAAACCAGAGTTTGTTAAAAACGAATGCCTTGGGGGTATGGTTAAGAGTTTGGAACTTAAAGAGAACGGCAATCTATATTTCGCTAACCGCATATGGGTCCCTCTCAAGGGAGGATTGCGCGAGCAAGTATTAAACGAAGCTCACAAGACGCGGTATTCCGTACATCCTGGCGCAGACAAGATGTACCAAGATGTTAAAACGCTGTATTGGTGGCCCAATCTTAAAGGCGCCATCGCGACGTATGTCAGTAAGTGCCTGACGTGTTCGAAGGTGAAGGCTGAATACCAGAAACCATCAGGGTTGCTTCAGCAGCCAGAAATTCCCATGTGGAAGTGGGAACAAATCTCTATGGACTTCATCACCAAATTGCCAAGGACACCTGGGGGTTACGACACGATCTGGGTTATTGTGGATCGGCTAACTAAGTCAGCGCACTTCCTGCCGATCAAGGAAACCGATAAGATGGAAAAGTTAGCCCGATTGTATATTCGAGAAGTAGTTTCAAAACATGGAGTCCCAGCGTCCATCATTTCTGATAGAGATAGTCGGTTCACATCAAGGTTTTGGAGATCGTTACAAGGAGCTCTAGGTACTCGCCTTGATATGAGTACAGCTTATCATCCTCAAACGGATGGGCAAAGCGAGCGAACAATCCAGACGTTGGAAGATATGCTGCGCGCGTGCGCGATCGATTTCGAAGGTAGCTGGGATACTCATCTCCCATTGGTTGAATTTTCTTACAACAACAGCTATCACACAAGCATTAAGGCTGCGCCGTTCGAAGCTTTGTATGGGCGCAAGTGTAGATCCCCACTGTGCTGGGCTGAAGTAGGTGACAAGCAAATGACTGGTCCAGAATTGATCCAAGAAACAACAGACAAGATTTTTCAGATAAGGGATCGCCTTAAGACAACGCGCGACAGACAGAAGAGCTACGCAGATGTGCGAAGGAAACCATTGGAATTTCAAGTAGGGGATAAAGTACTTTTGAAAGTCTCTCCATGGAAAGGAGTCCCCCGTTTCGGCAAGCGAGGAAAGTTGAATCCGCGCTTCATTGGACCATTTGAGATCCTGGAAAGGATCGGTCCGGTTGCTTATAAACTCCGTTTACCCGCCGAACTCAGTGGAGTTCATGATACGTTTCATGTGTCCAACCTCAAAAAGTGCTTATCTGACGAAACGTTGATTTTGCCGTTGGAAGAGATTCACATCGACAAACAGCTGCACTTCGTAGAAGAACCTATAGCAGTAACCGATAGGAAAGAACAAAAGTTACGCAGGAGCAAAATCAAGTTAGTAAAGGTTCAATGGAACTCGAGGCGTGGGCCTGAATTCACTTGGGAAAGAGAAGACCAAATACGCAAGAAATACCCACACCTCTTTCAGAGCATGGCTTCTGCCAGCAACGTCTCCTAAATTTCGGGATGAAATTCGTTTAACGAGGGGAGAATGTGACACCCGGTAAATTCCCAATCCCTTAAACTAAGTAATCAACCTAATAATTAGGTGATTGTAAATATTATGCGCGCCATATAGAATCAGCGCGGGCATTTGTTATGTTCGCCCTGCGCGAGCGCGCTATGTTAGAATCAGCGCGGGCATTTGTTATGTTTGCCCTGCGCGAGCGCGCCATGTTAGTCAGCGCGTGCATTTGTTATGTTTGCCCTGCGCGAGCGCGCCATGTTAGTCAGCGCGTGCATTTGTTATGTGCAACCTGCGCGAGCGCACCATGTTAAGAACCAGCGTGAGCATATGTTATATGCGCCATGCGCGAATGTTTTGGCTTTATGTTTTCATGTAACTTAACGTTATGTTGTCTATGGGTTGACCATCCCGCATGATGCTAAGGCGGGTGCATCCTAAATCGTTTATGCGCGTGCGGAAGGGAACTAACCTCCCCGCATGGCGGGAACATTGAGAGCTAGTTTGTCTGAAGCTCCAAGATGGAATTGACTTCAACATGACTGATCACTATGTTGAAATACCAAGCCCACCTGGAGAATCTACAAATGAAACTCAATATCCCTAACTGCGAGAAGGTTACGCACCTACCCGCAGCAAAGAAATGTCCTTCACGCAGAAAGCTATGCGCACAAAGTGATGCGCACAGAACACTTAGTCTATTCTCCAGACATAAGGAGATTACTCCCGCCCAAAAGGAAACAGTAGCGTGTTTCAGAGATTTTCCACTTTTTACTGTACACTGACAAAAGTACCTGAAAAAACACACTGTAACATGAAATGTCAACTGTCAGCCACCCTATTCTCACCAACCCCAGACCTGCATGTCCTGTCCAAATCAAATCAAGATCTTTTGTCCACTCCTCCACTTTTAAATAAACAATAAACAATAATAATTTCCATACTTTATCATCATTACACCTAGATATGAAAAGATTACAATCCCCTAAAGCAAGGGATTGTGTTCCCTTGAGTTTGCCTATAAATATGTAACCTAAATTATCACTCAAAACGCACTTCAAAGAACTGCAAACTTGCACTAATCATCTCCCGAGCATCCGTTATTTTCGATTCCGTTCCAGTTACTAGGTAAGCCGAGGTTATAAACTTGAGATCTACTTTCCAAACCTTATATTCTCCTATTTCTTGATCTTAATATATATACTTCTTGTTATTTAATCGTATTCTAGACCTTCGATTCCGAGGCCAACACCAAGAAAACCCGAATCTCGATTAATCCCTTAACAAGAACCACAGGTGAGTCTCACAGCCCCTATTTTCACTGTTTTCACTATTTTTAAACTGTTTTCGGGGCGAGGGACACGTACTTAAATAATGTTTTATCATGGTATACTTACAAGCTATGCAAGCGATTATGTGTTTAAGTTATGTTTCATGATGAGCAATGCAAACGGTTATCTAAGGTTTTCGATGTATGTGCGCTAGAACTCGAGTAAGTGATCACTTTACCATTGGAACTCTAAGGGTAGGGACTGCTGGTTTGATCCACCCACTCGTAGGGGTCGCACCTCTTTGCATGGACGAGTGCCTAGTATGGTCATGGGGCAGTACTATGGGTTTGAGCCCGCTCGTAGGGGTCGCACCTCTTTGCATGGACGAGCGCCTTGTTTTCCGGCACAACGTCCGCGCGTAACCCGCGGGACGGAATTATTGATTAGCTCGTAGTGGCAGCGCCACTTTGCATGGACGAGCACATTTTCCTGAAACGTTCGCGCGTAACCCGCGGGACGGTATTACTTATTTTAGCTCGTAGTGGCAGCGCCACTTTGCATAGACGAGCATAGTTCCCAGAAATGTTCGCGCGTAACCCGCGGAACGATTTTATCAGAATATGTTGATAGGACTATGTTTTACCAAGCATGTGTTTTAATGATGCTATCAGAATTATGTTTCAAAATGATTTGTATCAAGATTATGATGCAATACGATTTATCAAGTTACTAAAACTTGTGAACTCACTCAGTTTATACTGATTCAAATGTTTTTACGTGTCTTTCAGGAGATAACTAGGTAGCGCATGGAGTCACACTTAGAGCACCTCACGCTGAACATCTAAAACTAGCTTTTTGGAAGATTTTAGTTCTATCCCTTCGATGCGCGTGGTTGTTCCCGCCGCGCAAGGGGATATGGCGTGGAAATCTTCAACAGTTTTTATACTTGGATGTTTTTATGTAATTTTTAAACAATGTAATGTATTTGTATTAAACATTTCATGCGCAATAAAAATCTTTGAATGTTTGCAATGGCCCGTGCTTAATTATCAATCCCCACTCGCGCGCGCCCGGCTGTTTCCGCCGCTCAGGGCCGGGTGTGACAGTGTATGATGCCCCCAGAGGCAAGATCGGGGTATATGCTGCATTCTTTGTCTATGGGAATCTTAAGTTCCCATTGACAAAGTTTGTTTACCGTGTCCTTGAGAGGCACGGTGTACACCTGACCGAGGTGCACCCGATGGCGATCGCGAAGATTCGCCACTTCGAGTGGGTGTGCCGGATTCTGGGCATTGAGCCCTTCGTCGACCGCCTGATGACCTTCTACTCTTGGAGGTGCATCCAGGGGTGGTATACCCTGATAACCCGTATAAAGGGTTTGAAGATTTGCGCAACCGAGCGCAGTCTTCGTTCGTGGAAACGGGAGTTCTTTTTCATCTCCGCTCGCGCCATCCCCATTGCCATGAAATTTAAGAATGGGCAAGCTCTCCCCAGCCTTCACGCCTCCAACTACCAGGAGGCGGAATGGTTTTCAAAGATTTCCCGAGTCCAATCTCCGGTTTACCGGTTTGCGGAGTCCGGGATGGTGATGCTCGGGATGAGCCGGGTGTGGAAGGATGCGGATGCGCAAAAGATCCCGATCGTCCTCGAATACGGTTTGAACTCTGTTCCTTACGGTATGCTCTGTTTACTTTGTTTATATAGGTTTGTCTTCTAACTGCTTTTCTTTTATTTCAGAGGGGAACGACTTGCAGTCGCTCCTGTACCCGCGGGAGGCTGACAGTCCCGCTCGGATGGGTACTCGTGCTCTAGATGAGAACGTGTTGCCCATCCTTGAACAAACGGCGGATCGGTTCGTTGAGGTCTACCCGCTAGGCCACGGGATCCTGAGCGCCAGGCGGCCAGGTAAGGCGTTATTCAACCCTCGACCCCTCAATGCTGAAACCTCTGCTGGCATTCCTCTAATCTTATGTTCTGATGAGGAATCCGCAGATGGTCCTCCGTTGGTGCGGAAGAAGAAGGCTGCCGGCGGGAAGGGGAAGGAGAAGGTGGCCTCCACTGCCGATCCAGTGCCTCGGTCTGACTCAGAGGCCGAGAGCGAGGAGGTGGCGGGGAACCCCGGTGGTGAAAAGACCACTGCTCCGGAGGCTGAGACGATTGTCACCTCCGGAGAGCCCAGGATGACAACGGTGACCGGCGTGAAGAGGCCGGCTCCATCGGGTTCATCCCCGCCTGTCCGCACTTTTAGGCTCAAGAAAACCCGTAAGTACAAACTTTATTTTTAACTTCATAGCTTTCCATCATTAATACTTATCTTCTTTGTGCAGGCGTGGATGTTGACGCATTCCAGGGTGGAGCGGGGAGGAGTACCTCCCCGCCCATGACGGTAGGCTTGGTCAGCCTACCTGAGGCGACGACCCAGGCGGCTGCGCCTACGCCTGCTTCCGCTGGTTCAGTTGCTCACTCCGTTGAGCCAACTGTTCCAGCTGTGATGACATCACCGCCGGCTGTCAGTGCCATATTTACCGCATCTTTCACTGAGCCGGCGGTTACTTCTGCTGCGGACTCCGCAACGGCGACCGCGGCGGCCGCGGCGGCCTTCACCATGCCTCCTCCGTAATCGGCGACGGCGGCCGATCCTTCAGGTATGCACGGGGCTTCTCGCCAACCTCTGCCTCCTTCCCATCTACCTGACCTCTTGGACGGATTTCCCTTGGGTTCAGGTGATGGGTTTGGCGGCTATCGGCCTGTTATTGACCCTACAGGTGCGTAGGGTTCTTTTGGCCTATTTTTTTTTTTTTATATATATCATCTTTTCCTAACTGCTTTTTGTTTTTTGCAGTGTCGGATTCCAATGAAGTGTATGTTCCATGATGGAACATCCGCCGAGGAACAACCTTTCGCACACCTGTGGAGTGCGTGGAGTGGGCTCGTCACGCAGCTCCCAGTGGTGCGTTGGGGGAAGCCATGGCTAGCTACCAGGAGGGTAGGCTAACCAATGAGCTTCGGGTTCTCCTGGCTCGGATGCAGCCGCGCGTCGAGCTGCTTTGTCGTGAAAACGACAAGTTAAAAGCAGCTCGCATTCAAGAAGTAGCTCAGGCGCGGGATGTCCGGGAGGAGAATAGGAGGCTCTCCGCCGCGGCCGCGGAGAAGGAGAAGGCGTTCAAGGCCCTTGAAGTTGAGGTTCAGGCCCGTCTCGAGGCCCGTTCCAAGGCTGCCCAAGCTGTTAACGAACAGCTTCGGCTAGCTAAGGAAACTGCTAGGAACGCAACTGAAAGGGCCACCAAGGCTGAAGCTGTTGCTGAGCCTCTACGCCTCGAGAATGAGGAACTTAAAGCTAAATTAGAGGCGCTCCAACAGGCTCATGATGCCTTGGCGATGGAGGACGCGAAGAAGCTCCAAGAGATCCTGGACCAGAGGGGCGTGCTTGACCACACTGAGCGGAAGCTAAAGGGCGTCGAAGAGACTGCTGCAAAGGAAGTGTTGCTTGCCAACCTCAATAAAAGTGAAGCCGAACGCGCCTGTAACCAAGCTCAAGCCGCCCTCCAAGAAGCTCTGGTTGCCAAGGAATGGCTTCTTCGAGAAGCGTTGTCTCAGGTAAGCTTTTCATGTCTTTAAGCTTTTCTTTGTAAATAGAAAAGGTTTTGATACTTGTATTTTTTTTTCTTTTTGTAGGTTGTGCATCGGGTCTTCACGGAGACGTCTTATGACGATGCTATGAGCACAGCCCTCAACGCTTCTCATGAGGATGGGGAAAAGGCCGGCTTCCTGCTTGGTCTAGGGTTTGTTGAGAAAGGCATCCCGCCTTCCAACTTCCCTTTGTATGATGTGGATACTGAAGCTGTTTATGACCAAGCAGTGAATCAGTATGCCGCCTTCCCGCATCCGGTGGTGGAGAAGGTAAACGAAGTCGCTGCTGCTGATGATGGGCTAGCTATCCTTAAAGCTTTCCTTGAACCGCCACGCTCTGCTGATGGTGCGGGTCCAAGTGGAAGTGGTCCTGAAGCATGATCCTGAAGATCCCTTTCCACCATTAGCGTAGATTTTTGCTTTTGTATAGCTTCTTTTGTATGCGGGTATGCACCCAGCAATCTTTGTAATATTTGAATTTTGATGGAATACAGATTGTGTTAATTCTTTGCCTTGTTTATTTTACGCATGTTTTGATCTAACTTAGCAATTTCTTTAGTACTTAGATAAGTTAACTTTTTAACGTGGCAAATTATAAGTTTGTTTCGCTTCCTCTTTCATGATTGTGCGGGTATGACCGTCACTTACACTTAGTAGGATGGCTTAACTTTACTTATATCTGACCTGCGTGGAAGTTTTTCTCATCTTTTCCTTTGAAATTTTCTAAGTGTTCAGAATAAGTTAACCTTTGGACGTGGTAGATAATAGGTTGAAGTTTTGCCTCCTTGTTCGTGATTGTGCGGGTAAGACCGTCACTTGCACTTACAAGGATGACTAAACTTTACTTACATCTGACCTGCGTGGAGGTTTTCCTTAAAACTTGAAATTTTTACCGTTGTGTTTATGCGGGTTTTGCCGCCTTCCACACATAACGACTTACTTCTTCCCCTATTTATGCGGTGAATACCGGCACATCAGTGTGGGAAGTTCATAAGTTTAAAGGTAAGGCTATCAACACATTGTGAAAGGAGAATCATTTCCATTAGAAGTGGCTCTAGGCCTTTTCTTTACAAGTTTGGAATTGATCTACATATAACATTTGCGTAATTGAGCTCCATTCCATGTTCTTGGGATGGGAGTGCCATCGAGCCTTTCGAGCCGGTATGCGCCGTTTCCCAGAACTTCTTTGATAATGTATGGCCCTTCCCAGACCGGGGCCAGCTTTCCTGGGCGTTCTTGGTTCGAAGCCTCGTTGTTACGCAGTATGTAGTCTCCTACATACTTAGCACCCGCAGGGAATTGACGCCAGAAATACCTTGGAAGTAAAGTAACCGTAAGACGAGTGCGGGTACAGTGTCAAGGCAAAACCCTTCACATACTTAGCACTCCGCAGGGAATTCAAACCAGGAAGGATCTTCTGGGCCACGCTTGCGGAAACGGGAATAACATCCCCGCATAGCGGGAACGTCGAGAACTACATTGTTTGAAGCTCCAAGATGGAATTGGTGGTTTTAACATAATTGATCACTATGTTCAAAATTACCAAAACCTCATGGAGAATCCACACAAGTGGGACTCAACGCTCCTGACTTGAGAGGAGGTTACAGACCTACCCGCATCATACCCAAAGATCAAGCAGGAAAGTCGGGAATTTCTGCAAGTGACATTAGGACTTCCGCGGGAAGAATCCCCATGGAAAACCTTAAAACTAAATCCTTTTCAAAACCCTTTGCTTAGTCCAAAAGTTCACCTCACTTTATTAAACATTCATGAGAAGAACATTGGACTGGGGGGACTTGAAGAGGTAGGTCCCAGCAGAGCCCAGTTGGACCCGCAGGACTCACCTTGAAGAGAGACGTCTGCGCAGAAACCAACTGGATCCGCAGGACCCACCATGCTCAGAGACGTGACGTCCTTACGCGCAGTACGCAAGCTGTTCCCGCAGGAAAAGCCTCCCAATGGTGAAGTACTCCGCCTGTCCCCGCAGCTGCGGATACAAGCCATCAGGGAAGGCTACCCGCACTGATAGCAAGGCTACACGCACAAGGCACTAACTCTTGCTACTTCAGTAGTCACCTGAAGGAATGAGCAAGGCGGGAATACTCCCGCCTAAATGAGCCAGTCCGTATGCTTCTGGAAGATCTTTTGTACTATACCTACCAAGGTATGGGCAAAACAGACGATCTGGCCAGACGCCCATGAACCAATCACAGGGTGACAGCTCACCGACAACAGTACGAGGAGGTCCACCCTCTAGTACTGTTTGTCACTATTAGCCGCTGCCTACTCACCAACCCTTACTGTGGGACGTGCGCAGCCTACAGTTGGTGGAACAGTGCATAGCCGGCAGTAAAGGAACAGTATACAGCCGACCTTGTCACTGTCGGCCGCAGCCTATCAACCAACCAGCATGGCTTGTGCGTAGCCCATTGTTGGTAGAACAGGAATACTATTCAGCCGGCTGTACCTTCTAGGAAACCTACCTTCGGCTATAAATACTCCAACACCTTGGAATGGTAAGGACATCATCTGATATCTCGTTATCTAGCAATCTCTTAATATACACTTATATTCAGAGCAATCTAGCCTGATTCTCACGCCGGAGGGTGGTCACAAGGAGGAACCCCCCCCTTCTCAGTGACGAGCTTACGGTGTGTTTTGCAGGTCACCTGAAGAACAATCTTCTCTGCTGGACCTCATTCTCGTGGGAAACATTACTTAACCCCCAGATTATCTGTAATCTGCCCCGGGTCACTTAGTGTTTCTTCAGTTACTAAGGTTTAATGTTTAATAGTAACAAGTTTAAAATTTGTAATTTTGATTTTGTAATAAGTTTGTGTTTAAAGCTAACTTTTACTAAAAATGTTGTCAAATCCGTATGAAATAACAGTACCACTTGTATAATTTCAATCTTACTCACGAAATTAAACCCCCAAAATCATGGTTTCAAATTACTAACAGGTCACAAAAGTGTATTTTTTTTATGTTAAATCATGTGATTTATATTTTAAATTAAAAAGTATAAATGCTGTACCACACCCCATCACTGTCATTTTTCTTACCTAGGTTTTTTTTAAATATTTTTTCTTCTTTGTGTCACTATTTAATTTGAGTTTTTTGGTCGGTCTTAAAGTTTTAGCATTTTTTGGAATTTTTTAAAGTCCGCATTTACTTTTATTTTATTTTTTATCAAGTTCCCTTATATATTTCTTAATATACGTCTTCACGCTTCACTTTTCCGTGGTTTTCATATTTATTTGTAAATACATCGATCGTTTCAAGAAGTGTTGTCTGGTTCATAAACCTAACTAGTCAGAAACCGACTGGTCTAGGTGGTTAAACTCATTCTAGCTAGCTCCATTACCACCTTTAATTAGTTCATTAAAAAGCTTATTTGATGTTATTTTTTTCTCCAAAATATAAGGAATAAAAGAGATGAGACAAACATATGTATATAACACTTCACTTCATCATATTAACACAAACCACAACCCAAACATACAAAAGTAACCACCAAATTAAAAGTACCAAACCATGCCTTGTGTGTCACACAACCAAACACAAAGCAGATTATTATAGCATCATGCATATATATATATAACACATATATATACAACATAGTTTATAACTATATATATTTCATGTGTATAATATATATGCAATGCAACAAAGATCACTAGTGACCCCCTGGCAACTTCTCCTTGATCTTGTCCATAATCCCTTTCTTCTCATGTCCTTCAGTACTGCCTTGATCATATCCATACCCGCCACCGCCGCCTACGTTGGATGTATCCTTGTACTCATCGCCGCCGGGCAGCTTCTCCTTGATCTTCTCCCCAAGTCCTTTCTTCTTCCTTCTTCCCCCCTCTCCATCACTCTCCGACTGCACAATTAATATATCATAACAATCGTTTAGTAATATAATAAAATCACTACTCATTGATGGGGTGTGAAATCAGAAAAAGGTGATAAAAGGTAACGTAGCTAGCATGACTCCTTTAAAAGCCACTAC
Source organism: Bidens hawaiensis (assembly GCF_021521415.1). Taxonomy (NCBI): domain Eukaryota; kingdom Viridiplantae; phylum Streptophyta; class Magnoliopsida; order Asterales; family Asteraceae; genus Bidens; species Bidens hawaiensis. The sequence continues at coordinate 57,460 of NW_027493567.1, read as the reverse complement.
TTTTAGCTGTAGTGGTTAAAACTACAAATTATCATTACTTATGTAACATGTGATCCGACTTAAACCAAAACGAATATGCAAAAATAATTTAGCTATAGCATGACTACTTCAAAAACACAACTTTTAAGTTTTAGTTAATGAAACTATAAATTAATTATCTTTATTTATGCATCATGTGATCCGACTAAACCCGAAACAAATATGCAAAACATTATTCATATTATAGACTATTAAGATAGATCTTAATTCACTTACAGAGCTAGAACTACCACTTCCAGTACGGTGAAGGAAACCACCACCACCATGCTTCCCTTCTTCATAATTACCCTGACCGGCAGCTGAGTGATGATTGCCCCCTATACCACCAACATTATAACCTTCAGTGGACGAGTAACCAGGTTTCTGACCATGCTCACCACCATGGCCGTACCCCTCCTCCTTTCGGCCGTATTGTTCGCCTCCGTATTGCGCCATTTTTGGAACTACAAGTGATGATTGAAAGTGTATGTAGTAAATGTTTGTAAAGGCAAAGGATGAGAAATGAGATGGGATTCAAAGGGGGTTTTATAGGGTGGAGATGGGGTCATGTACGTGGAGGATTGAAGCTGCATGGCATGAGGATAACCGTACACGTGCGAGATTGTGTGATCACGTGCCACGTTATCCCTTGGAAGGTTCTATTTAAGGATACAATGGTAGGTCGACATTTGTAAATTAATGTCGGCAAAGGATATTTGTGGAGCAGGTTTTTACGATAACGTGGCATTTTTTTAGATTTAATCACCGAAATAGCTTTACTGATAATAATAATAATAATAATAATAATAATAATAATAATCTTTTTTTTTTTGAACAACCAACTAAGTAATGCTGGGTACTCCGGCGGCTCCCATTGGCTAAAGGTAGCCCGATCCGGCCACTAGTCCGGACGGACGGAGCTCCTAGCGTCCACCTATTGAGGGATTCACCGGATAAAACCCGACCCCCACGCCCGCCAAATGGCACGACAACGAGGAGCCGGTAAAACCGGGTGAGATCAGGACTCGAACTCTGGCAAGCCAGGGTCATCCCTCATATCTCTCATATAAATTGGTGATAGTGAAGTTTGAACCCCCTACCTCTCACTTGTAAAGTGAATGCTCTACCATTGAGCCACATCCAATTTAGGTATAATAATAATAATAATAATAATAATAATAATAATAATAATAATAAACGTGTTTGTATTTTTGAATTAACAACGTAGCCTTGACTTTACAAATTTCTATACCAACTACGTCACTATTTTCCTTTTATTTTGATGGCCCAAAGTGGGTTCGTGTATTAAATTTTGTAAATGAACAGGTTATATTTAAAACTAAAATGATTTCACTTCTCTTTAAATATTTTATTTTAAATATTCTATTTATAATATAAGCTGGTAAATATATTGAAAAACATCTTGCTAAGAAAACACACACATTGGTAGGGTCCAAGATAGATGTTTACATTTATAATCACATATATAATCTTTATTCGAGAAAAGAATATCCAAATTAATTAATGATAATTAAGATAATTTTAAGCTTATAAACTTGAAACAAGTTTTGATTGCATACTAGCTACTGATGCTCAGGCTTTTTTCTTTCTCTTTTATACGTATATGCTCATTGTATTGAATTAATTTTTAGTATAAAAAAATGAAATGTACTTAAAATATTAAAAAAATACTATTAAACTAGTTCTTATTGTGAGAAACAAAAAATGTTTAAAATCCTAAAATAAAATAGATATTTTTATGTGTTGTTTTGGGCTTTTAATTTTCTTTTGGGGTTGGGCCTAACTTTGATTCAAACATTTAGATTTGTGTCAAGTCCAAATAAGTCGGGTTAAAAATTACATTAAATCATACCAAGAGTTTAAACTCCCAAGATATGAACTAAAATGGTTACATATCCAATCTATTTTACATCCAAACTGTTATATTAATCTTGACCGGAAAATGAGAATTACCACATTCACAAAGCTTCTTGAGCATTCAGTCACTACTGGTAAAATACTAATAGTTACTAAATACAATTTGTTACTGAAAGCGCTCCTTCTATATTTGTGTGTTTTATAAAGACTAAAATTGTAATATTTAAAATTTACTAGAAACTGAAATCTGAAATGATTTCTCGAATACAATTTTATTGCCTCGTGAAGTAAATAAAAAAATGGCATCATAACTGTTAATATGATATTTTCATTATCTATTTGAAACAATTACAATATCATTCACAAGGTCGACCGAACTTATTTGATTATCCAAATGATTGTCCGATAGTGGCATCCCATACTATAGTAACGTACAATTATTCATAAGGCTGGCCAACTTAATACTTGATTTTTTAGTTGTTAATATGAGAACTTGAAAAACAATGTATTTCGTAATGAGAAACCAGATCCAAAATTACGTTGTAGTTAATCATCACTATATCCCTTTATGTTTTCCAGAATTATTAACATAAAAGTTGAATAGTACAAAAATAGAATCTAGATCTATAATGCCGTGTGGCCGCTGGGATTCGAGCCCAGGTCTCCACGGCCACAACATGGAATTCTTACCACTAAACTACAGCCACATCTATGATTAATTATCTTTACCAATAAAACATAATAAATATATAATAAATTGAGAAGGTATGGCTCAGTTCTGGACTCCTGGTAAAACAATACATTTTGTACAATCAGTTAAAATTAAATTGTTAAATTACTTCATTATAATCTTTTTTATCGTCTAAAAATATTAATTAATAATATTCTTTATAAAACAATACATTTTGTGAATTATGATACAACTAAACAAAGAACAGTAAAGTTGTTGGTCACTTATTAGAGTTGTAATATAAAAACTTAAGAGAAAGACAAAAGACAATTCTATTCAACTTCAACTATGACTCCAGAGATTCATGTCATAATTTATAACAAGTATTATAAGGTGCATTAATCTCAACATAAATATTTTGTTAGGGTTGCTATCTATTAAACGATGGGAATTTACAAAACTCCTCTCTCTGTATTTAACTATTTTTACAATATAGGTGCATTGACTTAAATCATAAATTACTCTTTATTTAAAAAATAAATGCAAGAACACTCTAACCCAGCCCAACTTTTTTAATATTTATTTGGGCCAAGAGTAAGACAAAACAAATCCAAATTTTGATTACTCGTCAATCATCATTCATCAAGCATAAAGAAATAGACATATAACTCCGAATTTAGTAATGTTAGGTATGACACTACAACAAGCCGATGGGATCGAAGAACGCAAGGAGATGCCAAATAGAATTAAAGTTACCTCTACATCAAGCAGATGAAGCAAAAAACAAAATAATTTAACACTTATAATATTTGAGGTAGGTTCATTAAAAAGAAATTGACCAATTGGTATATGTATCAATTGAAGTAAAGAAGACAATCAGTGACAAAACTTTACTCAATTTTTTTGTGCACTATAAAACTTGAAAATGAACCTGGATTGACTTTCAACAGAAAAATATTCCTCTTCTAGCAAAGCAAATGCATTTAAGATAGCCTCCTCGCGACCTCATGGGGTTTTTGTACCCATACGCCAAAGAAGGAATCTGGTGACTTGGGCAGCAAGTAAGATTTCAGACCTGGAACAAGCTCCAACAATTCCCTCAACAACCTGCATGGGCGTTGGAAAAACAAGCATGGATTGCGAAAAGATATAAGACGCAGCTTCAAACACTTCAACTTCGGGAAAGGTGGTGAGGATCCATTTAGAGGAAACAGTGCGAGTAAATGAACAACAGGCGAGAATAGTGTAAGCCATCTGGCATTGTGTAAAGAATTAAACAACATCAGCAGATCATCAAACATCATCCTCTCTTTCTCTTGCCGGCAATAACCATTGTAGTCGATGAACACTGTCTCAAGAACAGGAAAACTACCCGTCAAGTGCGGAATATCCCTCCCATGCCAATAGAAATATTTAAGTTTTGGAGTCGTGAATTCACAGCGACGTACAGACTGCCCTCTGTCGTACAAGATGGTAAATTCTGAAAGTTGCGGTGCGTGTATGTTCAAAGCATTGCCCTCCGTTGTAAGAGGACAAAAGTTCAATCTTAACTTTTCTAGCGCAGGAAACCCTGAGAAAGGATCAAGATCCCCAATAGTTACCTTTGTGAGATATAACTTGGTGAGATTCTTGAATGATCCTACCGATCTTGGTTCCAAAATCGTGCAACCCGCAATACTTCCACTCGTAAATTTCAAGCTTGTTATTGAATCCGATGACCCGGTCGACCAACTCTTGATGTCTTGGATGTTTCCTTCCTCTTGGCGCCGACAACCATTGTAGTCGATGGACATTGTCTCGAGAATAGGAAGACTACCCGTTAAGTGCGGAATATCACTCCCCTGCCAATCGAAATATTTAAGTTTTGGAGTCGTGAATTCACAGCGACGTACAGACTGCCTTCTGTCGTAAAAGATGGTAAATTTTGAAAGTTGCGGTGCATGTACGTTCAAAGCATTGCCCTCTGTTGTAAGAGGACAAAAGACCAATCTTAACTTTTCTAGCGCTGGAAACCCTGAGAAAGGATCAAGATCCCCAATAATTACATTTTTTAGATATAAATTGGTGAGATTCTTGAATGATCCTACTGATCTTGGTTCAAAAACGTGCAACCTGCAGTACTTACACTCATAACTTTCAAGCTTGTTAGTGTATCCGATGACCCGGTTGGCCAACTCTTGATGTCTTCGATGTCTGCTTCCAGTTCTTCGACACCGTGTGAAAACGTGTAATCGAAAACTAGTTGTGAAATCTCGTCGCCCCTGTCTCCAAAATGTTTGAAGGTTAACTTATCCAACTTCACGGATTGACGACCAGATAAAGCATTGATGACAAAGTAATCGTAACCATAGGAAGTGAAATTGAGAACCGGAATACAAGTCCATGTAGAGAGCCATGATTTGGATAACACCAATGTTCGAACAGCTTGCCTAGAGTCAAGACAAGAAAGAATGCGAAGCCGCAGGGATTCTGGCATGTTTGATAGCCTGTCCGTCATCGTCATTGTTTCTTCTTCTTCTTCTTCTTCTTCTTCTTCACATAACCTTTTGAATCTTTTAACAGGCATGTCTCTCGTTCTGCATGCATGCAATGTCCAAGGTAAAATTGTTGTCCTGAAGTTGGAAGTAACATCCAATTACATTATAAAAAATTAACGTTTATTTGTCCTCTGTTAAATAAATACCCCTAAAGAGCCCTTAATCTTCTTATTGATTGTTTAGCATCCTTTTTAAGATTTTTTTTTTATTACTAAAATTTGTAACATCATTAATAAATAAAAAGAGAGCACCATTACAATAAGACGACGAGCAACAACTTGCACCACAACCCCTTTTAAATGGTAAACTAATAAAAAGGCTTTAAAGTTTGAAAGTATTTAAACCCGCTGAACCCTATTTAAAAATTCCACGGGGCTAAGACACCAACAAATGTATTATAGGCAAAGGGAATAAACACATGTTCGATTCCTGGGCTAAGACATCAAACTCTAAAGATCTATAAGGATAAAATCTTTCAAATAAATAATAATAATCGCCGATTATGAAGAAAGGATTAGCAATTTCTGTCAGTGACAAGTGAATTCGAAAGATCTAAAAAGATACAATCTATAAAATAATAATAATTGCCGATTAGCAAATTTCGATGACAATTGAGTTGTAAAGATGCAATTTTTGAAAGAGTTAACTGTGAATTCTAACCTCAATCGCAGATTCAGGGCTCCAGTTTTCAGCAATTTCGTTTTGTTAGTGGTCGATGGATGGCCGTATTTATATTAACGAAAGAAAAGGTTGAGTCGGTTTAATTGAAAAAAGAAATTAAAAAATGAAAAATACAAGTTTTATCCTTTATATTTACGGAACTGGTGCTTTTTTTTCTTCTTTAATAAAAATTGCATTTTCATTCTTTACTAGGTGTCATACCCCGTATAGCATATCAACCCGTGTGGAATGGTTGGAGTCGAGATGAATTCGATTTGTTGTTGGTTACGACACTGAAAATAAATCAAAAGGAAATTTTGTTAATGGTTAAATACAACAAATTAATATAATAAAAACTGCGTGTTGTGGTGGCGAATCCGACGCGAATTTGATCGGTATTGACTCACGGTACTGAAAGTAAAGCAACAATATAATTTTGTCTACACCATAAATACAACAAATTAACATGTTAAAAACAAAAAAGAAAAAAACTAAGGTGAAAAAAAACCACAGGATCGACTAAAGAATAGCCCCCAAAAAAATAGCACAAAATAAGTTCGTCTTACGACGAACTAATACAAGTTCGGTCGGTTTCGACGGTAAAAAAACCTACGCCATGTGGTGGCGAATAAAGAAAAATAACTTAATCTGTGCGTCACGGTGATGAACTAATGCGAATTCGATCAATGTCGACGTTAGTTAATAAGCTAAAAAGTATAGCATATAATTCTAGTTTTAGTTTTAGAACCAAATCACCAATACAATTGCGTCCAACAACGTATTGAAAACAAAGCCAAAAAAAAGTATGTCACCACCCAGAGCAAGCATGAGTCGAACATGTGTAGAAGAAGTCACTAAAACTTAATCTACACTCTATAATAAAGGAAACTATGATGGGATATGTGTCCCCTTCTCAATTACCCCGTCTTTTATTTTCCCGCTCATACCTTATATATGGTTTATTTTTCACGGGTGATTAATACTACAAAGTTCCTATTCTCCCGCAAAGGCTTTATCGGCTCAGGATTCATATTTTTCAGCCCCTTCTTTGTATCCAAAATATTTATCACGCAAAACAACTCCTCCGATCCATTACACACAAATTTAACTTTCCCAGTTGTTGGTTATGTATCCTGACAAAGCAAAATCAGGGTTTCCAATAGCGAGATATACAATCACAGTTATGTGTTATACTTCTCAAGGTAAGTCATATCTGTGATTGTGATTACAAATTACCTTCTTTGTTTTTTAGAGGGAAATTGGTTTTTATTGGTCCTAACTATTGCCTTTTGGTCATTGCCGGCCCCAACTATCGAATTGTTCACTAATGGTCCCAACTTTTAATGTATTTGTTCCTAACGGCCCGTGGCTAACAGAATCTTAACGCCGTTAGTTTCAAGTCGCCGGAAAAACGTTTTTGGCCGGGAAAGTCAATTTTTTGCCGAAAAACACCACCTGTGTCACACCCCAACCTATGGCGGAACATGCCGGGGTGCGACACTGATTGTATCATAGCTCAGAAGACACTAAGTAAAATACACGTGTCAATATCTAAATTATTCATTCATTTATAAAGTTCAAAAGCACAAAACATAGTTTCAAATGAAATACCGTTACATTTAAATATTCAAAACATAAATAACTTAAAATAAAGTTTTCTTCAACCATCAAAGCAACCTAAGGTCTCATCTACTTCCAATACTTGATTCATCCGATAAAGCTACTTGCGTCATGCGTAAAAGTATATATTTTTGTCAACATAAAGTTGAGCAAGTAAACCACAGTTTTTGAGTATATATAATGTTAAAATGACAATTCCATGCAATAATCGTGAATCACTACAACTAGTATAACAATAAATAAAAGTTGTTTTTTCAACCGAATCGTACTGATAGCGGTTTACTCTGACGGGGTATGATCATACTAATGAGAATGAGGTATCAACCAACATAAAAATAAACACATAGTCATATTCGCACATAACAACTAATCGAGCAATTACAATTATGCATATAGCGGAACTGTAGTGAAAACAATAAATTGATTTTGAACGCATAACGCCCCCAAAATTGTAAAGCGGTAAAAAAAAGGGATGTGAATTTACTTACCTTATTGAGTACGGTAAACAAGGACGAGATAAATAAAGAAAAGTATAGGATGAAAACGGTCAAGCTCCTCGAGATTCACCGACGAATCTTCCTAGATGTTAATAACAAGAATTAAATATAATCTTAACGAAATACTAATATTTATGACGGGTTATGAGATTCGATATGGTTGTGTTTAACATTAAAATATTACTATATCCATTTCGTTAACTGTAAGGGTAAAATTAACGTTATTGTTGTTGACGTTATCATTATTATAATATAAATAATAATAATAATTGTGATAATAAAGATAATAATTAATAAGTAATAATAATAATAAATATTAATAGTAATAATAAAAGTTACCAAAAGAACCGGTTTTAGGATGACGGAAAAATGGCTCAATGCCTCGGTTTATAATATTTAAGTGTTTAATTGTGTAGGGGATAATTAATTTTAAAAGGTTCAAAATCCTTGAATAAGGTTAACAAAAATAATAGCCAAAAACTGGCTGGGTCGGGTTTGAACCCGCGACCCAGCTTTCTTTTATGTACTGAATCAACCAGCTGAGCCAACATCACAAGATGGTAGACTTGCAGACTCCGAAATATATAAACACGATTAAAAAGGGGTATGAACCCTAGATTATCAATTGGATAATCTGGTCCATGATCGATCAAACAATGTTGGGGCTATTGATCTACATTGAATCGCGAATCTAACCATACCTTTTAATTGGATTATAACAACTGGTAAGATGGTGAAATTGCTCAGAAGAGTTGCGCCCAAAGGTAGGTAAATTTAAGTGACGGGATGTGATTGTAAACGGGATTGAGTTTAGAGGAATTGTTGGCGACGAGGAGAAGGTTGTTTCTGCACGTTTAATTGAATCATAGCGAAAGGATTATATAGGATCACTAGTTAGGGTTTGTTTGGGGTTTAATATGGTTAATTGATCAAATTATGAACGAATTAACGCGTGTTTACTAAAATTGAGTGTCGGTTAATCGTTTATTCGACGGAATATGCCACTTGCCAAAGTTAATCGATCATAAACGAGCGGGAATTGGAGGTTTGAAGGATTTCGGGTGCGCGGGTCGGGTTTTTGGGTCAACTGGTCGGACCAGGAGGTGGTTTAGGTTATAATATATTATTTTAATATCAGAATTTACATATCGGGTCCCCGGAGTTTATAGATGGAACGAAGATCGGCATACATTTTATTCGCACCGGGATGAATAGAGTATCGTGACTTATGAGCTTCATCGAGGATGAACATGCGAAGACCGTCACGATCGGGGACCCATAAACGGTCCAAATAATAGAGTAAGCCATTACGTTTGGTTTCAAGTTGGAGTTCGGCGCCACACGACATCTCGTCGTGAATGTTGCCCTCGGTGACAGAGACGTGTTGTGTGTCGAAGATGCGGCTTTGGAGGTCAGATTGGATGGTGACACAATGGAGCAAGACGGATTTAACATGACTCTTACAACTAAGAGCATCGGCCACGACATTCGCTTTCCCGGGGTGGTGGCGAATTTCGCAATCATAATCGCTTAACAATTCGGTCCATCATCTTTGTCGCATATTGAGGTCCTTTTGGTCGAAGATGTGTTGTAAACTTTTATGGTCGGTGAAGACCACACATTTCGTGCCGTAAAGGTAGTGTCTCCAAATTTTCAAGGCGAACACGACCGCACCAAGTTCGAGGTCGTGCGTCGTGTAATTTTTCTCGTGTACCTTGAGTTGACGCGAAGCGTAAGCAATGACCTTGTCTCGTTGCATGAGAACACAACCAAGACCTTGGATAGAAGCGTCACAAAAGACAACAAAATCGTCGTTGCCCTCGGGAAGAGCAAGGATTGGAGCATTGCAAAGCATGTCCTTAAGATTTTGAAACGCTTCCTCTTGATCGGAACCCCATTCGCAAACTTTCCCTTTGTGGGTTAGTGCGGTAAGGGGTGAAGCAATCTTCGAAAAGTTGCAGATAAAACGACGGTAATACCCCGCTAAACCAAGAAATGAACGAACCTCCGTTGGAGATGTCACACCCCGACTCAGGGCCTAGGCGTGTGACCACAAGTTGGTACTTGTTTTGTAAATACATCAGAGTTGCGGTTTATAGCGGAAGTCTTTAAAATATTTATATTGAAAACTTATTAAAATCTCGGGTTTAAATACCCGCTTGATATTTCAAATACATTTCTTAATAAAACATAACTCTTTTATAATATTTTCAAATAAAATATCTGAGCCACCAGATAGCATCTAATGACTAAAGCTCCAATCTTCTATTCCTTCTTGCTTGTTTATTCTAACCTTTCTTGTTTCCCTGTAACATGGGTGGGAAAATACGTCAGCACAAAGCTGGTGAATAACGCTGACTCTAAAAATATCTTTTCAATACCTTTGTGAAACCAACAATAATACCTTTGTGACTACTCATTAGGCACCCAACTACATTGGGATTAAATTACCCTAAGTACCATGTACAATTAATTATATACACAATATCATTTCTCTGAACAGTCCCGTAGACCTTCAGAGGCATGTTGATGATATGCATGGCCTCGGGGAAATGCCGAGTCACCATGTATGTTTGGATCCAGACACATGTATACTCTTAATCAGAGTGTCCATTTCTTATTATTGTAACACAAAGTTTTAACGATTCGTAAATCCTATGCAAATATTCAGACTCATTATAAAAGGTTTGGGGTGTATTCACCTTTTCTGTTTATAATCAGTTTCTGTTACTGATTCCTGTTTTTCTGTTCTCTTCTTCTTGTTTTGTTACCTCGGACCTATAGTACGAGAATAACATTTGTATAAATAACTAGATCATCGATCTAGCTTTAGACCTTTAGTCTATTTTGGTATAACTTCAACCTTGATAAAATCATTTGTTTATATAAAACATTTGGACCTTTAGTCCTCTTCTTTATTTTATCAATTATATGCTTCGTTTCTTCTTCAGGAAGAAACGTCTATACTGAGTTTCTTCTTCAAGAAGAAACATAAATTTCATAACTATAACCTCTTGTTCTATATTTCTTAATCGTAAAGAAATACTATTTTTACTATAACCTTTGCTTAAGAAAAGTTATATAATACTAAATTATAATCAAGGTTTAGTTATAACTTCGACTATGGTCTTAAGCCATTTATAATGATATAATAATAACTTAGGCAGAACCCCTTACCTCGCACGTGTATTTGGAGTAAGATTTCCTAAGTTTATACGGGCAACACTTCTACTCTATCTGCACGTTTCTCGAGGCGTTCTTGATCCGCCTTCCTTAGCACGCAAATTGAGGCAATATGAAGGCGTCGCTGGGTCGTGCACGTACTTCGAGGCGGATGTCGGGTTACTTTTGGTTGGCACGCACTTCTAGGAAAACACCGGGTTTTTGGCACGGATTATGAGGTAATATTTGTTAGGTCGGTGGCACGCAAAACGATGTTCGACACGCAAACCGAGGTTGAGAGTGAAAGTAACTTAGAGAGAGAGAGTAAGGGAGGTGTGTGCAAATGAGCCGTGAGCCCCTCCTATTTATAGCTGAATTTGTGTCCCATCGCGATACGCGATGGGCTCTTCCCTGTCTTGCGTCGCGTATCGCGATGCCCACATTTCTGAGATCTTGCCACGTGTCGCCACGTGGCCTGACACGTCTGACACGTGGCCTGAAACATATGCCACGTGTCCTGCCATGCTGCCACGTGTCACCCGGGTGTGACAGGTGTCACTGAGTCATCACGGACCATCGCGATACGCGATGGCCGTCTCCTTGGACTCATCGCGTAGCGCGATGGGTCCCTGGAAATTATTTTTTAGTTTTGGTCTCTTGTCTTTAGTAGCTTGTCACTTCTGGTCTAATTCTCGTTGTCCAATAATACTAAGGCGGCTCTCAAAGCGGCTCGCGGCGATGCAAGCGTGCGAAGTGCAAAGTGCGCCATCAAAGCGCCACATTGCGCCCAACGCCCTTCGCCGTCCTCGTTGCCGTCGCCGTCGCCTTTGTCCTCGCCCGAGCCCGTGCGCGTGCGCGTGCACGTCTGTTGCTACGCACCCTCCGCTAGGACTACTTGGTGCATGATATTCATAAAAGAATATAACTATGGAAATTCTATCTCTTATAAAGAGTTTCCATTTCTTTACCACTTTCCATGCGGGATGGATTCCATTTCCTTATTTATACCTAAGTGGAATGCTTCCACTTTCTTACATCTTCTAATGTGGTATGAGTTTTCTTTATCTTATTTCCTTCATGTAAAAATACTTAGTTTAGGAAATAATTTTATTTTCTTATTTTTCCTTATTTAATATTTTCTCATGACTTGTCTTGATATTATTTTTGATCCCTCAACTTTCCTAAGTTGTCAAATTTGGATCGAAATTTTGGGGATGTTACAGAAGAGGACGGGGTCATCCAATTTTTAATGGCCTCAATTTTAGCGGGATCAACGTGAATATCCTTGTCGTTAACGATGTGGCCCAAAAATTGAACTTTTAACCAAAATTCGCATTTGGAGAACTTGGCGTAAAGTTGTTCCTTTCGTAACAAGTCAAGAATGGCGCGCAAATGATCTTTGTGCTCGGTCTCGGATTTAGAGTATATCAAGATATCATCGATGAAAACAATCACGAACTTGTCGATGTAGGGTTTACAAACACGATTCATAAGATCCATGAAAACAGCAGGAGCATTAGTCAAACCAAAAGGCATAACTCGGAATTCAAAGTGACCATAACGAGTACGGAAGGCGGTCTTGGCTATGTCATCTTCGTGGACACGGAGTTGGTGATAACCCGAACGGAGATCAATCTTAGAGAAACATGCGGCTCCTTGGAGTTGATCGATGAGATCATCGATACGCGGAAGGTGATAACGGTTCTTGATAGTAAGCTTGTTAAGCTCACGATAATCAATACACATACGAAGAGTACCGTCTTTCTTCTTAACAAACAAGATGGGTGCGCCCGATGGAGACAAACTCGTGCGAGGCGAAACATGCCGGGGCTCGACACTGATGTATCATAGCTAAGAAGACACTAAGTAAAATACACGTGTCAATATCTAAATTATTCATTCATATATCAAGTTCAAAAGCACAAAACATAGTTTCAAATGAAATACCGTTACATTTAAATATTCAAAACATAAATAACTTAAAATAAAGTTTTCTTCAACCATCAAAGCAACCTAAGGTCTCATCTACTTCCAATACTCGATTCATCCGATAAAGCTACTTGCGTCATGCGTGAAAATATATATTTTTGTCAACATAAATATTTTATTTTCTTCAGCACATTTACTGATTCTTATGATGGCTTCTGTCTTCTCTAACCAGCGTAGTGCTGAAGTAGGTCCTTCATTTCTAGAGAATTCGGTTGGTTTACAAGCTAAGAAATCTTTGTAAGTACAACCGTGAACTTTTGACTTTTTGGGTAATGGGTTGCTATTTCCTCCATTCACACTATGACTAGCCTCAGTGTTAGCCTTACGTTTATTACTCTCGGTCTTATGCTTAATTACATAAATGGGTTGCTTAATTGCATCAGCAATTAAAGGAATTGCTTCAGTAATTTTCAGAGCTATCATATTTTCAATAGCATTCATATTCAGATGATTTTCTTCATTATGAATTTCATGATTATGCTCGTTTCCGTGATTGTGCTCATTTACGTGACTATGTTCATTTTCGTGATTGTGCTCATTTTCGCGATTGTGCTCATTTTCACGATTGTGCTCATTCGACATTTGAATTACATATAAGAAAGAAATTATTAATATCGTAATCAAATTATAAGGTAGCAAGATATTAATAACACATAAGCATAAAATAACACATAGGCACAAAATATGTCAAAATCGTCAATCTTTGCGACATTTACTCTTTTTATATATATGCATCACTATATTTTACATCTACACACTTTACATATATGCGTCACTACACACCTTTCTTACATACATACACACTTTTTTTTCAAAGAAATTACGATAATTAACACATAAATTTTATATATATGGTTTATGTATATGGTTCTCGGTCGTAGTATTTGCAGGTTAAGTACTCCCCCATATTTCTTATTCTATTCCCGGTATCTATTAATTCTTCCCTGTAATGACGAAGCTCAGCCGTCATTTCCGGTGTCATGTTGGGGTAGTTGGAGGTTTTAGCTTGGAACTGTGCATATGGGTTTGTCATCATTGTTTGATATTGCTAATCATTCGTTCACCATTCTTCCAGCTGAGCTTGGTTGATAATGTCATCAGGGAGGAGTGTATTATTTGGATCCTGGGATGACATATTAGGGTTGCTGGAACTTCCTGCACCTATATCGTTGAATATTGGTTGAAAGATTTCACATTCATCTAGGCATCTGCCAAGTCTCTCTTGCATTGGTATTGTTGACATGGGTGGTGGTAAGGTTGATGGTTCAGGTTGTGGTTGAGTTGGTTGTTCAGGTTGGGGTGGTGGTTGTATGGCTGAGGTTCTTCCTTTCTTATTTTTTCTCAACCCTCTTTGCTAGTCTTTGAGCCTCCTTCTTCTTTTGGGCTTTGGTTTTTCTAGAGGTTGTTGGGCTTGAAAGACCATGGGTTCAGGTTGTTGTTCACTGGTTTGTCCTTCTTCCATATATGTAGTGTAACGGATATGTTTTCGAAAGCTTCAACTAGCTCACTCATGCTGTTAAACAAAAACAATAAAACAACGAATTCTAAAAGAAAATAGTATTTATTTTCACGTGTGGTTAGAATCTTATCTGTATGGTTAACACATAGGTTAATGCATGTATATCCTAACTCTTAATTTTAAGAACATGTATTATTAAAATACCCATATTGCTTAAACCAGTGGCTCTGATTCCACTTCAGCTGTCACAGCTCCCGACCCCTATACCCTGGGAGGGAAGCCGTGAACATTGATTGGTGGTATCGGTGTTTATTAAATTATTTTGCAGCGGAATATTTCATCAGAACCGTAGTTAGGAAGAATGATCAGAGTTATAAAAACACCATGTTTATTTTTATTATAAACTGGGAATTTAACCCATTTTGATACAAACATAAACTTTATAGGGATAAACCCTAATTTACAAAACACGTTTCTTTATTTTGGTGACAAGCCACTTATTTAAGCTGGAAGCCTGCATGCATCATTCCTTTGTCTCTAACAATTCACCTGAAACATGTTTAAAATATTTGATCAGCAAGAAATACTGGTGAGCACATTCATTTGTAAATGACACATTTTACAGTTACAACATTAAGATGTTTTTACACCTGCCTTCTTACAAATTACCGAAAGGTACTTGTCACTCGACCGTATCTATGACTGTGGTCATATTACTTATTGGCTAACACTTGTCCAATAAGTAAGGTGTAATAGCCCATTAGGCAAGCCTTGTATACAAAACCCCACAATACCAGTAGTAACCATCCCGTAAGTCTACAGAGATTTAATCACTGTAATGGATTTAAAATACTTTAAAAATATATTTGAAAACATTTAGACCATATGCTATGAGTTTTATAGGTTTTGAAATCATCATGGCAGTGTCGGAAAAATAGTTGTCTCACACAAATGTGAGTGGTACAAAAACTCGAATGTCTCACCTTGCAAGTTTACAATTAATGAACACCTCTTGGTATTAAGCACCTAGGATAAACACAATGTAGTATATCTAGATTAGTATAAAACCAATAACCATAACGATAACCACGAGAGTAGAAACTTTACACGATGGCACAATGTCTTACCTTAATAGGCATAGCCTTTGGATTCGTGTATATTTCTTTCGATTGGATAGGATATCGTTACGATAACTCGGGTATTATACTATACTCTTAATTTATATATATGTGTGTGTGTGTGTGTGTGTGTGTGTGTGTGTGTGTGTGAATTCAGAGAGAATGAAGAAGTTTTTTGAGTAAGGAAGAATATCCCGTTTGCAATCTAATTATAGCAGATTTTGGACCCTATCGGGATACGCGATGGCCATAAATAGAAAGGCGTCGCGTATTGCGAAGAATCATGTAGCTTGGCCGAGTCAGCCCTAGGCATGCTACGTGGCACGCCACGTGGCATGAAACGTGTCACGTCTGTGTAACTTCCACGTCGCGATACGCGATGTGTTACTTTTGGGAATCCATCGCGTATCGCTATGCCGCCAAGTTTCTGGATAATATTACACGTCATCGCGCTACACGATGATGCTAACCTAAACCCGTCGTGTATCACGATGGAAGGATTATTAAAAATCTTAATTTTCCACAAAAATACTAAGGCGGCCCTTAAGCGGCTTGCGGCGATGCGAGCGTGCGAAGTGAAAAGTGCGCCATCAAAGCGCCACATTGCGCCCATCGCACTTCGTCCGAGCATGTGCGCGTGCGCGTTCGGGTGCTTCGCACCCTCCGCTAGGACCACTGAGTGTGATATGTCTTATAAGAACATTAACATATGAGTTTTCTTTCTTATAAAGAACTCATTAGTTTTATAATCTAGCGATGTGGGACAAGAACTTACAATCCTATTTATATCATGGTGGAAGCTTCTCATTTTCTTTCCTCCACCAATGTGGGATGGAATTTTCTCTTCTTTTGTTCCATTATTCTTATGGTTTGTATACCTTTCCGTTAACTCAATCACCACATTACTTGGCGTGGAAGGGCAAGATCTAACATTACCTTTAATCTTGAGTAAATGGTCCTTAATTCTTAGATACGTGGCAGACTGCATAACTTGGGCACAATACTTACATTCTGCATCATATTTATTTCGTCCCCTTTTAGTAACGTTAACATGTGCCCAAGCACGACTCTTGAACTGCACATGAATAACAATATTGTCATTATCAAGATTAGAATTAGGGTTTACAGAATGATTAGATGGTGCCATTGTAGAAGAATTAGGGTTAGGGTTTGATGGTGGGTCTTCTTGGTTGTTTGGCATTACAGAAGAAATGGGGTTAGGGTTCACAGAAGGATCTTGGTCGTTTTCATTCATGGTTGCAAAAAATGGGTGTTTTTTTGAGTAATTTTAATGAAATTTGAGTGAGAGATTGGTTTACAGAGGTTTGATTGAGTTTACAGAGGTTTGATTGAGTTACAGATGTTTTATTGAGTTACAGAGTGTTTGAGCGATGTTTGGTTTGAGGAGGGAGGGTGAGTATTCAAAAATCTGTTAAAGTTTACAAATTAACCCTCGGTTAATTTGTTTTGTGAAAACACACCCCCTGAACTATTAACCCTCGGTTAATTTGTATTGTGAAAACACCCCCCCTGAACTATACAATAATAACAAAACATACATTTAAATCATGCTCAATGGTCGACCGACGAGTAAGAGATGTAAACGAGCTCGAGCTTCACATGATGACCGAGTGTTGACGTCAGAGGAGGACCCGACGGGTAGAAGAAGTGCAGGTGGATGATGGTGTTAGCGTAGACATTAATCTTGAGGTTTATTTTGGTGAATTAGTGGTGGCCACCGGTTTCTCGTCGTCGAAGGAGGACCCAACGGGTAGAAGTAGTACATATGGATAACGGAGCTGGGTGTGTCGAGCCTGCGGTTGATGGTGTGGCTTTAGAGCAAATGGTTGATGGTGTGGTTGTAGAGCCTGTGGTTGATGGCTATGGCTATAAAGCATGTGGCTGAGGAGCAGGTGGCTGATGGTGCTGGCGTCAGGTTAGGCAGAATTTTTTTGTGCCTTAATAAAAAGGGGTATCTTGTTAGGTTTAAACAATTTAATTTATTTAATTTTTAAATAAGCCTTAATTTTTTAGCCTTATGATTTGGTCGTGTAAAAAAATTTATTTTATAAAAAACAAAGTTAAAATGTCTAAAGTGAGGTTAGAACTCACAACCTTTTGGTTGGAAGTCATACCCATTTGCCACAAACCAAGTTAGTGGTTGTGTAATTAAGTTTAAACATTATATATACATATTGGTTTTCATATATATATATATATTAAAAAAATTCTGGCCTATTCAGGTGTGACACCCCACACTTTCACGTCAACACCGTTAACCCAAACTTCGTTATCTTACACGTCATGCATAACATTTACCCGAGTCATCCACATGAGTCTGTCGGTATGCGTTGGTGATTAATGTTGAATCAGATATGTTTAAATAACTCGGATATAATTATTATGTGCAAGATGAGTTTTTGTGTTACATGATTTAGTATATTATGCTCGCTTAACCTGCTTTCAGTTGTCATGTAAAAGTAATATATCAAGTATGTGTTTATAATATTATCTATATGAAATTACACGTTAAATGATTATGTGCTTAGTTCGTAGCTTGTTGTGTGAAATTTCGATCAATGGCGCGTAACTTCTACGTTTTAAGTTTTTATGAAGTATTATTTACAACATAACGAGAGTTAACTTTTATAAACTTGGACTAACGTTTTAGTCATAACGTTTCGTTATAACCCTGTTCGTTGTTAAAAAAGTTCGTTTAAGTCAAAAATTGATTCAACAAGGACCATTCTTGTAATTTAGATTATATTTATATTAAATAAAATAACCTAAACCCTAATTCCTCCTAACCAGCTGATTACGATCGTGAAACCCCAACCCAACCTTCATCATCTTTAATCAAGATAACTAAATGCAATTGACGGTGTTTCTTGATCATCCATCAATTCTACATGCATAATAGTAAGATTGATCTTTAAATTTCGTTTAGTTTTATGTTTTTAATAAGTTATTGTGAAACCCTAGATGTTAAATCTCTGTAATATCGATGATTATGATACTAATTGATGAATTAGAACCCTAGAGATGACATAAACATGTTAGGGTTTGAGTTTTGATGACAACAGTTAGCTGGCAGATTCGTTCTTGTTTATTGTTTGGTTTGTAACTTGATGTTAAACGATGATTCTTGATTCTAGGATATAGTATTCTGAGTCTAGTTTCCAGAAAGGTAAATTTTGTAATATTTGGACAAGGTTTGAATAGTTTTTATGATTTTACAAAAACATGTGTCAAAGCTGATGCGGGGATTCAAATTCTGGTCTGTTTTCCCGACATCATTACTTGAGATTAACAAAGCCAAATGAGTTGGTTCCACTTCTGGAACTTAGAATTATGACTCTAAAAGACAACCCAATTAGCCTTGCACAATTTGGATAAATGAGTTGAGAGAACCATGAAACAACTTTTTGTTGTGCAATCTGCTGAACTGTTTGTATCTATCTGCAATGATTGAATTATTGTGAGTTTTGTATGCATGAGAAAATATACTAAAAAATTGCTTGAGAAACCTACTTCTTATATGCTACTGTGGTAAATTTTGTACAATTTATCCTTAAGTTTTACTTATTGAATAAAATCTGTTTGTACATGCCATAATCTGTCTCGTGAACTAAATGATCATAAGTTGAGTTGTATGATGAATATTTGGCTTATTTGCCATGATATGATGTGTGAATACATGTTAAGACTTTTTTATACAGTTGACATTACTTATTATCACCAAAGAGTCATCGTGTCAAGTTTGTGTTTGTGTGTGAGCCTATACTTGGGTTTAAGAGTCATGTGTTGTTGAACACGTTCTCATAACTTAAACACTTGTACTAGGTAACGGTTAGCAAGTCAAGTGCATCCTTTTGGTTTTGAGAAAAGTATATTACACGCGACGCCAGGTGAGTTCATGCTTTTTTTCCTATTTTTTTTTTGGAGAGAAAACACAAAACTATTTTCGTATACTTGTTTTCTAAAAAGAAAACACCAAACATTTTCCTTACTTGTTTTCTGGATTGAAAACACTAAACTTTTTCGTATACTTGTTTTCCGGATTGAAAATACAAAACATTTGCCTATACATGTTTTCTGGATTGAAAACACCGACGCACTTACATACTGGTTTTCTGAAGGAAAACGCAACAACTTATTTTGGATTTATGTAATTTCTTATATATCACAAGTTTATACTAGATGTCCTTATATCACTTAAAGTCCTTACGTTACCTTGAACCGATAGGATGGGATCGCGGGGTTATATGGAGTAGTACTACTGGGTTTGACAAACCCCACCCGGGCTAGTCGCGCTAGCATGGCTGTGATGTCGTAAAATGGGTGTTATATTTACCTAACTTTTATACGCCAGTGTTGGTGATAGACATGGTAAGAAGGCATACATACAGTCAGCTTCGGTTCAAACGTCTAGTAGCTTGTAAATGGGTTAGCTACCCTGGTATATTTGAAAGATGCTAAATCTACTACACATATACTACTTATGCTACGTAAACTGCATATACTATTTATACTACAACTTTTGAACTCACCAACCTCGTGTTGACCCTTGAGTATTTATACTTGCCCAGGTTGCTAGATGTGCTAAGGAGCGTGTTGCATTGCATATGTTAGGAGTCACAGTTGTCGCATGAACTTTTATTTCACGTTGTATTCATTTGATGGGTTGTGCATGCTTGAGCACATGGTTTATTATTTTAAAGCATTTACTTTACGCTTCCGCAAAACTTTAAACTCTTTGGTTTGGTTTGGTTTGGTTTTTCTCATGTTTGAATGAGACTTAAATAATGTTTTAAATATTTGAATTTGATGTTTGGTATAACAAATGAGCTAGATCCTGGTATGTCACACACCTCGTGGTTAGACTCCGTTAGTCGAAATTTGAGACCCGTCCCTCCCTTTTAGCCGGCCCTGGTTGGCGTAGAGCATGTGGTTGATGGTGTGGTTGTAGAGCATGTGGCTGAGGAGCAGGTGGATGATGGTGTTGGCATAGACCTTAATATTGAGGCCTATTTTGATGAATTAGTTGTGTGGCAACTGGGTTCTCAACGTCGGAGGAGGACCCAACGGGTAGAAGTAGTGAAGATGGATAATGGAACTGTGGATGTAGAGCCTGCGGTTGATGGTGTGGTTGTAAAGCCAGTGGTTGATGGTATGGCTGTAGAGCATGTGATTGATGGTAACGAGAATGAGAGGATAAGGTTAGAAAGTGAAAAACACAATTATGGGGTAAAAATAAGTTATTTTATTGGCTTTGTTACAATCGTTAATATATATAGATCACATCTACATGTACTTTTCCCTTATATCACTATTTAGGAAATCTCTGTTGGTACGAATTTGTCGGGTCCACACGATAATGGTCGTTACCTGTCTTTTCCAGGTACACATTTTGTTCTTACTAGGTATATGCGATTCTTCTTATTTTCGGATTGTTATTTCGGGATGCCCATGTATAGTCGTTCATAATTAGTTCCTTTTTTCACACATCAATTTTTTGGATTCCTTTTATTATTTGTCCTTTCTACCTATCTATTTTCACTTTGTTTAAAACATTCAATTCCGTAAAAACCACCGTTGAAATGTCCAACAACAATTAACTGAAACATGCAAACAATTTCAAATTGATTAGAATATGAATGAAAACCTCGATTGGAATTATTAAAAAATAAAATAATAATAATAATAATAATAATAAATTAATAATAACTTCAATTTATGAACTTACGAAATTAACAAATATAAAATCTATTGTAATCTTGATTAAGCCTTTATTAAATGTGTTGTTTGAAAATCATCAAAACATAAAGTTGATTAATGTAAAACAAATATTTTAATAAATTATGGGTGGCTCAATTCTTTCAATTTCAAGGCAAATGCCTAGTTCCATTTGTTGAAAAAAACACGAACGTATATTGTTAAGTTAACCACACAAGGCCCGATTTTCAGCACCTCATTAAGCCCATTTTCACTATTAAACTTAAAATGGTATCATAAGCTCGATATACGTGTTTTAAACAAAAATTCAACTTGTCCGTTTGTTTAAAATTAACTATTGAACATGAATAAATAAATGAGCAAATTTTGTTTTCCTCTTTGTTTGTTAAGAAAAACTTTGTTCATGTTTGTCAAATTAATATGTATACATAAAGGTAGGTGTAAAAAAGTTATAAATATATATAAAGCTTGTGAATATTGAAACATGTGAATACCAACGGGTGTTTGTAGATGTTAATCCGTTGACGTGACGTTTCACTGAATACAAGAACGGACACGAATACTTATTGTGAGTGTTCGTTCTTTAGAAGATATTTTTGCAATAAACAAACGTTTAGACTTTATGGAAAAATATAGAATCATGTGAAAACTGTTCTAGGTTTAAAAATCAAGGTTCGCGTGATGGTGGTACTATTTTGTCGAGTCCACATGATAATGGTTGTTACTTGTCATTTTCGACCACATTATTTGGTTCAGTAGATGAGATTTGGTTCTCTTTTTCTCGCATCAATTTTATGGATTCCTTTTATAATTTTGTCTTTTCTACCGATTTATTTTCACTTTGTTTGGAACATTCAGTTTTCTAAAAAACCTCCATTGAAATGTGGAAGAACAATTAACTAGAACATGTGAATACCAACGGGTATGGGTGGCAACCTTGACCCAAACCATTTCAAATAGGTTAATTTGGGTTGCTTTAAAATTTAAATGGGTTGATTTGGGTCATAAGTTTTATTTAAATGGGTCAAAATTGGTCACTTGAAATTTCACATTCTTATTTTCGGGTCAAAATGGGTTGATAAATTTAACTATATGGGTTGATGTGGGTTAGTGTCTTAAAGAAAAGTGGCATGTTCGGGTTAAACGGGTTTTAGATTGGAACGGGATCAGTTTAGGTTTCGGCTCGGATCAGGTTTCGTGCTAACACGAGTTTTAGCACTGGACGGGTTGGGTTTTGTTTTCTTTCGAGTTTTAGCACTGGACGGGTCGATTTTGGTTTTTGCTTCGTTTTCGTCGACTTTTCAGTTTCGGTTAATTTGTCGGTTTTTTTAATGAACGAGGACAACGGCGAAAACATTTTTGTTTTTTTACTTTTTTATTTATATTTTGAGTTAAGATTTTTTTATTGTTTTTTTTGGAATTTTTTTAGGGGTTTTGATCTTCATAAAAACCCTCAAAAATAAATTAAAAAAAACAATAAAAATATCATAACTCAAAATATAAAACAAAAACAAAAAAAGTAAAAAAAAAAAACTAAAGCGCTTCGTCCGTTGTCCTCGTTCAACAAAAAAAAAGCCTGACAGATTAACCGAAACTGAAAAGTCAACGATAACGAAACAAAAACGTGCTGAAACAAGCTATTAAGTGCTGAAAAGAAACTGAAAAATCACTTAAGCGAGCTGTTAAGTGCTGAAACAAACTGAAAAATCGCTTAACTAGTTGTTAGGTGCTGAAACGAACTGAAAAATCGCTTAAACGAGCTGTTAGGTGCTGAAACGAACTGAAAAAAGCTTAAACGAGCTGGTAGGTGCTGAAACGAACTGAAAAATCGATTAAACGAGCTGTTAGGTGCTTAAACTGAAAATCGCTTAAACGAGCTGTTAGGTGCTGAAGCGAACTGAAAAATCACTTAAACGAGCTGGTACATGCTGAAACGAACTGAAAAATCACTTAAACGAGTTGCTAAGTGCTGAAACGAATTGAAAAATCATTTAAACAAACTGTTAAGTGCTGAAACGAACTGAAAAATCACTTAAACAAGCTGTTAAGTGCTGAAACGAACTGAAAAATCACTTAAACGAGCTGTTAAGTGCTGAAACCAACTGAAAAATCACTTAAACGAGCTTTTGTTGTTAAAACGAGATGTAACGTGTTGAAAACGCGCTGATTCGTTGGTAAAAAAACTGACCCGAAACCGTTTTGACCCGTTCCGACCTTGACCCGTTCTAACCCGAACCTGTTGACCCTAACCCGTTCCGACCCGAACCAAAACAATCCTTTTTTTAAGTGACCCGTTTCGACCCTAACCCGTTTCGACCCTAACCCGTTTAAACCCTAACCCGTTCCGACCCATGACCCGTTTCGACCCAACCCAACCCATTTGCCACCTCTACCACGGGTGTTTGTATATGTCAATTCGTTGACGTGACGTTTGACTGAATACAAGAACGAACACGAATACTTATTGTGAGTGTTTGTTCTTTAGAAGATATTTTTGCAATAAACAAACGGTTAGACTTGATGGAAAAATACAGAATCATGTAAAAACTGTTACAGGCCTAAAATCAAGATTGGCGTGATGGTGGTACTATTTTGTCGGGTCCACATGATAATGGTTGTTACTTGTCATTTTCGACCACATTTTTTGGTTCAGTATATGAGATTTGGTTCTCTTTTTCTCGCATCAATTTTATGGATTCCTTTTATAATTTTGTCTTTTCTACCAATTTATTTTCACTTTGTTTGGAACATTCAATTTTCTAAAAAACCTCCATTGAAATGTGGAAGAACAAATAACTAGAACATATGAATAATTTCAAATTGATTAGAATATGGATGAAAACACTGATTAAAATTATTTAGGAAAAAAAAAGACTTCAATTTGGGAACATACGAACTTAACAAATGAAAAATTCATTAGAATTTTGATAAAACCTTGATTAGATGCGTGATTAAGAAATCTTCAAAACACAAGGTACAAACGAACCAACGATTCAGCAAACTTCAACTCGACTGGAATCTTGAAAACATGCGAACTCAATTGGAAGAATTTGACAGGAATTAAAGTTGATTGATGTAAAGCAAATGCCTACAAATATTATGGTTCGCATTAATATGAACTTAAACCGTGCAAATGAAAGGGTTTTATTAAATAAGGTTAATTTTGTCTTTTTTAGTAGTCTAATTCCTTTAATAATATTACAAACCAGATATGGATTTTTAAAGGATTTCATATTTAAATCCAAATCCAATTCCTATAAAATACCTTATGTGAACCAAACGCCCCTTCAACACAATATGATTGTTAGAAAACGTAGAGTCAGAGGTATTTAACGAAATCACACAATTGAGTACCAAATGGGAAATATCTTGTTAGCAATTAAACCTCGTTTTCAAACAAACGGAATTAATACAAAGTCACAATCCTTTTAATAATTTCACAATAAGTAATTTTAGTAATAAACACCACAACCTATATTACCTACAATCCAAAATTGGACAACTAGAACATTCACATTCAATGGAGCTACAAAACTTAATTCAGCCGTTCCAAAAACATTATCAGAGACGAAGATGTGTTGGTTAGGGGGAGCTCAAAACAAGGGTGAAGTGGCTTTCTAAAATGATCGAACAAGTGAAGGTGTGGGTGGCAGATGTTCATGTGGAGGATCTTAGTGATTCAGACTTAGATATTGATCAACATCCAGGTAATGGTTTCTTGTTTATATGTTTATATTAGAACATGAAGTTGTTGTTGTTGTTGTTATTATTATTATTGATTGATTGATTGATTGATTGACGTTCTTGTAATTTTAACCAGGACAAGTTGCACACAACAAGCTGGAGAAGGACATATTCAATTTCATTGATCTGGAAACTGATTTGGCTCGTCTTTACCATGGTAAGGGTTGGGATTCAAAGGCTATTAATCCATGGATACACATCACCTATGACGAACAAGAACAAACAAGTAGCTAGTATTGTTATTGAATTATTGTATCGCTGCATGTGTGCTAATTACCGTTTATGACCATTGCAGATGCAATGAAGATGAAATCCAGAGATATGTTGCTCTCTGAATTAAGTTTGGTGGACCATAGGATTCTCCAAGTTGTTAGCATCGTCACTAATCAAGAGTATCCAATTCCTGCTAGACGTGTAGATCGGCTCATATGCCACAAGAGTGAACTCCAAGCCATAATGGCGGATCTTGCACATCATGAATTAGAGGAGGAAGATGTGTTGTTTAAGGAATTCAAAAGGATCACGAATAAGCTTGCAGGGATAATAAAAAATGTGAAGGTGTCGGATGTTAGTGGTGATGATGATCTTGTTGATGATATATGATCAGGTTGGGTATGAGCAGGATCATCATCATCATCACCACCACTAATCTTTCTCATTCATGATCCTTCACATGCCCACTATTTTTTATTTTTTTTGGTAAAAGGGCATTGCCCTTGGTAAAATAAAATTAAAAGCACAAACGGTGATGACAAACAAGTGCACCTCCTCCCTCTTTGACATTATACCAAAGAGAGGATGAGACCACAAAAACCCAAAGAAAACAAACAAGAAAATAAGCGAAACTAAAAGTAAGAATAAGACACAATCTTCTTAAGTATATTCTTCTTGTTGATGTTTCTTCTATGCTTATTCTTCCTTTTACTCTTAATCTTTGGTCATGAACCTAGGCGTTCCATTCGTTTCGGACTCAACTTCCCGTTCATCATATATATCGTAATCACTCTCATCAATTGCCAAAAACTGATTACTAACCTTTACAACATCATTCTTCTTTGCTCCAGTGGGCATGTTCACATTTTCAGAAGGCTTAACAGCATTGATTTCAAAGTAGACGGACCGGCCCCATGAGTATGTTTGGCCTGCCAAACTGGAACTGGGATTGCTTGCTGTTCACATCGATCCATCTTTAAAGTGCTTTGCTGCATTATGTACTTTGGGCTTGGATGCTTTCCTTTTTTCCTTTTCACCTCAATAAAACCTTCAGACCCAGGCCCATTTGAGATTGCATCAAGCTCAACTAACTTTTGCTTGTCCTCCATTTTTTGTTCTCCATTTTGATCTGGACTCAACTGAATGGAAGCTCCACAATTATTTAACACACCCACACTTTGTTTAATATGTTCAACATTATTTAGTGAACTAGGCAGTCCACCATTGAGGAAAATTGGATCAGAAGTCAAATTCTCAACAAATGTTTTTTCAGGTATACTTTTTCCTTCGGAGATAAATTGTGACAATTTTCCAAATTATGACCAAACACCTTACATTTTGAACCAAAAGCCGGTTTTCATTTGTAACAAAGCTCAAGCTCAATTATTTTGCTAGGGGATTATTTGGTTTTAGGAATTTTTACCTAGGCTATTGTGGGCAGCCCATTTTCTGCCATAGCATCAACTACAATTTTTGTAAAATTTGAAGGACCTTCTTTCTTTTCACATCTGTCATGGGTAACTTTGCCTAGCATAGAGGTCTCCCAACCTTGCTGACTATTTGACATATTCCCCCCATTCCACAAACCATTTGGCGAATCCTTTATTCCAACCCATATGGGAACCGTCTTCGGAATAGGTTTAGTTAAGTGGGTGTCCGGTTCCCAAAGTTTAAGTACTAGAGGCACATTTGCAACAACCCAAGGACTCGTTTTTAAGACTGGAGCATTCCCTCTTCCGTCTCAAACCGGAAAAAATAAAAACCATTTCTATTTCTGGTCATAGATTTGAGTCCAAATTTAAGCCACATGCGTATAATATTATGTCTAACACTCTGAAAGGTAAGGCTGCCTCTGACAAAGTAACTATATAGTTGAACAACATGAGCTTCTATACTCTTTTTCATAAAGTGGGCATTGATTTCAATAACAGATTCTCCATTTTCATCTAATATTGGTGGGTCGTATAATAGCCTCGTTTCACTTTTATCCACCATAATCCCACTAGCTAAATGATGAAATAATTCCTTGTTTCACAGATAAGAGCCACGAATTAATTAGATCTTTATCTGGAATATTATCCTCTAGCTGTAAATCATTATTTAAGTACTCATACTTAAAAATAGAACTAACCTTTTTTGTCATCCATGACTTTTTGATCAATGAATTTGTTATCGTCCAAGCAATCATTATTTAACTCATAATTAAAAATAGAACTAACCTACCAAAAGATACCCAAAACATGCTTTGGGAGATCCAAACTAGAAAACCATATCATTCCTATTAAATTTCTAAAAATAAGTAATTCTAGTAGAGATGATATTCTTTCCTAACAATATACAAACCACAGAGACTAAAATGGCATTTAAATGAAAGTTGATTAATATATCATATCATCATCATCATCATCATCGTACTCAGTATATCCCACCAATAGCAAAGCTATGTTAGGGTCTGAGGAGGGTAAGATGTAGACAGCCTTACCTCTACCCCATAGGGATAGAGAGGCTGCTTCCGGTGAGACCCCCGGCTCGATAGTAGTTTTGCATCAAGCCTTGGACATAAAGCACATAGCACTCAATCATCGGGATACCGGCTGATTGGTGCATGTACCCTCGTCTTTCGGCTATCAACACCACCACATGATGCCTGATTAACCTTCCGCCACTTTTAACGTTATTTTCACGAGATTAGTAAAATAACGTCAAAATTAGTGCAATTTCACTTTTGCCCACCCGAGGGTTTACACATATATACATAATATGCGCGCACCTCAAGCAGGGCGTAAAGTTTATACGAACAACATGTTGAAAGATCAAAAGATCCTTTTAAAGTTTATAATAAAGTTTAAAAACCAAAATTAAAAAGAACAGCTTGAATTTTAACCTATAGTTACAGTTCACCAAAGATCAAATTGTTATATAATTTAATAAATTGCAATGTGCATTTGACGTTGAACCACATGCTAATACAAAAAAAAACTACAGAAGAAATTTAATGGCATTGAACATGTGACCTAAAAGAGCTCAGTTATTGATTAAAAAAGACAATTAAGATATACCATGTCACACTCACATTATCTTTAAATGAATTATTGACCACAGGATAAAAACGAGTTTTTGCATATGAATGCACAGGAGCTTATGCTTCTTCCACGATCAACCCTCAAGTTTAGATCTTAGGCTAATAACCGAACCGTACACGTCCCTATAGGCTCTAAGTTAGTTGCATTAGATAAGGTTGATAACAAGCTTAATTGGTTTGTCAAGCCGAACCAACTTTCTTTTATAATTTTGATTGGGCTAAGACAAAGAAATCCAGATTTTGATTACTCCTATTTTAATCAGCATACACAAATTTTTGTTTTTGCTTGTAGTATTCGTTATTTGATGAATTCATGTTTGTTTTTTATTCCCGAGCATTATACATGGACTTTACAAATATAAGGACTTGTGATAGTTGTGGCAAAATAATTAATTGCAACTCAAAAGTTGTCGAAAACATAGAGATGATGTTTTTGGTTGTAAGCTTGTCGCAAATTTGTCAAAAACCTGGTGTTTGTTCACAGCAACCTAATATTGTATTACTTAGGGGTGTCCAAAATACCCGAACCCAATTAACCCGACCCGACCTGAACCCGAATTAGCTAATTAGGGCCGGGTTAAATAGGGTCAAAAAGTATTGATCGGGTTATTCGGGTTGACCCGAATAACCCGAATTGTTAATAGGGTCGGGTTTCGGGTTTATATTTAAAAAATATCAGGTTTCGGGTTAACCCGAATAACCCGATTAGTGATTATACTTACTTCAAATACAATAATAAAAATGTAAAATAAGCATTAAATAGTCAATACTGTTCATCAAACCGTTAGACTGGAAGTTCTTTTTAAAATAAACGAACGAACATGAACAAATGTTTCACTCATTCATCTATGTTCGTGAACACTCGTTTTTTATCATTCTATTAAATTTGTTTACGAACTTTCATGTTCGTTTACATATTAATGGAAAATTTATTAAATATTATTTGCATTTAGAAATTATATCACCATAATATGTTTATATTCGTGTTCATTTAAATGTGTTCATTTATGTTCGCTTATGTATGTTTGTGTTCGTAAATGTATGTACATGTTCCTTCAAGTTCATTTATCTTTGTTTAATTGTGTTCATTTACGTCCGTGAACGGTTTGTTTAGATTTTAAATGAACGATTATAAAAAACACGAACATGTTCATTTTTTTAACGAACGAACACGAACACAAATATTTGTTCGATTAAGTGTTTGTGATCGTACTCGTTTCAAGTTAAACGAACGAACACGAACATGCCTTTGTTCATGTTCGTTCAGTTCGTTTACAAGCCTATATATAATTATAAGATAATTACTTGTGAAAGAAATTGTAAATTGAGTGGAATGAGAAATTTTGCAACCCACGAGTTACAAGCATAAAAATAAACTTCAAATTATAAAGTAACATGGTCAACCCGACTAACCCGACCCGACTAACCCGAAACCCGAATAACCCGAACCTTAATAGGGTCGGGTTAGATATTTTTTAAGAAAAACCCGACTAACCCGACCCGATTAACCCGAAACCCGATCGGGTTGACCCGATGAACACCCCTAGTATTACTATTAACTAGGGGTGAGCAATTGCTTAATCATTAACCGGAACTGAACCAAAAACCAACGAAACCAAACTCTTTAATTTTTTTTTTCATTTTTTCAAGCCTTTTTTCCTATATTTTATGTATTATATGTGTTAATAGTTTAATACTATCATTTTCAAGTATTTAGATCTCCATATCATATACTAATATATCAATTTCATACATTTATATATTTATTTCATTTCTTTATACCTTCATTTCATGTATTTAAGCATTAATTTCATATATTTTTAAGCAAAATTTTAGCCTAAGTTTAATGTTGGTTATTAACCGAAATACTGAGTACAAACAAACAATAAGCTGTGTCGCTAGTCTTTTAGGATAGCAAAACGCAAGACCTGCTGGTCACAACACTTGGTAAATAATATTCAAATAATTTCTTAATCTAATTCTCTTTCATATACACATGCAGGAAGCATGGCAGGAGTGCTACAGAACGTGAACATTCCGAATGCAGAGACAAAAAGGAAAGGAGCGAGATATACTCGGGTTGGAATTTGGGGAAACCCAAGTGGAGATGTTCAGGAGGTAAACGACTGGGGTTTTGAAATTAAGGAAGGTCATAGGCTGCAAAGTACAAGGATTGGTTATGGTGATGATGGGATACGCTCTCTCATGTTCACCACTGAATATGGAGGTGGCCTCACCCTTTCCGACGTCTTTGGTTCAGATGGCGGAGATACTGTCCTGGTGAGCTACAATATAACATATATATGTTAACTTAATCAATCTACTATATATTTAATGCATATATGCATACACACACTAACATAATCTCAAATCATATATATGTTTATAAATTCAGGTCACGTTTGACTCAGACGAGGAAATAGTTGGGATTAAAGCAAGCACTCGTATTTTGGGTCGTGGTACAGCACTTTCTTCACTGTCTTTTGTAACGAACAAGACCACCCATGGACCTTTTAGCGGGACAACAGATCCGGTGTTCTCCTTACCTTGGAACGACGGCTCATTGGTCGGATTTTACGGCAAATATGCATTGGTTGGCAAGTATATTGAATCCATCGGCGTCTTTTTGAAACCCCATTGGGAAATCGTGAGTGTCGGAACATGGGGAGCAGTATGGACTCGCCCGCAACTTCTTTGGTCTTTCCAACTTAACCGAAATGAGCTTCTGGATTCGATAACCATTGTTCATAAAGATGGCATAGAGTCTTTGAGGTTCAACACTTCCGGAAAGGTGGAACCTAAATCAGGTGGTGGTGTTTACGTAGCTGATAACGTAATACTTGACGCCGATGAAGAAATTACCGGCATCAGTGGCACATTCGGAGCGCACCCCACCCATCAAGTAGTACCTTCTTCGATATCATTCAAGACGAACAAAAAAACCCATGGGCCATTCGGTGATGTCAAAGTAATTACCCCTTTTACAGTCTCCTGGGATAATGGTTCTTTTGCTGGATTGTACGGCCTTTATGGTAGTTATATTAACGCCATTGGTGTTTATTTAAGGGCTTCAAACTAGGTTATATATGGAATACTGTAATAAAGTCTGCCGAATATGTAATATGCTTCAATTCTATTTTCATGTAACTTATTTTTCCTTGTTTTCTTTTGGTTATATATTATAATCACGTTAATATTAAATGCCATGCTGTGTTTAGGAACTCTGATGTTGTAAATCGTTTGTTGGTTTATCGTAGTTTGATTTTTGCTTTCTTCGGTATCCTGATCTCTATATTAAAATATGTGAGCCTATTTAGTCCAATGTCATGTGTCTTCGATCAAGCCAGCTGCCTTAGCCTTACTCCATTCATCTTCGTGCATATTAAAAGTCAGTTATACTGAGTGAGTTTTAGTTAATCAGACAACTTACAATACGTTCACATATTACATACTTAACCTGCTTTACTTTCTTTCATACATACATAAGTACGTACCTTCATTCCTATTTTCATATTTTCTTTCTTTCATGCTTACGTATTTTATCATACTTTACTTACATACTTATACGTTTTAAAAAGTCTTTCGCCCTATAACCTCACATATATTATTAGGGTCTGCCACCCTTAAAGATCCTTTCGCCATGTAACCTCACAAATATTATTAGGGATGCCACCCTCATTCACATATATTATTAGGGTCTGCCACCACCCTCATTCACAGATATTATTAGGGTCTGCCACACTCGTACCATACAACCATACATACTTTTCTTTATACATATATGTATATACTTTCATACATACTCTTAATCTTTTCTATAACATTCATATATTATTCATACATCATTTATAAAACAATCACATATCATACACTTACCACTTAAGGTAAGTGTATTAACTAATCACATCGAGTATGCACACAGTCCCGAAAATATAACAATGAAATGGGACTAGAAACTCACATGAGCTTTGTTCCTTTCAGAGTTAATTGTAACTCATTTCCTTAATTGGGCGCGGCTAACTGTATAACAATTATACATATCAATTAACTATCTCTACTCATATCATATTTCTAGTTTAATATACCCTCAACGAACGGGGGTTCGGGGGCAGCGCCCCTGGCAGCGGGGTCTAGGGGCAGCAGCCCCTAGCAGGGTCCAAGGGGTAGAGCCCGTGGTTGGGGTCGAGCTGGAAAATATTTATTTTCATTAACGGTCCATTACTAAAATTTCATCAAAAACCAAATTTTTCATTAAATACTTAAATGATAATTTACTCTTGGTAAGCATCATTCGCTATCTCATTTTTATGACGAATGGTTCCATTCGTTATAACGAATGGTTTGATCCGAGTCTCATCGAGACGAATGAGTGGATAACGAATGAATTAGACCATTCGTGACTTCTATAAGATGAATGGGAGTCTCATTCATTACAAAAGCACACGAGGGTATCTTATAGCGAATGGTTTAATTTGATGTCTCATCATGACGAATGAATGGATAACGAGTGAGTAAGACCATTTGTGAATTCTAGGAGACGAATGAGAGGTTCATTCGTTAAGAGAGTGCACAAATGTATCTTATCTGTTATGACGGATTCAACGAATGACCAGCCATTCGCTTATCATAACGAATAAGCATATGAAATTATCCAACTTTGACCCCAGTTGTCAAAGTCAAAATTGATAAGAACATAAATGGTCAACAGGCACCAAATTTGCGATTCAACCATGAATCACGATGAAACAACACAAATTTGGCATCAATCAACTCGTATACTCAGTGCCTATGAACCCCAATTAACCAAACACTTAAACATTAAGTTTTAATTGTGTATTGATTGATGTTTATAACCGGTTCTTTGTTTGATTAATTAACCTATCAAATGTTAACGAATTTCAACGAGAATCGTCACGTTTGATTAGTCTTTACCTAATGAATCTCAATCAATCAAAAAGGAATTGATTATAAGGGTTTCTTTTTGGTAGAAACGAGGTGAACGAGTCGAGCATTAACGAACTAGCTTTTTGTTATAAAACGTACCTTAGACGAATCAGTTTCACGAACACAATCAAGTCTTAGTGCATGTCTTTGCTTGTCAAGATGCTTTAACACTCATGAGCTCGGGTCTTTTTCTTCGGATCTTGGTCCGAGATAAATGAGGGTGTTTGTGTGTGTTTTGAGAGTGTATGGAGGCTAGAAGATAAAAATGAGAGTTTTAGGGTTTTTAAAATGTTTAAATACCCTTAAGCCCATGAACCTAAGATCCATCACCATCCCTTATTCCATCTTTTATTGACCAAGCCCACACTTAATTATTTTATTTAATCTTGACTAGATATTAACACTCCCGTAAGTAACGGAATTTCTTTTATTTAATATTATTAAAAGCAGGATGTTACATATTCCCATCTGAGCACGTTTAAATGTGGATTTCACCTCTCATCCAATACTATTAAACACCCAAAATGCATTATAACGAGAATGTATTCACCTCATTATAAAGAAGGCTTTAATCTTTTCCTAACCGATGTGGGACGTCGCGCTTTTATCGCCACTTAAGATGAACAACAATGGTTTCAAATACTGACTATTCATTCGAATCAGGCATACAATTGAAATATATCTAAGTTCAATTCGTAATAAAAATATTGTATGTTCAAGTTCTAATTTTTTACTCTTATAAGTGTTGGATAATAAACAAATGGGCTTG
Organism: Bidens hawaiensis; assembly: GCF_021521415.1. Taxonomy (NCBI): domain Eukaryota; kingdom Viridiplantae; phylum Streptophyta; class Magnoliopsida; order Asterales; family Asteraceae; genus Bidens; species Bidens hawaiensis. The sequence goes on along the minus strand of NW_027493567.1, from coordinate 23,364 downwards.
GAGTTGATCTAGTAGGTGTGTTGCTGTTGGCTTGTAGCTGAGCTAGATTGGAGCAGCTTGGATTATCACCCAGAAGCACGATATAACTCCGGTACAAGACACACGGGTCTAGTCGAACCCAATGGAGGATCCGTTTGTGATATGAATATTTCATGTGTTTACCAAAACTTAAGGATGCATTATTGTTATGTAGTTGTATTAGAGGGATTGATCGAGTGACACCAATTACATAACTGACTAATATGAGACAAGAGTATAAGTCTATAAGCTGTTATGGGTTTAAGTAAGGAGGACCAATTCTTTCAATAAGGCCGTCAAAAAACATGCATGGCCACTAATAAATAGGGGTGAGCAATAACTGAGACGGCGAAACCGAACCTAAATTAACCGAGTTACTAAAAATCGGTTGATTCTTTTTAAGTTTATAGTAAAGGATTTTAAAAATCAAATTTTAAAAGAACACCTTCAAATTGTTGTATAATTTTGTAAATTACAAATGGTATATGACGTTGAAGTGCATACGTACGAATACAAAAATTTATAAAAGAAAATTTTCAGGCATTGAACACATGACCAAAAAGAGCTCCATTATTGATCAAAAGAAGACAATTAAGATATGTTGGGTCACACTCACATTATCTCTAAATGAATTATTGACCACAGGTCGATACACACGAGTTTTTGCATATAAATGCACAAGAGCTTATACTTCTTCCACATTCAACCCACCAAGTTCAGATAAGGTTGAGGCTAATAACCGAACCGAACCGTAAACACCCCTATGGATTCTAAGTATGAGTGTTCAACGATTCGAATTTCGAATATTTGAATTTTTTTCGAATTCAATTATTCGAATTTTGAAATTTTAAAGCTGAATTCGGATTCGAAATAGATTCGCCAAATTCGATTCGAATTCAGAAAAGCTAATTCGAAATTCAATTCGATTCGATAATGAGCTTCGAATGCGAATCAATCCGAATTTATTTAAAAAATATCTATGTCATTTTCAAAACCACTAAAAATTTGACCTTTTTAACAACAAAAAGTACAGACACATAAAATAAATAAATCATTTAAAGTTATCACATCCTCAATATTCATAACGATAATGTCCAATTACATTAATTATTGACCAAAGTGATAAACTTTTTATTTTTTAACTCTGTAACTTGAAAGATTTATGTGGTTTAGATTTTCATAAGTATGTATATATATAACAAAAATAAAATGTATAATTTGAATTCGAGTTTTGAAACGAATCAAATTTAAAATCATAAATTCGTATTCGATTCGAAATCCGATTTCTAAAATATCAAATTCGAACCGAATCAAATTTGAATGATTGAAAATCGAATTCGAACCTTCAAATTCGAATGCGAGTTGAATCGAATTTCAAGTTATTCGAGTCCGATTCGAATACTAAACACCCCTAATTCTGAGTTAGTTGCATTAGATAAAGTTGAAAACAAGCTAGAAGAATGGTTTTTTCAAGCCCAAACAGGCCCAACCAACTTTCTTTACTAATTTAATTGGGCTAAGACAAGAAATCCAGATTTTGATTACTCCTAATGATCAACATAGAAATTTTTTGTTTTTGCTTGTAAGAGTTGTAGTTTTCATTTTTGATAAATTCGTGTTTGTTTTTGATTTCCGAGCATTATAAATGGACTTTACAAATATAAGGACTTGTGATATTTGTGACAAAGTTGTTAAATTGCAACTCAAAAATTATGAAAAACTAGTCGTGTAATTTACATTAAAAAAAGTTCAGTATATACATGATATGAAGTTTTTTTAATTGAAAAAAACTTTCCCATGCATGAGGATCAAACCCAAATATTGATTAACATACCACAAGCCGTTTAAATGGACTACTGACAAAATTCATGACTTCTGGATGCACTCGCCTTCGAATCCGATGAAAACCCACACCTAGGGCCGACACCCGTGAACACTCGCCCAAAGGAACGACAATGCGGTGAAATAAAACCAGTATATTTCAATGATCGAACTAGAGATCACCACCTACTCGTCTAGTCTCCCATCATCATCAGGTGTCATCGAAAACTAAGTGGTGGGGGCAGGAATCGAACCTGAGGTCTCTCCGTTACCACTCTACTACAGCTCATTGCCGTGTATATACACGTATGAAGTAAATTTGCAAAAAAAAATAATAATAAATGAAAGTCGATTAATATATATCATTGTTAATACAAATTATTGGTAGTTATAAGTACGTATACAGTATGTTGAAAGAAAAAAAGGAAACTAAAATGAACAGCTTCAGATTTACCCTATAGTTACATTTGAATAAAGAAATCAAATTGTTTCATAAGTTAGTAAATAACAGTTGGTACTATTTGACGTTGAAGTATATGCTAGTACAAATAAATATAGAAGAAATTTAAAGCATTGAACATGTGACCTAAAAGACCTCCATTATTATTGACCACAAGATACGCCACAGTTTTTGCATATAAATGCATAGGATCTTACCTTCTTCCACATTCAACTAAGCTAGCTAGTTTTGATCAAAAGGAGGTTAGCGATCGAGGTATGAATCATATTAAATTAATTAGTCAAATTTAAGTTATATTTTTGTTAAGTTCCTATTATAGATTCTTCATTCATTAAAAGCAATCAAGTGTACGTTTTAATACAGAAGACAAATAAGCACTAAGCTGTGTCGCTAGTCCTTTTAGGATAGCAAAACGCATGACCTGTTGGTCACAACACTTGGTAAATAATATTAAGAGAATTTCTTAATCTAATTCTCTTTGATATATACATGCAGGAAGCATGGCAGGAGTACTACAGAACTTGAACATTCCGAATGCAGAGACAAAAAGGAAAGGAGCGAGATATACTCGGGTCGGAATTTGGGGAAACCCAAGAGGAGATGTTCAGGAGGTAAACGACTGGGGTTTTGAAATTAAGGAAGGTCATAGGCTGCAAAGTATAAGGATTGGTTATGGTGATGATGGGATACGCTCTCTCATGTTCACCACTGAATGTGGAGGTGGCCTCATGTAACATCCAACCTGGCCAGGGCTGACGTGTCACTATTACAGAATCAGATCAAAAACATAATTCCATAAATGTTTAATTAATTACATTACAAGGGCTAAAAATTTATTCGGAAGCGCGATCTATTTCTTTTCATTAACTTGTACGAATCTTTTCATACTCTCGAACACTCTTCCATAACCCGTCCCCAAATGTCTTGATAACCTGACGTATAAGAAGGAAAACACGAAAAATACGTCTGAGCAAAACTTGCCCAGTGAGCGGATAGAGGGTAATAAAAATGGCTAATTTTACTTAGTAAAAAAAAGGGCTATGTATTTCAAAAACACATCTAAAGTAAATGCTTAAAAATTTTCAGAAATCATGACATATAAGTAAACTAATATAACAGAAAACATAAAATGCAGATTTACCCGAAGTCCAGAGGGTTCATTTTAATTACAGAGGTGATGCAGGGTAGCTAATCCATACATCCAGATTGTGAATGGAGTGTGGGCAAATCACACTGATCATTCACCAGATAACATACATTATAACATATTCCTAGGACCGATCCATACGCCTCTAAACAGAACAGAACAGACAGTCCGAAGACTAAACAAAAATAGAGACGCCGTGAACTCAACCCACCGTCACGGAAGGTGCCACATCATTCTATGCCACAATGATGGGTCTGTGGTCCTCACAGAGAAGGGTTTTGACTTGGGTAACATAATACATGTACAGATGTAAACATACTTGCAAACTTATAATTATTCAAAACATATAACTTGTAAGCATTATAAACTTGCAAACTTGTAACACAATGTAAACAATCAGAACACGAAACTTGTAAACATGTAAGTTCGTATACTTGTAGATTCGTAAACTTGTAAACATGTAATCCCGTAAACCATGTTGACGTGTAAACTTGTAAACTCATAAACAAGTAACTCACAAACACATGCAACTCATAAGCATGTAAAGTTCCCGAACGTATAAACTCATAAACATGTAAGTTTGTAAACATGTGAATGCATAAACTTGTAAACTCGTAAGCATGTAATCCCGTAAACCATGCCGACGTGTAAACTCGTAAACTCATACACATGTAACTCACAAACATGCATGCAAACTCGTAAACATGTAAATAACATATTTCATAAATCATTTTCTATTAATGACATATGTGAAACGTTTTCTAAAAACATATTCAAAACGGAAGCTTGATGAGTAAATATATATAAATACGGAATCAGATGCCCGAAGGCCAAACGGCACGTATCAAATGAAAGGGGTACAGACTATCCGTACCTTAAGCGATGAGCATAAAAGTGAGGATCACAATTTAGGTCTAAATGATCACAAAATCCTACAATAAGTTGTATTTAAAATTGATATATTTGATTTATTTGTTTGTTAGCTTTCTGGTGTCTGCTTAAGTTTCGATATATTTGTTTACATTTATAAAGATTGTTATAATATTAGCTCTAATAACAAGATTATTGAAGTGATAATTGAACTTTATTATAACTATGAAAAGAGAGTAAAGAAATATGAGATTCTCAATTCTACTGGATTTGTCAACGTTACTTACAATCACACAATATTTATAATACTAAAAATACTATTCGAAAATACTATTAAGGAGACATATGCATATAATTGGTTTGAAAATGTTATCCACCACTTGCAAGTGTCTTACCGACACTCTTATAACACTCCCCCTTGGATGACACATTTTCAAAACTTCGGGGTCTTGAAGTACTGCCTCATTAAAAACCTTGCTAAAGAAAAACCCAATGGGAAAAACTTTAGCTAAGGGAAAAAGAGTGCAGTATATAGCTCCCCCTCATATTGCAGGTCGTTACATTGTCCGTACATGGCGCATGCCAATATCATGAACATGTTTCCTGAATGTTGCTGTGGGAAGTGATTTTGTGAAAAGATCAGCTGAGTTGTTGTTGGACTGGACATATCTCATCTCAACCTGATTGTCTTTAATAAGGTCTCGAGTATACTCAAAGTATATTGGTGGTATATGCTTTGTTCTGTCACTTTTGATATACCCTTCCTTCATTTGCGAGACACAAGCTGCATTATCTTCATAGATAGGAGTTGGAATTCGATCTTTCTCTAGTCCACAAGAAATCAATATGTGTCGTGACATAGATCTTAACCATACACATTCTCTTGAAGCTTCATGCAATGCAATGACTTCAGCATGATTTGAAGATGTTGTAATATTAATACTTCATAAAGCACCTTAGCAATTACTAGTAATGCCCCTATCGACCTCAGTCTTGTTTTTTGCTAGCTTTAGTCTAGAACTATACTATCTCATGAAACGTCGAATATCCCTATGATGCTAGCCAGTGAAAAAGGAAAGAGTCTACTTCTTTGCTGGCTTGACTCCAGAACTAGTAGAGGAAGGAAGCGATGATCAGTCTATCCCATTAAGCGTAATCCCCCTAGCCAATGAAAGGACTACTCTTCTTGGACTGTGAGCAACGACACCAAATCAGAGCTAAGTGAGAGACGCTAAATGCGATTAAACTGCTTTATAACTACTCGATTGATAAGTCTTGCCTAAGTCCTAGACTTGAATGAAGCAGCCTGGCTGAAAGTCGTATTTGCTTTTGCTTTTCTTCTCTTGTTCTCTTTTCTTAGTTAGGCCCAAGAAAGTACAAGATATATTTGACTAATATACTTCCATTCTTAAATACGTTTCCAGTTTGAGATTTTGCTATATGGGGATCAGATAAATAACCTGCATCTGCATAACCAACTAACCCTTCTTTTGAATCGTTAGGATAAAATAAACCTAAATCAGCAGTTCCTTTTAAATACCAAAAAATATGTTTAATGTCATTCCAATGTCTTTTAGTAGGGGATGAACTGAATCTTGCCAATAAATTAACTGCAAAAGAAATATCAGGTCTTGTACAATTAGTAAGATACATAAGTGCTCCAATTGCACTGAGGTATGGTACTTTGGGACCAAGAATCTCTTCATTATCTTCGCAAGGACGAAATGGATCATTGTCAACATTGAGTGATCTAACAACCATCGGTGTGCTTAAAGGATTTGCTTTGTCCATATTGAAACGTTTTAAGAGTTTCTCAGTATAAGTTGACTGATGCACAAGTATCCCATTATGCATATGCTCAATTTGTAAACCAAGACAATATTTGGTTTTTCCAAGATCTTTCATTTCGAATTCTTTCTTTAAAAGAGCAATTGCTTCATTAATTTCTTTTTGTGTCCCAATTAAATTTAGATCATCAACATACACAGCTATGATCACATATCCTGATGTTGTCTTCTTGATGAAGACACATGGACAAATAAGATTATTTGTGTATCCTTTGCTTATCAAATAATCACTCAAACGATTGTACCACATCCTTCCAGATTGTTTCAGTCAATACAAGGATCTTTGTAATTTGATGGAATACATTTCCTTAGGCTTTGAGCTTATTGCTTCGGGGAGTTTAAATCCTTCGGGAATTTTCATATAGATGTCACTATCTAGTGATCCATACAAGTAAGCTGTGACAACATCCATAAGACGCATCTATAACTTTTTAGAGACTGCTAAGCTGATTAAATATCTAAACGTAATAGCATCCATAACAAGAGAATACGTTTCTTTATAGTCAATTCCTGGCCTCTGAGAAAAACCTTGAGCTACAAGTCTTGCTTTATATCTTGTAACTTCATTTTTTTCATTTCGTTTTCTCACAAAAACCCATTTATATCCTACAGGTTTCATTGGCTTTGGTGTAATGACAATAGGTTCAAAAACCTTTCGATTGTTTAGTGAGTTTAATTCAGCTTGCATAGCATCTTTCCATTTGTTCCAATCTTGTCGATTTTTACAATCATCTACAGATTTTGGTTCAGGGTCATCATTTTCTTCCATGATATCGCTTGCCACAGAATAAGAAAATATATCATCAATATTTTTCATTTCATCTCGATCCCACATTATATGTGATTTACCATAGTTTATTGACAATTCTTTATTGGAATCATTTATTTCTTCCTGAGGAAATGTTATATCATTTATTCTTTCCTGAGGGAAGGTTTTGTCAATCATTCCTTCCTTAGGGTCAGTATCCTTCTCAGAACCCTTTCTTTTTCGAGGATTTTTATCCTTTGAACCGATTGGCCTTCCATGTTTTAAACGTTTTTGAGATTCATGAGGTGCATTATTATGGTTTTGCTTGCTTGGAATCTCAACTCAAGCTGGAGCATTAGCAGCTGGTATATGAGATTTAGTGACCCTGTTTATATCAGTAAATGCATCAGGTAACTGATTTGCAATTTCTTGTAGATGTATTATTTTTTGAACCTCTGTCTCACTTTGTTTTGATCTTGGGTCTAGGTGTAACAATGATGGCACACACCATGATATATCTCTTTCTTACTTTTTCATTTCTCCCCTAATGCCGGGAACATTGTCTCGTTAAAATGGCAATCAGCAAAACGTGTTGTAAATACATTACCTGTTAAAGGTTCAAGGTATCTTATGATGGATGATGTTTCATATCCAACATATATTCCCAACCTTCTTTGGGGACCCATTTTTGTGCGTTGTGGCGGTGCAATAGGAACATACACAGCACACCCAAAAATAGATATTTGGCTCATTTCCAGAAACAAGTTGTGTGGGAGAGTATTTATGATTTGCACTTGGTCTCACACGGATTAATGATCCAGCATGCATAATTGCATGACCCCAAATAGAAACAGGGAGTTTTGTCCTCATTATTAATGGTCTAGCTATTAGCTGTAGGCGTTTGATCAATGACTCGGCTAAGCCATTTTGTGTGTGTACATGAGCAACAGGGTGTTCTACAACAATCCCCACAGACATGCAATAATCATCAAAAGCATGTGATGTAAATTCTCCCGCATTATTAAGCCTTACTCTTTTAATGGTATAATCCGGAAAATGTGCACGTAATTTGATAATTTGAGCAAGAAATTTTGCAAAAGCAACATTACCAGTCGATAATAAAGAGATATTAGACCATCTGCTGGATGCGTCTATTAAGACCATGAAGTATCTAAATGGTCCACATGGTGGATGAATTGGTCCACATATGTCACCTTGAATTCTTTCAAGAAACATTGGTGTTTCTTTATCGACTTTTAATGGCGAAGGCCTTGTAATTAATTTTCCAAGAGAACAAGATGTACATTGAGGCATTTTATCTATTTTGTGGATCTTTTGACCTTTCAGTGGATGCCCATGTGTATTTTCAATGATCCTTTTCATCATTATGGATCCTGGATGGCCTAATCTGTCATGCCATAAGTTTATGATACCAAAATCGCAACAATTTTCTTTGACTGCCATATGTGCTTGAGGCACATTTATATATGTATAATGCAAACCAGAATGGAGCATTGGCAATTTTTCCAATATTTGATCTTTGCTTATGATATGCAAATATTTTTCATTACTAACAGTCCTTGACTGAGTATCATATCCATTATGATATATGTTTCTGAAACTCAACAAATTTCTTGTTGATTTTGGGGAAAATAAAACATTTTCTATTTTGAGCTTTGTACCATTTGGTAATGCTAAATTAGCTTTTCCCACTCCTTCTATCAAGTTTGTAGGACCTGATATTGTATTGATGATTCCTTTTGTTGGTTTCAGTTTATAAAAATATTTTTTTGGTCTAAGTATAGTATGCGTGGCTCCACTATCCGCTATACATATATCTTCTTCATTTGTTTGATCTTGTGCTCCAGTGATTTTCATTTTAAATCTTGAAAAATATTAAGAAAAAATAATAAGTGTATAACGAAGACATATGATATTTTAATAAGAATTTTATTTAATTGAAACACAAGTAGTACATGAAAGAGGAACTACATAATTAAAGATAATGAGAACACACTTAATAATTGCATCTAATTATAGTAGTCAAGCAACTTTGTTTCAAAGTTCCACCTCAAAGTCTTCAACGCTCAGCTCATCATTAAAGTTATCAACATGGTTCACTTCTTTCTCTTTTCCTTTTAGAGAGGCTTGGTACAGTTCACACATATGTGGAACTGTGCGACAAGCCTTTGCCCAGTGGTTTGTACTTCCACATCTAAAACATGAAGTGCCATTGTTTTCGGACCTACCAGCTTCATTCCATTTATTTTGGTGGTTGGAATTGGTATTGTGTGGGACATGATAATTATTGGCTCTCTGGTTACGACCACGGCCACGACCACGACCGTAAGAATTATTGTTCCATTTGAATGAAAGCTTACGATCATTAAAATGTCTTTTGTCAACATGACCACGGCCACGTCCATGGCCTCGTCCTCGACTTTGTTCCCATTTATGACCAGAATTTTTATGAGAACTTTTGTTAGCAACATGTGCTTCTGGTATTGCTAATGAACCCGTGGGACGAGATTGATGATTTTTCATCAATAATTCATTATTTTTCTCTGCTACAAGGAGCAATGCATTTAGATCAGAGTATCTCCTAAAATTCTGCAAACGATAATGTGTTTGCAAGTTTATGTTTGATGCATGAAACGTGGAGAAAGTTTTCTCTAACTTTTCTTCCTTTGTTACGGGATACCCACAAAATTCTAGCTTTGAGCAAATTCGGTATAAAGCAGAGGTGTAATCATTTACCCTCTTAAAATATTGGAACCTAAGACTGTTCCATTCATCTCTAGAAGTAGGAAGTAAAACTTCCCTTAGATGACCGAATCTGCTTTTCAAATCTTCCCATATCATATATGGGTTATCATAATTAAAATACTCATGCTGTAGTAATTCATCAATATGTTTATGGATGAAAACATCAGCTCTTGCTTTATCCTGGTCAGAGCAATCATTGTATTCTTGGATTGTTTCTAACACATCCATAGATTTTAAATGTCTTTTGACATTTGTGTCCAAGACATATAATTTTCTCCAGAAATGTTGAGTGCAGGGAATTCGAGTTTTGCTATATTTGACATTTTGTTCCTAAACATAATAGAGCAAAAAATAAGATAAATATTAGAATCCATATATATCAATCAACAATGAGATACAATACATTGGTAGAGCTATAAACATATAAAAGAAAAAAAAAATGCCGAAATCTTAAGATGGGAGATTAAAAATTAGAATGAGAAGTAGTATAAGCAATATAGTGACCAACAGGAAAACCGGGTGAATCATTTTGAAAACTTTATCTTGGATAAATTTAATAAGAAGAATGTTTGTTGTAAATGAAATGGGGTTAATAATTGGTTATTTATAGTGAAAATTTATAACCGTTTTACAACGGCTATATTACCGTTTTATAACGGTAACATTACCGTTTGTATGTGTGTGTGTGTGTATATATAATATTAATTATTTTAAAGTAAGATAATAAATAAGATAATAAATACAGTTTATTTTATAAAATATATAATTATTATGCATAACAATAAGAATAAAATTGTTAGTGTAAATAAATCTAACTTTTAAATGATATATTAGTGTGCATATAAAAATTAGAATGGTTATCAAATTTTAATAACAATGTTTATACACATTATTGTTATTACTTAGTATATGTATATGCATAGATATATTTTCAATGTACATAATTAAAGAAGTGTTTATGATGCTTATGTAGATACCTTTGTGTCTATTACCTTTCTTGATTAGGATATAAGCGGCTCGTGCTGATAACGTATTATAATATTAGCTCTAGTAACAAGATTATTGAAGTGATAATTGAACTTTATTATAACTAAGAAAAGAGAGTAAAGAAATATGAGATTCTTAATTCTATTGGATGTCAACGTTACTTACAATCATACAATATTTATAATACTAAAAATACTATTCGAAAATACTATTAGGGAGACATATGCATATAATTGGTTTGAAAATATCATCCACCACTTACAAGTGTCTTACCTACACTTTTATAACAAAGATGTGGTAATCATTTGACTAGCATTATTATTTAACTGGTCCATGTTTACAAATATAATAATATAAGTTGAAAACATGGAGCATAATCAATTTGTGGTGACTTATATAAATAATAATACAAACATTTCATGTTCCTTAAACATCAGTAAGTCGGAGCATTGTAGTATTTTCAATTTCAGTTGTGATTAGTTAATGTCGTTTACGTGTATAATCAACTGAAGAAGCGTTTATCGACTTACTTGTATACGATCAACGTTCCTCGGGTACGAGTGTGCTATATCACCGATGGTTTTCTGAGATACGAGTTCTTCCACCTACAAAACGAACAGTACCGTGAGCTTACCCCTCAGAAAGAGACAGAGGGGTCCTCTTTGGGGTAACCCTCCGGTGTGAGAATCAGATATTGTAGGAGAGGATAATCAGGATGTGAAAATGAGTAAAGGACTTAGAATATATTTTCTTTCCTGCCTTCAAATGTGGAGGCGGCCTAGTATTTATAGTGCTAGGGTTTCCAATGATTTGGCTCAGACCCAATTAGGGCCTTTTTGGCCTCCTCCTATTGCTTCGCGCCACGTGTACTTAGGACACCTGGTGCTTTTTCATTGATTATTCTCTGACCAAGGTATTTCACCTGACCCATGTGCCATCACGTGGTGGCACATGGGCTTTGCTGAGTTGTCCACCCTTCATTGGCAGCTGTCAACATCAGCACATTCTTTATTCCTTAAAAGATACCTTCTGGAAGGTTGTCTGATGAGTACAATCATGGTTGTCCTTATCCTGATTTGGATTAGACTATTGTCTCATTTGTTGTGTGTCGCTTACGCGCGGCCTTTATGCGCCTATCCCGGGGATGCGCAGGGTCTTCTCTTTATTCTCACACTAAATGTGTGTGTTGTGTGCATATGTGATATGCGCCACGCGCAGATGTTTCATGCGCTTGCGCATAGGTTTTGGCTTTGTGTCTTCATGACATCCTGATTTCAAGCCTCTTGTCTATATCTTGTGGGTTGACCCGCCCCGCTCGATGTTAAGGCGGGTGCATACCCCTTCAAGCCCCCCCAGTCTAATGTGTGTCTTGTCTCGCGCGAGCGAGGTAAGATAGATATTAGACTTAATAGTTTGCTTTTTCAATAGGGCTTGTTTTTTCTTTTTCTTTTCTTGTACGCGCGTTGCGCGAAATTCCATCCCTTTGGTTAAAACGAATAGTCAATGCACGTGGTTGGTTGGTGTTGACATGCATCAGAGATGGAGACGTTATGTGTCAGACCTTTCGTGTGCTCGAGGTGCTACAGTGGCTTTTCACGTCTCCTCATACAGTGTCAGGAACACGTGTCGCGCTTATGTTGACCTACGCCTGCGAGTGGGGGCGCGTGAGCGTAGATCTGATTATTACTTGTTTCTCTCTCTCTCTCTCCTGGGCCTATAAAACCAAACCTTTTGAACGGTTTTTTCTTCATCTCCATTGTCAATGTTTGGGAGGGGGTAACAATCTTTTGGACACGCCTTGTTGAGGTCCTTGAAATCAATGCACATTCTCCATGACCCATTGCTCTTCTTTACCATCACAGGATTGGCTACCTATGTTTGGTATCGTATTGGGCGAATGATATTCGCGCGCAGTAGATCTTCTACTTGCTCATTCATGGCCTCTGTCTTCTCGTCTCCCATGACTCTTTTCTTTTGAGCAATTGGCTCCACGGACTTGAATGTGTTGAGAGAGTGCTGCGCCAGGTCTCGCGGAACCCCAGTCATATCAGAATGTTGCCACGCGAAGACTGACATATACGTTGTGAGCAATCTTTTCATTCTCACTCTTGTGTCATCTGATATCGTAGCTCCGATTGAGATTGTTTGTTCTGGGAATTTTGGGTTGAGAATCCATTCCTCTGGCGCGTTGTTTGCCACTGGAAGCTTCATTCTCCCCTCTCGAGGTATACTTATTACTGCGCATAAATGATCTCGGTACACAAATGTTACTCCTGTTGGTGTTGGGAACCCCAACGCGCCATGCGCTGGTGACGGTATTGTAACATCCCGAAATCTCTAAAGTAATATTTATTATATTATTTTATCGGGTGAAATAAACGAGTTAGTGGAACGATAATAATAATAGCAAAATATGAAGACTTAGTAGGATAATTACATGGGATTAGATATGGACCAAAAGGAAATATGGGCCTTCGGTCCATGGGCTTAAGGGAGTATAAATACCCCCTTAAACCCCAATCCTTTCCATTCCATCCATTTATCCATCCATTATACACACTCCAAAACACACACAACCCGAACCAAGATCCAAAGGTGAGGACCCGAGCTCGTTGGTGCTAGATCGTCGTGACGAACCAAAGCAACAAGACCAGCTCGTGTTCGTAGTTCGACTCATTTACGGTACGTTTATATCGAGAACTTGTTCATTTAGGTTTGGATTAGTATAGAAATGATAGATCTGTGTTTGTATGGTAAAAACGAATCCAACAAAGCTAAACTTACTGAAAATGGATATGATTTGATGGGTTAATCGATTGATAAAAGAACCCGTAACCTATATGCCTAAATCGCACCCTTTAAACATCGATGTTAGGTCGATTTGATGGTTGGGGTTTGTAGGCGCTGGTCAGACGATTCCGTGGATACCTAAATCGAGTTATTTGGTTAAGAAACGAAGATGATTAAGGGATTTAAGGACGAACAGTACCTGCAGCTGGACAACTTCGCCTGCAAGCTAAGTTCGCCTGATGAACTTCGCCTGCAAAGCTAAGTTCGCCTGATGACAACTTCGCCTACGGCCAAGTTCGCCTAACTGGTAACTTCGCCTAAGGCCAAGTTCGCCTAATTGGTAACTTCGCCTAAAGCTAAGTTCGCCTAATTGGTAACTTCGCCTAAGGCCAAGTTCGCCTAATTGATAACTTCGCCTAAGGCCAAGTTCGCCTAATTGATAACTTCGCCTAAGGCCAAGTTCGCCTAATTGATAACTTCGCCTACGGCCAAGTTCGCCTGACTGATAACTTCGCCTAAAGCTAAGTTCGCTTAAGGTTTAACTTCGCCTAAAGTTAAGTTCGATTAGAAAATAAATTAAAAACGATAAGTAAAAGTAAGCTAATACTAGGCCACCAGATTAAATCAGGCGAGTATTGATACGTGTAACTTATACAGTCAGCCGAGCTCAGTTAAAGAAGGGATTTACAACTATCGGAGGAAGAAGCAGAGTTCAGGTGAGTTTCTAGCCCCATTTATGTGTTATGTTTTCGGGGCTGTGTGCATACTCGATGTGTTGTTAATACATTTATCCTAAGTGATAAGTGTATGCCATACGTGATATATGTGATGGATATGAATGATTGCTTGTCGGTACGCGAACGATCTTCGGATATTGCGCGTACTGTCAGGTCAAAAATAAAGGTACGAATATTATATATCGAAGATGTATGAACATTACAAATGAATACTTGTCGGGGCGTGAACGATCTTCGGATATTGCACGTATCGACAAGAGGTATGGTTGTTAAATGAATGATGTAAAGAACGCCTAGAGTGTTCTTATGCTATAATGTAATTATTGTATATGTGAAGTATGTGTATACAGGTACACGAATGGTATGTGAGTTCTACGTTCGACATAGTAAGTTAGGATGGCAAATCCCTCTAGCTTTTGTCGGACATAGACTCGGCTGGTGATGGCGTAGTTAAGGACTGCGGGCCTTATACGTAATGTAGATGATAGATGTAAACGTAGATAGGGACGGTGGGCCATATACGTGTTACAGATAATAGACGACAACGTAGTTAAGGACTGCGGGCCTTATACGTAAAGTAGATGATAGATGTAAACGTAGATAGGGACGGTGGGCCTTATACGTGTTACAGATAATAGACGACAACGTAGTTAAGGACTGCGGGCCTTATACGTAAAGTAGATGATAGATGTAAACGTAGATAGGGACGGTGGGCCTTATACGTGTTACAGATAATAGACGACAACGTAATTAAGGACTGCGGACCTTATACGTATTATAGATAGGCATCAGCATAGGAAAGGACTGTGGACCTTATACGTGCTGTATTTGTATTGTGGTAGCATATGGGAGGACTGCGGACCTCGTACGTGCTATGGTTTAGGTTGCAACATAGGGAAGGACTGTGGACCTTGTACGTGTTGTGGATGTAGGATGGCATAGGAAAGGACTGTGGACTTTATACGTGCTGTATTTGTATTGTGGTAGCATAGGGGAGGACTGCGGACCTCGTACGTGCTATGGTTTAGGTTGCAACATAGGGAAGGACTGTGGACCTTGTACGTGTTGTGGATGTAGGATGGCATAGGAAAGGACTGTGGACCTTATACGTGCTGTATTTGTATTGTGGTAGCATAGGGGAGGACTGCGGACCTCGTACGTGCTATGGTTTAGGTTGCAACATAGGGAAGGACTGTGGACCTTGTACGTGTTGTGGATGTAGGATGGTATAGGGTAGGACTGCGGACCTTGCACGTACCATAAATGGTGAACATAGGTAAGGACTGCGGACCTTTTACGTGTTCATGACCTTGAGTACAGGTATAGACGGCGGACTATGAACGTACTCTCGGTAGACTGAGGTTAGTGATTGTAGATATGTATGTATGTATGGTAGTAAGTACGTATGTAGAACAGAAGGGTAACTAGTTAGGTATGGATATGTATCTTCGGATATGTATGTATGTGTATGTATTGTATGGCGTCCGATTAACTAGAACTCACTCAACGTAGCTGACTTTTAGTATGCACGCAGGTGAGTAGAATGAGACAACTAGCTTGAGCGGGCACATGGTGGGCGAATAGGAGACTGGCATTTGAAGACTCAAGATGTTTTAATGTAATTGACGTTTATTTTATAAGACAAGAATGTTTAAATAAGGCAAGTTTTGGATTGTTGTAACGTTTCATGAAAGTTTTTATATTCCGCGAAAGTTTTAATGAATTCTGATTTGTAAGAACTGTGTTTATGAGTAAATCCAACGCTAAAGTAAGGCTACCGGGTTCGGGGTCTTACAAGTTGGTATCAGAGCATAAGTTCGAGAGATTTAAGCATCCTACATGCTTAGACTCGAACAGAGAATGAGATTTAAAATGAGAAAGAAAGAAGATGCCAGTTCAAGATAGCCATGTGTCACTCAAGCAAGCTCAGTAAAGGTAAAGTGTATGGTAAATGTTGTATGTTAATGTTGGCTTATTTGCTAAATGAAGAATGAGTGCAGGTTAGGGATAGGATTAATTGATCTTAACTGAATAACTGTTTAAGAGTATAAACAAGCACAAGTGAAATCATGAAGGGAAGTATGTGGAACCTGAGGAGTAACGCAAATAGTTAATTACACTTGATCAACGTCATTAATTACTTACTTTACAAATCATGTGCTAAATAATTCCTAGAGTGATGACGTTTGTGTTTTCCCTTTTAGAATACTAATGGCTGGAGCTGAAGAAATTGTTGGAACTGGAGGTCGCACTGGACGTCGTGGCAGGCCTCGTCTTGTCCGGCAACCCTCGGTAGAAGAAGCTTCCAACACCGGAGACGAAGGAGGCGCAGCTGGAGGAAACTCGAGCGACAACGAAGGACATCAACTTGACCCTGCTGTTCTAGCTGCCATTGCCCAAGCTGTGGCAACTGCCATGAAGACTGGGAATCCCAAAGGATCTGCTGGAAGAATTGCTGAAGGATCAGGAGAGAATGGTAGGAAGGATGGTGAGGGAGGGAAGGGTGACTCGAGTGAAGCTGGATCTGTCAAGGTTGGTGATGGAAAGAGAGGTCGAGGTGGGTGTAACTACAAGTCCTTCAAAGGATGCGACCCGCCGAAGCTGACTGGTTTGGGAGACGCAATCGCTACTCTCCAATGGATAACCACTATGGACAAGATTATCCGCATTAGCGAATGCCGTCCCGACCAAGCTGTGGGTTATGCTACTCAGTCATTTGAGGAAGAAGCTATGCATTGGTGGGAAAGTGTGGAGCCGAGAAAGACTAGGGATGAGATCAAGGCGTTGAGATGGGACGATCTGAAAGAGTTGGTGATGAAGAAGTTTTGTGCAGATGCCGAGGTTGAAAGGACGGAGATGAAGTTCCTGAATTTAAAGGCCGGCATGATGACGCATTGTGAGTATACTACTGAATTCAACCGACTATCTAGGTTGGTGCCTGATATGGTTGACACTGAGGTCAAGAGAATCAAATGTTATGTGAGGGGATTGCCACAAAAAGTCCGCATGTTAGTCAGGGCAAATAAACCTGCTACTTTTGACTCTGCTGTTGAACTTGCAGAAGTGGTTTATGCTGACCTAGCTGAGGACGATGTGGTGGTGGAGGAAAAGAAGGAGAAGAAATAGGCTACCTCTGCTAAGCGGTCTGGCAAGATGGTGACAACAACTGATGAGAGGAAGGCCAAGGTTGGGAACAAGGATGCATGTAAGACGTGTGGGCAAGTGCACCAGGGAGAATGCATGACTGGGACAGACAGGTGCTATTGGTGTGAAAAGAGTGGGCATTACTCTCAAGAATGCCCTGATCGTCCAAAGTGCTTCAAATGCGGAAAAGCTGACCACATGGCTAGGGATTGCAAGGAATCAGGGGCGGGAGGTGCGAAAGGATAAAGACTTGGGGAAACTGCAGAGAGGAACACTTGATGAAGGAATAATTGCTCATGCAATGGTTTTATTAAATTACATTTGCTTAAGAACTTGTTTTGTGTTAAGGTTTAAAACTTATAATATATTGAGTTTGGTTATGAATGATTATTATGTTATGATGAAATGTTGTTTTAGACAATAGTGTTAAAGTACTAATCGAAGCCTTGGAAGGATGAGATGAGTCTTGGTACATCGAGGGTCTCATGGACAAGCTACCTTAAATAGCTAAAACACATGACCACCATTCGATGGCTGCAAAGTCGGGAGTAAGAAGGATAACTCAGAAAGCAAAGGTGATTCAATAAAGTGTGCGATTATAAAGAAAAAGGTATTCCTTTTAAAGAAATAAGCTAGGTTTCGGGGACGAAACCTCTTTAAGGAGGGAAGACTTGTAACATCCCGAAATCTCTAAAGTAATATTTATTATATTATTTTGTCGGGTGAAATAAACGAGTTAGTGGAACGATAATAATAATAGCAAAATATGAAGACTTAGTAGGATAATTACATGGGATTAGATATGGACCAAAAGGAAATATGGGCCTTCGGTCCATGGGCTTAAGGGAGTATAAATACCCCCTTAAACCCCAATCATTTCCATTCCATCCATTTTTCCATCCTAATCTCTACACACTCCAAAACACACACAACCCGAACCAAGATCCAAAGGCGAGGACCCAAGCTAGTTGGTGCTAGATCGTCGTGACGAACCAAAGCAACAAGACCAGCTCGTGTTCATAGTTCGACTCATTTACGGTACGTTTATATCGAGAACTTGTTCGTTTAGGTTTGGATTAGTATAGAAATGATAGATCTGTGTTTGTATGGTAAAAACGAATCCAACAAAGCTAAACTTACTGAAAATGGATATGATTTGATGGGTTAATCGATTGATAAAAGAACCTGTAACCTATATGCCTAAATCGCACCCTTTAAACATCGATGTTAGGTCGATTTGATGGTTAGGGTTTGTAGGCGCTGGTCAGACGATTCCGTGGATACCTAAATCGAGTTATTTGGTTAAGAAACGAAGATGATTAAGGGATTTAAGGACGAACAGTACCTGCAGCTGGACAACTTCGCCTGCAAGCTAAGTTCGCCTGATGAACTTCTCCTGCAAAGCTAAGTTCGCCTGATGAACTTCGCCTGCAAAGCTAAGTTCGCCTGATGACAACTTCGCCTACGGCCAAGTTCGCCTAACTGGTAACTTCGCCTAAGGCCAAGTTCGCCTAATTGGTAACTTCGCCTAAGGCTAAGTTCGCCTAATTGGTAACTTCGCCTAAGGCCAAGTTCGCCTAATTGGTAACTTCGCCTAAGGCTAAGTTCGCCTAATTGGTAACTTCGCCTAAGGCCAAGTTCGCCTAATTGGTAACTTCGCCTAAGGCCAAGTTCGCCTAATTGATAACTTCGCCTACGGCCAAGTTCGCCTAATTGATAACTTCGCCTACGGCCAAGTTCGCCTGACTGATAACTTCGCCTAATGCTAAGTTCGCTTAAGGTTTAACTTCGCCTAAAGTTAAGTTCGATTAGAAAATAAATTAAAAACGATAAGTAAAAGTAAGCTAATACTAGGCCACCAGATTAAATCAGGCGAGTATTGATACGTGTAACTTATACAGTCAGCCGAGCTCAGTTAAAGAAGGGATTTACAACTATCGGAGGAAGAAGCAGAGTTCAGGTGAGTTTCTAGCCCCATTTATGTGTTATGTTTTCGGGGCTGTGTGCATACTCGATGTGTTGTTAATACATTTATCCTAAGTGATAAGTGTATGCCATACGTGATATATGTGATGGATATGAATGATTGCTTGTCGGTACGCGAACGATCTTCGGATATTGCGCGTACTGTCAGGGCAAAAATAAAGGTACGAATATTATATATCGAAGATATATGAACATTACAAATGAATACTTGTCGGGGCGTGAACGATCTTCGGATATTGCACGTATCGACAAGAGGTATGGTTGTTAAATGAATGATGTAAAGAACGCCTAGAGTGTTCTTATGCTATAATGTAATTATTGTATATGTGAAGTATGTGTATACAGGTACACGAATGGTATGTGAGTTCTACGTTCGACATAGTAAGTTAGGATGGCAAATCCCTCTAGCTTTTGTCGGACATAGACTCGGCTGGTGATGGCGTAGTTAAGGACTGCGGGCCTTATACGTAATGTAGATGATAGATGTAAACGTAGATAGGGACGGTGGGCCATATACGTGTTACAGATAATAGACGACAACGTAGTTAAGGACTGCGGGCCTTATACGTAAAGTAGATGATAGATGTAAACGTAGATAGGGACGGTGGGCCTTATACGTGTTACAGATAATAGACGACAACGTAGTTAAGGACTACGGACCTTATACGTATTATAGATAGGCATCAGCATAGGAAAGGACTGTGGACCTTATACGTGCTGTATTTGTATTGTGGTAGCATAGGGGAGGACTGCGGACCTCGCACGTGCTATGGTTTAGGTTGCAACATAGGGAAGGACTGTGGACCTTGTACGTGTTGTGGATGTAGGATGGCATAGGAAAGGACTGTGGACCTTATACGTGCTGTATTTGTATTGTGGTAGCATAGGGGAGGACTGCGGACCTCGTACGTGCTATGGTTTAGGTTGCAACATAGGGAAGGACTGTGGACCTTGTACGTGTTGTGGATGTAGGATGGCATAGGAAAGGACTGTGGACCTTATACGTGCTGTATTTGTATTGTGGTAGCATAGGGGAGGACTGCGGACCTCGTATGTGCTATGGTTTAGGTTGCAACATAGGGAAGGACTGTGGACCTTGTACGTGTTGTGGATGTAGGATGGTATAGGGAAGGACTGCGGACCTTGCACGTACCATAAATGGTGAACATAGGTAAGGACTGCGGACCTTTTACGTGTTCACGACCTTGAGTACAGGTATAGACGGCGGACTATGAACGTACTCTCGGTAGACTGAGGTTAGTGATTGTAGATATGTATGTATGTATGGTAGTAAGTATGTATGTAGAACAGAAGGGTAACTAGTTAGGTATGGATATGTATCTTCGGATATGTATGTATGTGTATGTATTGTATGGCGTCCGATTAACTAGAACTCACTCAGCGTAGCTGACTTTTAGTATGCACGCAGATGAGTAGAATGAGACAACTAGCTTGAGCGGGCATATGGTGGGCGAATAGGAGACTGGAATTTGAAGACTCAAGATGTTTTAATGTAATTGACGTTTATTTTAAAAGACAAGAATGTTTAAATAAGGCAAGTTTTGGATTGTTGTAACGTTTCATGAAAGTTTTTATATTCCGCGAAAGTTTTTATGAACTCTGATTTGTAAGAACTGTGTTATGAGTAAATCCGACGCTAAAGTAAGGCTACCGGGTTCGGGGCCTTACAGGTATGGCGTTGAACTGGGCAATCGTTCATCTACCCAAGATCATACTATGGCATGAAGTGGTGGGCAAGACCAGGAAGTTGACAATTTCAGCTCGCTTGTGCTTCTCATCCCCCATAGTTAGTTCGAATTGTATCTGACCTAGGGGGTGAATAATTTCATTTGAGACACCCGAGATTGGTGCACTCACAACTTCGAGCCTTGCTTGGTCTGCTGGATCCAACTTCTTGAAACATTGCTCATACATGATGTCTGACTCACTACCGGTGTCCACCAGGACTCTTGACACCTCATAATAAGCGATGTGTGCAGTGATGACTAGAGGACTGCTGATAGACGGGCCTCCTCTGATTCTTGGAAAGATTACTTATTGCTCGCGCCAATCCCCTTGGATTTGCGCGCTTCTCTTCCTCGATCCTTGCCCTTGCCTTCTTCCTTCAGCTACACAGATTCTTTTGAATTTTTTACTGGCTGAGGCTCCGTCTGGTTGTTCGTTCTCTGGTCTTGGATTTTTTACCAGGTGAGCCAACTTGCCTGATTTCACATCTTTTTCGATCGCATCCTTCAAATGATGGCATGCATCGGTTTTGTGCCCTGTGGATTTGTGAAACTCACAATATTTGCCACTGTTCGGTGGTCCCTTATGGAGTAATGGCCTGGGGTTTTTAAACTGGACATTCTCTGTGCTTAACACTTGCGAAGGCGTTTTGGTGAGGGGAGTCCATATTCTTGGTAGAGGTCTGTTAGGCTCTCTGCCGCCTTCCTTCTTGTCACCTTCTCCGCGATTAAGAATGTCTTTTTGGGGTTGGGGTGAACTTTGTTGCGCTTGCTTTTCTGCAGGAGAATAATTGGTTTGTTGCAACCTGGACCATACGGAGTTTTGTTTGCCCCTCCTTTCATTGTTGCGTGGTGCTTCTGTTTGATGCCCTTTATCTCTTGCTCTGTCTTGGGCAATTTGTTTTTCATTTCGCGCGAAGACTCGCGATGCTTCCATAAGCTTAGCCCAAGTGGTTGGTGTAACGATTCCGGCAAATTCAGGTATACCCTAGCCGGAATATACTATTTACGTGTTATTTAATATTGATTATATGAGTTATAGCACGTTTATACGAATATATATGGTTCACAGTATGAATCATACTCAATTATATAGTGAATCATATTGGAATTACAATTAACCAATGAACGATTATTGAAACCCGAACGAATCGGGAATTACATTATAGTCGAAGTATATAATGTTTAGTGATATTTGCGAGGCATTAATGCTTCGGGATAAGTGAATTATAGCACAGAAAAAGGATTTCGATTTATTAGTACGTCGGTACGATAAACGAAACCTTTAACATCAAACCAAGCAAGAGACGATCAATCAAGCCGAAAAAAAAAATGCGTAATTATTAATGATATGATGTTTTAATGTCATGGGTTAAGTTTTGAAAGTTTTTAAATCAGTTTTATGAAAATTTTACTTTAACCCGAAAAAACGACCATTTTAATTTCGTTTCAAGCCGAATTACGAGTTTAAACGAGAAACGAACTGAACCAGATTATCCACAACATTATCCGGATTGTGTAATCCAAATGTGTGGACAATATTTGAGATGTGGGACCCCCCACACCACCTCATTAGGCCGGCCACCCTTACCCTCTTTACACATTCCATTTTTCTTTTTTTTTCATCCAAACTCTCCCAATTCTCTCAAACTCTCTCAACCTTCAAACATCCATCCATTTTCTTGATCTCCAACCAAAGATTTGAAGGTATAAAACATGTTTTTATGGTTGATTCTTGGTTTTGATTCTATAATATGGAGAAAAGGAGGTTTCATGTGAAAAATGGGTGAAAACCCGAGATGAAACCGATTCTCGTGTGATCAAAGGATGTATACAAGTTATACAAAGGATTTTGATCTAAGTAATTAGTTAAAAGAGTTTAGAATGAAATTTTACGGTTAAAATCTTGTGAAAATGAGTTTTCATGTGAAAGACGGGTGAAAACCCGAGATGAAACCGACTCTTGCATGATCAAGAGATGTATACATGTTATACAAGGGATCTTGGTCCAAGAAAGGAGTAAAAAGGGTCGAGAACGGATTTTTACGGTCAAAATCGTTGTTTTAATGTTTTAACCAACACTAGGAAAGAAATGGCTTGATTATGGGTATAACTTGCTTGGTGTGGTGTTGATGTGCTTGTAAGTGTTGTATCTAGCGGCTAGCAAAGGCTAGAAACCGAGATCCTTGCGATCTAAAGCTAGAAAACACAAAATAGTTCGGTTTTCGTGTGTATATGAATTATGGACAGATTATTGTGTGCTTAGAGTTGGGTCACGAAATTTCACAGAGATGATCT